>NC_056726.1:1870984298-1871349298 GCF_019279795.1 Protopterus annectens | reverse complement strand
TGAAAGAGAAATTGCTTGAGTGCAAAAAATCAAAAAAATGTTTAACATCAGCATCTAGCCATATACTGTCAGGGGATATATTTGCATAAGAAAAAGATATCTGATTAAGACGAGAGACAAAAAATATAAGAATGGAACAGAGATCAAACTACAACTTTGAAACTGAAATGAACAAGCTGGACAAACAGATTAAGCATAGTGTGAGACAAGATTATGAAAAACTTGATGAAAATATATATATAAAGATATTGAGCATAATATGAAACCTTTTTATAGATGCAGTATACTAGATGTGGAAGGAGTAAAGACATATAAACTGATAAACTTTGTGCAGATTTTAAAAATTATTCTCAGACACAACAGATTATAGATCTATTTACAAAATCTTATAAAAAACAGTTTGTCTCCAAAAAAGGGGTGATAACTTATCCTAGTGATAACCAACTAACCACAGATATGGGAATAAAATTAGATGATATTGAAAAAGAACTGTGCAAACTTCAGCCAAACAAAGTGCATGGAATAGACAGAATTAATAACAATGACCTGAGAATACTTCAGAAAGAACTTACAGTACCATTATATCTATTATTCACTAGGTCATATAAATATGGGTAGATTTCTCAAGATTGGAGGCATGAGCTTATTAAATCTGTCTTTAAGGGGAGACAAACTCAGGCTCACATAAACCCTTAAATCTTCTTTCATGTTATGGAAAAATAATGGAGAAGGTAATATTGGATGTTATTGTCAGAATTGGATAGGTTGGCACTTGAGGCCATATATCAGCATGCATATGTTGAAAATAGATCTATCACCACATGTAACTTGATGTTCTATAACAATATAATAACAGCTATGAATGAAAATTTGTGTTGTGATGTAATTTATATAGATTTAACATCAGCATTTGACAGGGTCATACACAAAACACTGATCTATAAATGAGTTCAACTAGGTATTGATGTACTCCTGATAAGATGGATAGCTGCATGGCTTACAAACAGGATATAGCAAGTATCATACAGCATATGGACAGGTGAAATCCTTGATTACAGTCAGGGTATCCCACAGGGTTCTGTCCTAGGCCCTTAATTGTTTAGGTTGTATCTTTCAGATGCAACATGTAGGCATGTAGGCATGTCAGCAAAATAGCTTGACTAAATTGACCATTTGGGCACAGGAGAATAATATAGGTGCATAGGTTCATAGATTAGTACTAGGCAAACTGTCCTTGTGGGCCATTATAAGCCTAGCCAATTATCCCATGTGAGAATCAAACCCTGCACCTTTTTGTCTATATGGTAAATACCTTAACCATTATGCCAACCTCCCACCCCTAAATAAATTCCCACTGCCAGTCTCGAACCCAGGACCTTGGTAACATTAGTCTGTATGACCTACCACTAAGCCATGACAGCCATGACATGGCAATATGCTGATAAATACAGCAAAAAGTAAGCATATAAGATTTAGGAGGCATAAAGTGAAATGTGAATATTTAATATAGCGCACAGTGATTGAAACTGCAGACTCATTTAAGGACCTGGATATAAGGGTAGATCCAGCTTTGAGTTTTTCTAATAATATCAGCCAATTAGTTAATGATAGTTATAGAACTATAGGTCTTATAAAAAGATTTATAACATCTAGGAAATCAAAAATAATGAAGTCATTGTTTGTTAGTTACATTAGACCCAAACTTGAGTATGGAATAACAAATGGAAATTCTGTAAGAAAAAAGCATGAGTAAACTGGAAAGAGGACAGCAGAACTATACTAAGGGTATCCATGGATGTGAACATTTAAGTTATTGTAAAAGACTAAAATATTTGAACTTATACGGTGTCTGTTACATATATCTAATAGGAGATATTATTCAGGTATATAGAGACAATTGCCTCTGGGAATTTTGGGGGTTATTGAAAAATACTAGAGAATCATCAGACAACCTATGTAGAAGATTCCATAGAAATTAGAAATGTACTAACTGGTAATATGACAGAGTAGCTAATGCATGGAACAGACTGCAAAATTACATTAAAGCAAGTACTAGTTTAGATATTTTTAAGAACAGCCTGGACATTTATTATGGGAATAAGTGTTTTGGTACATTGACACGCTAGAAGGGCATTAATGCCCTTGCTTGAAATATTTGTATGTATGTTTATATGTATGCCTGGTTAGGCACATACCAAAGAGAGCATTGTACTCAATGATTTCTCTGATGAATGCCAAAAACAGTGGAACAATTTCTTCCTTGGTCCTAGATGCCATACCTTTGTTTATAAGTCGCACAACATAGAATGAATTCACTACTGTAGACACATGATGGTCAAAGGCTACATTACTATCTATGTGTGTCCCTAAGTCCCTGACTACTTGATCAGCTCTAAGGGGTGTGTTGCCAATGCGATAGTTACTAGGGGTGGAAGAATTCCCAAAGGATACTATTATGCATTTCTTGGTATTTAGTTTTAGTCCATGGCTGTGACACAGTTGTCTGTGTCACCCCTTCCTGGAGAACATATGTGTCGGTGTTGAACATTTTAAAGGAATGTGTAAATGAAAAAAGGAGGGTGGCCGCAGTGGTGCAGCGGTTAGCATTGTTGCCTCACAGCAAGAGGTTCTCCGGTTTTATTCTCAGCTGGGGTTCCTTTTGTGCAGAGTGTGCATGCCCTCTCTGCAGTCACATGGGTTTCTTCCAGGTGCTCCAGTTTCCTCTCACATTCCAAAGACATGCAGCAGGCAGACTGGACACTCTAAACTGGCCATAAGTGCATGTGTGGGAGTGAGTGTACAAATGAACTACCATGGCAGGGCTAGCCACCTGGCAGTGTAAACCTTGGCTTGAGATGATTGTCACTGTTGAAGTGACACCCTGACCCCATGAACAAAATGGAAAAAGGGGTTGAGGATGGATGGATGTAAATGAAAAACAGAATGATGAGAGTTAAGTCAGTTTATAAAAGATCTTGGTTGTCACTTGTAATAAATAGATGGATAGAGAAAACAATAAAGATAAATAGGGGGAGGCAAGGATGCCAAACAGGTATGAGTTTTTTTTTTAAATTGTCACGAATCCTGTTTTGCAGAATAGTGTAAGGTAACTGGAAAGTTAGGAATGGTGTAAAGTTGCCAGTACTATTGTCTTATAAAGGTGATGTAGTAGTTTTGAATTTGAATAAATGATGGCTGATGACATACTGATTACGACATAATTTGTATTGAAAAAAATAGTCTTTAATTTGAATAAACAGAAAAGTAAAAGTTTTGGAGATCTAGTAAAGATCAGGAGATATATTTTGCAATGAATGAAATGTGTATGCTAAGGGTTATAATTAAGAAATTTCACATTGCAGAAAAACAATGGAGATAGGTTGAAAAATAAGGTAATTAATAGAGTGGGGAAGCTTTAAAGACATCATTTGAAACAAAGTATATATGTTGAATACTTTTGTTTTGGAAAAATGAGCATATATAGAAGTGGTATATATGTGTCCAAGACATATATATATAAAGGGGTTCCATTCACAATGTCGAAATCCTGAAATCTCGAATTTTATATGGTCGAGACCATATGATTGAAGTTACAGAATTTTGAAATTCTGAATGGAGATCTCCATACAGTGCAGAATGGGAGATTTCCCTTTTCCTTGCTGTAGTGCGATCTCTGAGTTGGTATATTTAAGTAGCAGGGGTGTGGGGGTGCATCGCTGTAGTGTGATCTCAGAGTTAGTATATTTAAGTAGCAGGGGTATGGAGGGTGCAGGGGGGCTTGTTCCCCTGAATAAACATTTAACTAGTTGTTTTTTTTGGGGGAGGGGGTAGTTTCGGAATTTCGATATTCCGAAACATCGATCATATGGTTTAGATCATATGAGATTTGATGTTTCAGAATTTCGAGATTCCAAAGTGAATGCATATAAAGAAAGAGAGTGTGAGAGAGAAATTCAGAGCATTATTAAAAGTGTTTTTCAGTTTTATTTGGAAATCAAGGCTAAATCCTGTGGAAGGGTAATTTATAATGGAAACAAAAGTGTGGGGGTTGTGTTTACTGAATTCAGTTGTTTTCTTGATGTCTATTAATTTATATTAAGATTGTAAATGAGAAAAAAGTTGCCTTATTAGGAATATTATTGTTTAAAAAGTATGAGACTATGTGGGTGATAGCAAGTCAAAAGAAACAAAAATGAAAAGAGGGGAAGAAAAATGAAATGCATATGAAAACAAAATTAAATTAATGAAACTTTAGTTAAAGGAAGTAAAAATGGACAGAAAAAGTTGGTATAAAAGAAAAAGAAGGGATCATTTTATGTTTATCTACAGACAAAATTAGAGGATGAGGTAAAACGTGATTTAAGAGATACAAAAAGATATGATTTGTTTTATGCTTGGGGATTTTTGTGGTGAACTTTGTTAGATAAAGTATCAACTAAAGGTAATTTAAAATGTAAGGTAAGTGTGGAAGGAATGTGTGATGTATGCAAACTGGAAGAAAAATCTCAACATAGTTTCTTGGACTGTTAAAGAATGTAAGATGTTTTGAACTGGTTTTAAAGGATGCTATAGTTGAAAATAGTTTACGTATATTGATATGAATATGATATTGTATAGTAAATATCAGAAAATAAGATGGACATTGATAAAATGAAAAATGCTATTTATGGCATTTTTATGTAAAATGGTATGTGGAATTGTTATATAACAAAAAAGCGGGTGCTGAGAAGTAATACTGGGAAAAAAAGATGGCTGTAGTTGAAGGGGCGGGTGAGTAAGAATTAAAAAATACATAGAAAATACACAAGTAGAGGAGGAAAAGTGAATGGAAAATGTAAAGTGTTTATAAAGAAAGTGTCTATAACTGAAATATTGTGTAAATACTGGGTGCATAAAAGAAAGTAGCCTCTACTCTTTTTTATTTATTTATTTATTTATTTATTTATGTATGTATGTATGTATGTATGTATGTATGTATTTATTTATTTATTTTGCTAAGTGATGTAGGATCTTTTATGTCCATCTAAGCTATCACCAACTTAGGCAGAAGGGACCAGAGTTTTAGATCTCTTCCAAAGGTTGACAAACTCAGGAGTGCAAAACCCCCACCCTATGCTGCATCTCAGTATCAGCATTACCCCATGCTGCTCCTCAGTATCAGCATTACCGCATGCTCCATCTCAGTATCAGCATTGGAGAAGTAAGTAGGTGGTGTGAGAGAAGTCACAGCCTTCTGATCTTCCAGCAGCAATGGTTAATGTGCTACCTTTTTGCTTCTAATGTGATAGTAAGTGATGGCCTTATAAGTCTCTGTCTGTGTGTGTGCACGTGTGTGCGTGCGCACGGCTCTGTGTGTGTGTGTGTGTGTGTGTGTGTGTGTGTGTGTGTGTGTGTGTGTGTGTGTGTGTGTGTATGTTTGTGTAGATAAATATAGGGCACTTAGATAAAATGCACACCCCTCAATACAAAATACATTGATGCTAGTAGTTTGAAATAAAACCTACACAAACACAAAATATTTTGAAGACAGATTGATTGAAAAAGAAGATATTTTCCTTTTCCATTTGCTAAATGCAAACCTTAACACTATTAAAAGAACAGTTTTCTGTAAAAAGTAATGTAAAGGTGATGAAAAGGGGCTTTTATAATTTAATTTGTAAGGTTATAATTGTTAGAATTTGGGACAGGGACAGTGTTAGGACTGAGGTGTGCATGACACCATAGCTATAAATATTACTTGGTAGCGAGGCTGTTTGTGGATGAAAGCAACTTACCATATGGTTATTTCCTCAATTAACCATCTGGTTTTGAAGGACCACTATGCAATTCTGTGAAATAAGTTGAATACATTGGCTACTGTCTGTTTGCATGAAACAAACATAAAATACATTATTGTGAGCAAGATTATTTATTTCTTTATGCTGTTACAATCAAACTGCTGAGGTGTAAATGGTCAATAATGGGTTTATAACTGCTGGGTATGGAAGCTATAGATGGATGAGAATGGCTGGTCCTGGCTGTCATAATCGAGTTAAACTATAATTAGTCTAACATTGCAAGATTAATGTGCATTCATTTAAAGAATGATAAATTACATTATTGTATCCAGTCAGACTGCTGCTGTATATGCAATCAAGTAGATGTAATTAATGGTTACAGACGTCAGCGGATTATAATGACAGCAGTTCAAATGTCTTACATTAGCAAGATCAATAAAAATGACATGAACATTTATACGTTTTAATATTTGTAGGATATGGAGTGGATCAAAGTGACTGACTGCTGCCATTCACACACTTAAAGGAGTCATTACACTGCCTTTAGAGAACTAGTCTGTAACTGTGTAAAGCAAGTCAGCATTCTTTTCCATGTGCATTGTATTTGAACAAAGTCATGCATCTGGTGTGCATACATTCAGTATTGTGGCAGTAGATTCTGGCAAGGGAATGAAGTAGCTAAAATGGCTGTGTATATGAGCTATCTGTGGATGAAAGTGACAGAGCTTGCTGCCATTTGATCATGTTAAACAGTTATTCTGCCTTTGCAAAACTAGTGTATATGTGAAACAAGCCAGAATATTTTCTTATGGGCTTTTTATTTTACATTTGGGCATCTGATCTGTACACTTATAGTAAAATGCATCTGACCGGTATGCATGTGTATGTATATGTATGTGTTTTATGAGCACATGTATATGTGCATGTGTATGATGTAGGAGAGTTGAAATAAATTCTGGTGAACATTTTAGCATTGATTTTAGTCACATCTGATAAGGGAACAATGTATATCTTACATATTTAAAAGGAAGGAATCTATGCAAGCAATGGTAGGTATTTAGACTGAGTTGCATAACTTTTTTTCCAAGATATTATTAAACTATGAAATATTTGTGATGTTTGGCTAAACATCAAAAACAGAGTAGATGGGTCTGTCTTGCATGGTTACAAATATATAACTGTCCATCCTGTATTATGAAGTAAGGTGGAATCTGTATGATGACACAATATGGTTGGTATCCATAGTAAAACATCTAAATAAATATGTAGTTCTAAACAATGTTTGTAAATAGTTATGAAGAATATCACATTTTCCATCTTTGTATTATTACTTCAGAAATGGAGTGTGGAATTATGTTGGGCAGGAGGGGAACTATACATGAAGTGGATGTCATGGATAAAATTTCCCTCACCATACTTGGGCAATGTCAAAACAGCATGCTATCATATAACTATTTTTGAGGTAAAGTATATTTATAATACCAATATTCTAATATTGTGACTATTATTTCAAAAACAATAGAGCATGCTTTATGAAGAAAGGCGGCATGTAAAAGATGCCCATAGGTTTCAACATGTAAAACATCCCCATTTTATGTATAGGGGTTCATTTACTGAAGACTGTTTTCAAAAGGCCATTTAATAAAATGACCTAGTTAGAATATTTTCATTAGTAAATAAAAATTAATGGACTGATATTATCCGGTTGGGGGCATACAGAAACAGTATTTATTAAAAGAACATGAACATGGACAATTGTGGGTAAAAGAACAGATGTGAATCACTTAGAAGCAAAATGTTACAAATAAACCTGAGTTAAAAAACAAACATAGAACTAATTTTTTGATCTGCCTAGTACTAACATTAACAATATTTTAATATCCATGCAAATATATGTACGGTATGTTGTGTACTAGGAAACAGTGGCATCTACAAAATGTCAAAATTGTAGGCATTAGCTGTGAAATAACAAAAATTCTTGCCTCTTTAAAAGTGTAATTGAGCAAAGAGGTGGTTACTGTAATTTAGGTTGTGCCTTAGAAGTACATGAGTTTTCCCCTGTTCTACAGGCTGGAATATGCACCCCTTTCACTATGGTCACCATATCTTTCTTCCTGTCATTAGACAGCCATCTTTCTTTCAGTAATAATCAAATATGAAATGGGAACCATGGCATGACCAAATTCTCCATCCTCGTCTGGAAAACTCACAGGGAAAAGAAGGTGAACATCAAATTTTATATTCATACCTATGAGCTGACAGTATCTTTATGATTATAGTACATTTAATTAAACAACAGATGTAATCTGAATGTCAAATAATTAAATTGCTTGCAAACAAATAGCCTTAATATTCGTCCTGATAATAGTGGGAGTGTTTGTAATACAAACAGGAACATAATTAAATGATCCTGAGACACCTCTCTTGTTGTAGGGAATAAGGTGGAAACACAATGACAGTTAGCATTCTGGTAGTATACACAATCTATCAATAAATTAACTAGTGTCATTGCCTTTTATATCCTTAGGGTCAAATTCATTGATAAGCAATGAATGTCGAAAGGATAAAGATGACTGTTCCTAGATCATGAAAGATTGCACCTGTAAGGACCTTCTATTCTGTAACTTTGTAGAAATGCCAAAAAAACATAAATAAGGGCAGCAGGCAGTTAATCAGACGTGGGCAGCCAGTTGCATGGTTGGTTTCTAAGTGACTTTTTTGTGGGAAACGCTTTTTAAGGTTACAGTAGCTTGCAAAGATGATGTGCCATTTGTGTTACTCAGCTCAAGTGTGATGTCAGCTGCTGCTAAGCTATACCTGCAAAGCAGGTGATTCACTCCAGGCCTGTCTACTTTTTATAAACTGAGAATTATCTTTGTTAAAGATGTACAAGTGTTGCTTAATCATTCATAGATGAGTAAGTTCATATATTTTTTCTTTGCCATTTTTAAATCTTTACAAGTTTAACCTAATCCAAATTGAAGCACAGAGTGAGAATCTGACTTATTCTTTTGGAGGACAAAGGGAGTATTTTTCCTTCAGTACTAGTGCTATGTATGTTTAAAAGAAGCACTATAGTTATCTTGCATTAAATAAGATTGGTCACTTCTAACAAGCTCAAAGAATAGATCGCAAGATGAAAGGCTTGTAAAAAACAGTCAATGCAGGGATGGTCTGCATTATTTAAAAAACAGATACTATAAAATCTATAATTTGCAATGCTATTATGAGGAAATGTGTTGGCACTTCACCTAAATGAGACAATGGATTTACTAGCTTGATGACTTAGGACTGTAAAATAGTATAATGCAGTACAAGCTGAAATCCCAGGTAAAAATTAATTATGTCTGCTGACATAAGGGGCAACTTATACCGTGACACAGGTAAGGAGCACAGAGGAAGAAACTGGGTGGATGATCTCTAGGTCATTGTTTATACTGATCATTATATCAGTGAAACTCTGCGTCATGGGCTGCTTAATTTTATATGGCAATGCAGTCATACTGAAACAATATCTATTTAAAAGCAACAGCATTCATGGCAAATTTATTTGTCTTTCCTAGGAAGAAGACTGCATCAATTAGGAAAAAAAAGAAAAAAAAACTATATATATAATATATATATATATATATATATATATATATATATATATATATATAGTGTATCATTTAAAATTATGTTTTCAAAATTGCAGGCCAACAAATGAATGCACAGTACTAAGAACAGTATTATTATACCTGTAAAGAGGGGAACATGTTAAGTGTGCAAAGAGAGTGAAATATTCATGATGCTCGTAAAATTGAACAGGCAAAGATGCCTAGTTCTGATAACAAAATTTAGCTGAGCATGCAAGTATAAATGGAAGAAAAATGTTAAGTTGTATAATCCGGTATGCAAACCTGCTTACACTATCAACTTCATCTTTACAAGGTAAGCATTAGAAGCTAAGTAATGTTAAATGTATAATCTAGAAGTAGCAAAAATTAGTAGGAGTCAGTCATGGTTAGGTATCTGCATATGCTACAGCAACAGCCTGATCATCTAAAATAACAGACTGACAATCCACCTATAAAGAAGAATACTAAATTCTAGCATTATATATCATCCACAGCACTGATGCAGTCTTTTTTGTTATTTCAGACAGTGACACAAATAAACGCAAATATCCAGTTACACAATCATGTTTCAATAACTAAATAAAATAATTAAAAATGTACTGTTCAACAAGTCATAATGTTCTCTAAGTTTGAAACTCTTATTTGATATGCATTTGAGTTAATTTGTCAATACCACATTTACCTGTGCATAGACATATGGAGTTAAATGAAAATGGGTAGAAGCTAATAATAAAAGGGCAAAGTAATTTCCTTTCCTAAGTTACTGAGGTAAATATAATAACCTACTGAGTATCAGGTATATTCGAACCTGGCCTGCTTTTGCACCTAGCTCTAGTGCTGCTATGCATTTGCACTTGAACATGATGCCTGAAACGAAGGTAGGAGAAGAAGTATGGCAACCAGATGGGATTAGCTAGTCAAAGTCAAAGGCAAAAGTAACTTTGTTGTCATTTAGATCTACACAAGTGTAGATTAAATGAGATTCTGTGCATCAGCTCATCATGGGACAGAGAAAAGAGAAATCACATACACAGAAAGACATAATTTAAAACAACATATAATAGTACTACCAGCGTCTTATAAATCAACTCTACAGTTAAGTATATAGCTACATATATGCCTAAAAACCCATACTTGTTAAGATACTAAAAATACACATCTAGTAGCAAAGTTCAAGTAATAGTATTGCACATGAACCGTGTACCACATTATGGGTGGACAATCGCATATCAGTGAATGAAGAAATCACTAATCCAATAAAGCGATTGTGTCAGCACACAGGTTGCAAGTCCATAAAATGTTTATTATATAAATTCCACAAGCGTTTTCACCCTAACTCAATTGTAAGGCTTTTTCAAGTATAAAAAGCCCTACAATTGAGTTAGGGTGAAAGCGCTTGTGGAATTTATATAATAAATATTTTATGGACTTGCAACCTGTGTGCTGACATGATCGTTTTATTGGATTAGTGGTTTTGTTTCTACAATCTTTTTCCACTTGTTTTTTATTTTTGTTTAGAGAATGAAGAAATGAAATTATGCAGCCAAATGCTTACTCATTCACCCTATATGGATAGCATGAATGGGGGCTGAGTATCTGTTTGTCAACCTGTTAAGGATTGAGGGTAATACTGGCTACAGAAAGCACGGTTTCTGGGCACATAGAAAATGAAGTTAATACTGGCTACAAAAAGCAAGTTCTCTGTGCACATAGGGGATGAAATTAATGCTGGATATAGAAAGCACACTCTCTGTGCACATAGGGAATGAAATTAATACTGGCTACAGAAAGCATGCTCTTTTTGCATGTAGGGAGTGAAGTTAACATCGGCTACAAAAAACATGCTCTCTTTGTACACTGGACGTGAAATTAATACTGGCTACAAAAAGCACACTCTGTGCAAATAAGGAGTAAAGTTAATACCGGCTAGAAAAAGCATGCTGTCTTTGCACATAGGGAGTAAAGTTAATGCTATCTACAGAAAGCATGCACAATGGGTAAATAGAGAGGGAATTAAGTTAATACTGATTATGGAAGGGACAGTCTCTCTGCACATATAATGATGTCACCTGATGCTCTGAATGTAGAGCTCAGCTTCAACTTACACTTTTGTAACTGCCGGTAACCAAGCACTTTGCACCATAAAACAAACAGCTTATAAGAGTGAACACTAAGATAAAATATAATTTATTAAAAATATGGAATAAAGAAAGGAATAACATTTAGTAATTTTGTATATGAAAAGAGTAAGGACACAAACAAAGGTGAGAGATGGAACCCATAAGACATGCTAGCTGGAAGGCAAGAAATATAAACAAGTCAGCCAGAGATATTTCAAAATGGTATGTCTTAAATTCCTAGTTAAAGTTAGCAATGGTTGGTGAGCCCATCAGAGAGAGTAGTAGAAGTTTCCACACTAGGGGCCTTGGTATTTGAAGGCTTGACAGCATGGTGATTACAGGAACCGCAATGGCAGTAGTAACAATCCTGATGATGTAGAATGTATGTGTCCAATTGGTTTCTACCTGGGCAAAAAACAGTGTACAAGTTATTTCAAATAAAGTAAGCTAAATACCTGGCTGTTAGAAAATATGTGATCCTTAACACTCAGCCAGAGCCCTCTTCACAAAATCAGTGTAAAATCTGAAACATGGAAACACTATTAAGAAACTAGACTTTTGAGTATGGCACCAACTTTAAGCGTGAAGATCTGTATCAGGCATCCCTACGTGTAGTGAATTGCAATAGGTAAAGCAAGAGGAAACAAGTGCATGCATACAATATGGAGGTCAGAGGATGGAATCAGGTGATTTGTCAGGGTGATACTCTAAAGATGGAAATAAGAAAACTTGACCGTAGCTGACATTGGGTCCATGAGCACCAACATGATATCAATGATCACTCCAAGATCACGCAAATTTGACAAAAATAAAAGCTAAATTCAATTATAAGAAATGTCAGTGGCAGGACAAGCATAGAAGAATCCCTAAAAGTTGCATGAATGACCATTGAAACTGTCTTGGATGGGTTACTGACCATCCAGTCATGGATGCATTCCAAATCCAAACCAAGTGATCCTGAGCAAATGAGACATAAAGCTTGTTGTCATCAGTATTGTGAACATCTGAAATGAATAGTATTCCCCACTGACTGTAAATATATGTCACAAAGTAGTTGACCAAGACTGGAGACCTATGATGTCCCTTAGTGTATTGTGTGGGAGGAAGAAAAATTAATCCCAGACACCACCTTCTTGGAAGGAGACAAATCACTACAGGACTCCACCTACAGAAAACATCATGATCTACTGTAATGAAAGCAGATGAAAGGCTGAGATGGATCAAGAAGAAATACACATAATGGAATAAACATAACAATCACTTGGAAGTAGGAGATCATTTAAGACTCAGAAAGACCATCTCAATTCTGTATATAGCTCTGCATCTATACTACTTTTTCAAGAACCTTAACAACAGAAAGATGGTTGTAGATAGCATGTCAGCATCCATAGCACTAATTTTAGGCTGGTAATATGTATAACCTCAATTAACTGAGGCTGATAGACAACCTCCCCAAGTGATGTAGTAAATATCTGGATAAAAATGACCACAAAGGTTTCTAGATCAAGCTAAGTGGAACATGGATCCAATGCACAAGTAGTAGTATGTGCCAAAAACACAGAGATGTGTTACTAGCAGAGTCTCACCTTCCAAGATGCTGAATGCTCGATGACAAATCAATGCTTGAATCAACTGTATGTGGCAATGAGGATACTAGCATGACAATCTTGGCAGTAAAGTACTGGGCAACCAATTTACATTCATCTGATGACAAAGCCACTCATGTGATGAGACATTCTGGAGTACAAAGCTACAAAGCAATGAGGATTGTGAAGTTGGACGATTTGCTGCAGCACAAATCTTGCTAACAAATGGTATTCTTTGTGATTGATCTTTACTTTTTGCTTAGACAAATATGAGTTCTCTCCAAGCTTGTCAGCAAACAGACCAAAGTAATGCCATCTGCATGCTAACCTATGACCTATTATCCTGAAATCCAGGAATACATAATCGAACCATGGCTTTTACTGTTTTAGACGAACATGATGTACACAGCATAGGGCCACATCATCAAGACTAAACTTAGAATTTGCTTTTTAGGGCTCAACAAGCCCCTCAGGATCAATAATGCAATGAGGATGAATATGGTCCTGTAACACAGGAGCAGAAACTCAGGAGTACCTGAGTGGCGATTCCTACTGAAGACTTGGCTTACCTTTGAAGTTAGTTAACCTTGAAATGGATGATCGAGCGACTGGAGAAAAAGGCTACCTCCACCACCAGTTCAGTTGCATTCACATATAGATGCAATGCCAAGTCAAGTGTATTATCAAAAGAATGTGTTACAGTGGAAACTCCCTGAGCGAACTGGAATTTCTTCACATTGCAAATGATTTTTTTTTTTTTTTTTTTTTACAAAATCCACTGACTCCTTATTAGCTGTATTATAGTCTGTCTCTATGAATTACCCAGGCAACAGAGAACACTGAAGACTTGAGGTAATGTCTTCTCACTACCAGGTGGTTGGTTGATGAAGAAGCACCTCTAGCTTTTTCCTGTACCCATAGTACTTCTAAATGAGTTGTCCATACCAAGCTTTGCCTGGTTCAAGATGAAGATTTAATGATGACTGTAACCCCATTTCCAATCCATTTAGTCCTCTGGTGTTGAATAACTGAAAACCTTATAGGAACTAGTGCCATCAGTGTATGACCAAAGTTATTGCTTAGCTAGGTGTCAGTATCTCCTTATCCTGCAGCAGATTAGACAGAATTCTTCTCCTGTTGCATACAAATCTGGCAAATGAGTACAGAAAAGGATTGCTTATCCTGAGTTGCAGTTTTTTTCCACCTTTAAGTACATCAGAAGAGTAGGTATACATGAGTGTCTTCCCTGAGCACTTATGGTTCAGGCTTGACTTAATTTCATCTCGTAATTGGAACTAATATGGGCCAATAGAGGTCTGATATATACTTATATTTATATCTGTATCTATATCTATATCTTTATTTATATCTATATCTATATGTATGCACATACATAACTGGAGTTGTGAGCAACAGTAGACTGTAGCTGACAGGAGTGGTGAACATGCAACTCAGGTGGACCTTACCCTAGTAAGGAAATGACATTGAGGTAGAATCAGTGATTGCAAAGTTGTCCCAGTGGAACAGTTAGCTCACATGATAAACAGCTGCTTACCACAATCAGCTGCATGCAGTGGTCAGAGAAGGCTCTATAGTCAACAGAGACTAGGTTGAAGTCCTGGAAGTTGACTGGACTGACATTGCATTTTGAAGGAATGATTTCCAATTTCTCTGCCAGGCCATGTTTGTGCTTTCAGTTGTGGAAATGCAGCTGGCATGGTTATCCATTATTTGTAAATGCTGCGACACAGGAGATCTAAATCAAGCACCAATTCAAATATATAGTTGCAGGTGCCTTTCTGAGGACATAGCAGGTGAAGGTGAAATTGTTGCTCCATTTAGAACCCTAAGGTGGTGTGAAGAGGAATCCAGGATCTTTGTGGCACTCCACATAAAGTGCTAAAGTTGAAGGCTTCTGCGGGAGGTCTGTACTGGGTCTCAGTACAATGCTGAGGCTTGGAATGTCTTGGCCAAGACTGTTTCTAGTGCATCTGGCATTCCACACACTGGGGAGAAATGTCATAACATTATAGTTTCATGAAGAGGTTCAAGCAAGACCTCCTGAGCTAATGAGTTGCACAATTTAGGATTGGAAACACTCCTGAGTTATGCAATATACTACCCCATTGCCAGTTAATAATATACATAGGATTGGACAGGCAACACAGTTTATTATGCTTCAATTTTTGTCAGTTTTCTGTTCTGTACAGCTTCTAAAGCAATAACCCAGAATAAATAGACACATCAGCAGTTGTATGGAACAGAAACAGACAAAAATAAAATAAATAACTATATTCTGTTCTGTACAGCTGCTGAAGCAATAGCCCCGAGTAGATAGGCACATCAAAAAAGCTTGTCGGATAAGTATGGATCAGGTATGACTAAAGCAAGAAAATAGTTTTTAGGCCATCAGTCTGTATGAGCATGAGTCAATATAGATAACCTTTATATCAAGCATACATGTCTGTGCCAATAGCCTGTGACCACTGCATTAGGCAATGAGGAAATCAACTTAGTTGTTTGTGGGTTCATTTCCCACCAGCAGAAATGAACTTAGTATGTAAAAGTTATTTACTGCAATATTAAATAACATTAAGAATTCTATTTTTGCCACTGGATGTATTTACTTGGAATGCATATTTCTGATATGCAATAAACAACTAACCGGTTCCATTTAATTTATCACAGAGATTGATATATTTTATGATACATTAAGGCCTTTACATCATATCTGGATGTGGCAAAGGTTAACATAGTTAAATGTCATATTTGGTTATATATTACAATATTAATCTGACATGGCATTGGTGTTATTATCTATGTTTTTTCTATCCCAATCTTGTATCTCTTTTTTATTTATTATTTATATATTTTTATTCTGTCTGGAAATATTGCTGCTGCAACATAAATGATTATCAGCACAGGGAGTTAGACTAACTACAGGGGCTCAGACTAACATCCCTGCACAGGAGGATGTGGCAGCATCACAAAAGGCAGCACAAATACCCAGCACATCTGGGTAACAACCTGTCAACGTTGCCTTCACAACTCCTGCAATACATACTCCACCTGCATCAGGTAGCTCTGCCTCAGCTGCTGGTGCAGTAGTGCCCAGCAGGAGTAGTAATAGATATTTTGCCACCTGTCAGGGAACTAACAGAACTGGTAGAAGACTTCATGTTGAGTGGCTTTGGTGCCTGAATTGGCAGACTAGAACAGGTCTTGTGGCAAATTGAAAAGTCAGTGCCACATCCAGCACTGACCTAGGGAACTGCAACAGGAGACTATGATGAGAATTTTAATGGTGAGGACTAGATTCTCATGTTGCTCAAGCTGGATGTGGATATACTTCTGATTACCCCTACCTGTCCCTAATCACAGTGTCACCCACCCTTTTCTTTCTATCACCATCCATGTCTGTATTGTATGTTCTGTATGTCTGTACCTGCTATCTAGTCTACCTAACCTACATTACCTTCCCCTCTTATTCTAAAAACCTTCCCCACCAGTCATCTGTCAAAAATAATAAAAGAATTTGGCACTTGCCCTAGGAAAAAAAATTACATCCCATATATAGCTCTCCATTTTGATTATGTGTCTGCTTGATTCAGTTGATTTGATCCAATTGGCCATACAAAATTATTTTGTTGTTGTCATCCAAGCCTCATGTGGTTACAATACAAATTTATCTGAAAATCTTTGCAAGTATACATTTATCTTATAAAGAAGTGAATAGATATAAGTGGTCTCCCACCAGCATACTGCACATTCCTATATCCTTTCCTCTGTCTCCCACCCTCTGCCCCCCCCCATTTTCATGACTGTCCCATCAACCCATTTTTCACACATCTAATCTGCTTAAAGAAATAGCTCATCATAAAGCATGTCAAGTTTTGTCATCAGCATTTGCGTAACGCTTGGCACTGCACACTAATGCTGAATAATGGCAAATGATGTTTCATGCCCTATGGCAAAAAATGGCAAGTTTTTGCCATCAATCTTCATGCAAATATGCTTAACCCCACTCTGGTATAGAAATAGAAACTGAAAGCACTATTGTTAGACAGGTAGTATAACATATTTATAGGCTTCTGGATGTAATGTACAATTTATAGGGTGTTAGTGTTGCCATTACTGATATGAGACCTGATGGCTACATTCTTACTTTCTTCAGTCTGTTGTCACTTTCCCTTCAAATGTGTAATTGTAACTTTATGAGGTATGAGTTCCTATGTGGTATACTTAGATAATGATGAGGTCTGTAGACTTTTTTTTTTTTTTTGCATAGTGTCAAGGGTTTGAATCCAGATGTATGACAGACGTTATTTATGTATTTATTTTTGGATTACTATTGTGTGTGTAACTGCTTTATGCATGCATTATTAAGCCACCATTATACTGCTTGTGTCCTTAACATTTCTCTGCTCTCCTACCCCCTGCTTACTCCACAATGGAATCACTTTATTGTACAGAGCATGACAAAATAATTACGATGACAAACCTCAGATTAAAATACCACTATTTCGCCAGAAATGCCCCATAAACAAAACCTCTTTTATATCTCTATCACTGTCTCCAAATATCTCTCTCTTCCCCTTTTGTCTCATCATTCGTTGTCCTCAACATTTGTCAGACACTTGGCACCGAGAAACAATTGTAACTGATACTGATAATAAATGGCAGTTCACATTTTGGATGCCTTAATCTTCTGTCCCTCACACTACAACACAGGTTGGTAACAGTATGAGAAGAGAGTTATTAACATATGTAGAACAGGCTGCAGAGATGACTACACCATATGGAATACTGCAATTGTATCTACTGTTATGAAGTATGCTGCACACAAACTTCATTACTTTGTATTGTTTTCATAGACCAAGATTCCACCAAACTCAATATGCTTGGTCCCTTAAGTGCTTCATAATCTGGCCCAGAATGCTCATACAATCCCATAAATAAATGCAAGACGTGGTACAATCAAGACTTCATGTGTTAGCAAGCATAGTAAAATAGGCTCATCTAACAATATTGCTGCTATACACACATAAGGTGATAGGATAAATTAATTTGCATTTGCATGCATTTTCTGAAGTCCTTTAATTATGTCACCTATACTTTTGTTATTATGCAGTGACTGTATTACTCAGTGTTGTCATACAAATACATACAATTGCATACGAAGCAGTATAGCATGCCTCAAATACATGGGCAGTCACTAGAAATGACAGCTCTCTACGAATGGTGCAGCGGTAGCATTGTCACCTCACAGCAAGAGGTTCTCTGGTTTCATTCTCAGCGTGGGTGTCTTTTGTGTGGAGTCTGTATGTCCTCCCCGCATTTGTGTGGGTTTCCTCCGGGTGCTCTGGTTTCTTCCCATGTTACAAAGACATGCATCTGGAGCCTTTTTCCCCAGGCCTCTGCTGAAAATTTGCTTTGTTCCATATCTGACTTTCCTGGTTAACAAATGTTAAATAAAATAAATGTTCCTGTATTCTTCACATAATGATTACTTTACTGCAATTATCATGACAAATGCATAGATCATGATACACAGAACATTAACGTAATACAGATCATCTCTGAAGTGAATCAGAACTATTTGCAAGTCTATAAGTCCTTATTTGCAGGAAGGTTGGCATGTAGCAGCACAGGCTTCTGTTAATCCCTGTTCTAAATTCAAAATATAATCATGCATGCGCTAATACTGTGCCATCAGTCATGCAAAATTAGCTTGTCAGCGGTGCACTTAAGGAAGTGTTTTTGACAAAAAGAAATTAACATGAATGGTTTATGTTGCTCCTGCATGTAGCAATGGACTGTTCTATTTAAGATATGTGGAGTTAACGGTGATGCTGGATAACCACTTCATTATGTAAAGTTATGTCTGCATTCCAATGCATTTTGAGTTGCAAATTAGGCACTATGGCGTTGGACCTTTTCACACATACTACCTCAGTGGTATTAAGAAGTGAACTCTCATATTTTTGACCTGTCTGTATTGACACTACACATTGTCCTACCATGAGGAAATATTGAAAATGGCACAGCAAATGATTACTAGTTGCATAAAACCATCCAGAGCTAGGCAGTCAGGTAGCAATTGACTACATACAATGGAAGTTTAATTGTAATTCAAAGATGATTGTTTATGTGGCTTTATGCCAATTGTGCCCCACCTTCTTATAGATTCATAGGTTCATAGGTTGGTACTAGGCTATCGGCCCTAGGGCCTATATAAGCCTAGCCATAAATATTCCCTGGATATTTCTTCCCACAATATTTACTTCCCTGGACCTCAGTCTAGCAGGGCGACTGACATGATCCCGGTGTGAATTTCCTATCTCCCATCCAATCATCAAGGTTCCTTTTGAAGAGGGCCAGGATGGTGCTCTGCTTGACATGTATGGGCAGTCTATTCCACAGTATGGGAGTCACGGGGTCAGGAACCTATCCCTCCAGCATGTTTTGTTCATTGTGATGACAAGGTTTAGATCCCTGGAGCATGTGGCTCTGAAGGATTGGGATTTCTTTAAGTGGAACATGTCCAACAACTCAGGGTTTGACATAGCCTTGGATGTTAAGCAGAGATCACCTCTGTGTAGGCGATATGCCACAGAGTATAGCTGGAGTTTTTTTAGTTGGTCAACATATGGCATCTGCTTTAAGTCTATGATTCTTTTAGTGAGGTATTTCTGTGGCCTTTCCAGCTGTTGCAGATGTCTTGTGAGGTGCATACCAAATGGGATGTTATACTCTATAATGGGTCTAATGAGGGATGAGTACAGTGGGACAATGACCTCCTTTTTTCTGGATGAAAAGCCCTTAGTGATGAGGTGTGCCACATAGAAGGATTTCCTGACTGCTGTGGTGATAAGGTTATCAAAGTTGAGACTACTGTCCACCTGTGTCCCTAAGTCTCTCATCACACTTTCGATGTTTAGTGTATTGCCACCTATGCGGCTCCCAGTTTGCAGTCATCTGCGAACTTTGTTAGCCAGAGTCTCTTAGTGTTGGCCTGTACTTCAGAGAAGTAGATGCCAAACAAGAGTGGTCCCAGGACTAAACCCTGAGGTACTCAACTTGTCACTTGTCTGGAGCTGGATTTGGAGTTGTCTACTTTACAGTCTGGGTCCTGTCCGTAAGCCAGTTGGCAGCGCATCAAGTGACATATGGACTTATGCCCAGCTTAGCAAGTTTATCAATGATTCCAGAGTGGGGGATGGTGTTGAATGCCTTAGCGAGGTCCAGATAGGCTGTGTGGACCACCTTATCCTCATCCACAGCTCCGGAGACTGATTCAAAAAAGTCAGACAGGTTCAGGAGACAAGATCGGCCTTTCACAAACCCAAACTGGGTGGGGTCTAGTGTTTGAAGGTTGCCAATGTCTTTGTTTATAAGTTCCACGATAATACATTCCATGCACTTGCAGATCAAGCTCGTCAGACTGATGGGGCGGTAGTTCCCAGGACCCAAGGTGGATCCCCCCTTGTGGAGTGGGATAACTGTAGTTGTGCACCATTCAGTGGGCACAAAGCCTGAGGTAAGGCTATGATTAAACATGACACTTAGGTGAGGTGCCAGTTCATTTTGTAGTTCATGTAGTACACAACCCGGGATGTCATCTGGTCCCATGGATGCTGTATTCTTAGCTTTGGAGAGTGCTGTTATTACCTGTGTGGCTGTGATTACTGGAATTTGGAAATCTTTTGGTATTGAGATGGGCCCTTTAGGGGGTGAGAGGGGGGTGAAGTTGGCACTAAATCGATCTGCCAGGATATTGGCAATGTCCTTGGGATCAGTATATTTAATGCAATTCTGTTGTAGCTCAGAGCAGATCTGAGCATTGCAATTTAGATTCTTGACCTAACTATAGAATGCCTTGTGGTTGTCTTTGGAATCTTTGGCAATTTTATTTTTGTGACTAGCTTTTGAGGATTTTATGAGGGATCGCAGCTTCTTACTGAGGCTGGTGGGGGAGTTATTTGCATCCTGGGATTTTCCTTTCTTCTGTAACAATTTCTTCCTTTTGTTGTATAGTTTGTTAATAGCAGGGGACAACCAGATTGGCTTCCTTTTTTTTGGAGGGGAGCATCTTGGTTCTATTTGGGATGGCATGATTCATGCATGAGTGGATGTGCTTGTACTGTGCCTAAGTGTAGGATTCAGCAGTCAAACTTTCAGATCCCATCTGCATGTGTGTCATGAAGTTTGTCACTTGTGACTTCAGTACCATGAAGTTGGCTTTGGAGAAATTTATTATGGAGGTTTCCTTAGTGGGGGGTGGGGTGGGATGTGGATGTCAGGGGTGATTTGCTTATGGTCAGACCTGACCAATGACGGGGTGACCACTAGTATGGAGCATCTATCTCCCATGTTGGTAATGACCAGGTCTAGGATACTGGAGCCCCTGGTGGGACAATGGATTAGTTGATCCAGGGCATTGGAATTTATGAATTCCAAGAACTGTTGGGAAAAGGTGTTGGTATCCGTGTAGTTTTCCCAGTTAATGGCAGGGTAGTTGAAAGCACCCAGTATTAGGGTGTTTGGTTGTATCTTAATATTTTCCAGTATGTTTAGAAAGGTATAGTGAGAATCTTGGGGCATGGTGGGGGATCTGTAGCAAGCTACAATTTGGATTGCAGTCTTACCTAGTGTTAGTTGCACCTGGAGAATTTCAGATGCATTGTGTTGGACAACTAGCCTGGAGTTGTGAATATCCTTGGTGAATATGGACGCTCCTTCACCTTTAGTGCTTCGGCCTTGATTTTGTGGCCGAAAAGTGTCATAAGAGTTGTAGCCTGGTATCGCAGGGGTGCTCTCTGGAGCCTTGAACCAGGTCTTGGTTACTGCACAGGTATCGATGTTCTCCATTTTTAGGAGTGCCTTGAGAGAGTGCATTTTGAAGTTTAGACTTCCAGCATTACCTTCATGTTTTGCATGCTTGTATCTGTTACGGTGGTGGTTTTGTCCTTTGAACCTTGCCTAAAAAAGGCACTATAGGGGTGGTAAGAGCTTTAGCCAGTAACCTGAATCTCAGGGGTGACAAGTGCAGACCATCTCTGGCAAAGCATTGTGGTTTGTCAATCATGTCTTCCCAGGCAGATAGCTACTGGATCCTCTTTGTATGACACCAGAAGCTTAACATACATCCCTTGCAGGTCTTGAACCCAGGAACCCGTATACAATAGCTGAAGCACGTAACCACTAAGTCATCTGAGGTGTTCTACATCAGAAAGACCGACTGGAGGTTTAGGGAATGTGTGTATGAGCATATTTATTGCATCAACAATAAAAAGATAGAAAATGCATTAGCTAGACACATTATGAACTTTACTGTGCATCAGTTTAAATTCAGTTATAAACCAAGTGTCTTTGGACACTAGAGGGGGCCCAAGCTCAATTCTTTTGGAGAAACTAGAATTAATGAGGCAACTTCAAGTTAATGCCTGTCAGCATCCAGTCTTAAATGAAACATGTTCAATATTATGTTATTTGAAATTGAAAAGCCTTACTAGATAAATAGACTGTAGAGAAATGTACCAATTTGTTGTCTAAAAGTAAGATACAGTACATACCTAATATTTACGTTTTTGTTTATTCTGTTATTTAATTTGTTTTTATATTTAATTTTATATTGACTGTATTATTTTAAAGTCAGTCAGTATGTGCTGCTAAGTGTTTGAGAGTAAAAACTTGTCCTTCCAAAACAATTGCAATTTTAAAGTCTTTCATGGTTTTACTATTTTTCACAAAAGGTAGGATAGGGTTAACAGTTTTATTTAAGCATGATAATTATTTGGAACACATGACCTTGTTGTATTTAAACAGTGTAATGGTCAAAGTTTTTACCTGAAGAAGTTTGAGTTACTATACCAAACTAAAACACTTCATGTTCATTGTTTTTTAACAAATAAATCTGTGGACCAAGAACCGAGGACTGTTTCTTCAGTTGCTGTTGTTGTTCTTTGTATTTTGCTGGTAGTACTTGTGGATTTACTTGCGTTTTTTTGTGTTTGTTCAATGGCATCTGAAAGTTTCAACAATCCTAGTCAACCCTTGCCACAATCGACACAAGAAGAAGGCGGTAATCTGACGACATTAATTGGTCTTGTGACTCAACGTATAGAAGATTTGGCAGCCAGAGTGGAATTCTTATCACAAACCACCATGCAGAAATTGCAACACAACTTTGCAGCACCAGTACTGAGAAATGAAAATAGTTCACTTGAACTGTAAGTAATGACATGACTATTTCTTGAAACAATCAACAAGTCAATGTTACTACTGAAAAGGTTACTAGTAACAAATGTTTAATGAGTACATTGGAGCCTGTGGTCATTCAAAACACAACTACTTCTTCGGGGCTTATAGGAGTCCCTGAGTTGAACATTTGGCTTAATGAACCACTACAACTATTATCACAATCAACTAACCTTAATCAGGGTCAACTGGCTGGCGAAGTATTAACAATATTAACAACTTAAAAATGTTAGACCACAGATTGCTAAAATATAAGACACTGCAACTAGAGATTGCATATTTTTTTGGAATGTACTAAACAGAACATTGTTCCAAAGGGGTTATAGTCAAGTACCCCACAAGACTGGAAAGTGGTTCTACATTTCACCATGAGTTATTAGAATTACTTAATAAACAAGGTCTGGAGTTACTGGAACTTATGTCAAAACATTATAAAATAACAGTGAACAATCTGGTAAAGGAAGTCACAGACCTTGACAACATCATTAAGTCCGATCATGACTTACCAGTATGACTACAATAGGATATTCACCAGTATAACCGAACAAATTGATAAACTAAAGGGAATTAAACTCAAAAAGTTACAGCTTGACCAGGTGGACTATCACAATAGAACAGCGTATCCAAATCCAGTGCCTTCACAGTCCTGGAACCCCAATGGTCAATTACAAACATTTCCTCCTATCCAACGAGAGAATAATAGCCCACCCCAATTGGAAATGACATCAGCAATACCATGAACAAGCAACCAAAATGAAACGAAGCAACTATCGGGGCAAACAAACTCAAACAGGTTCCAAAATAACAAAGAGGCATATGCCCAAGCAGTTCAGTCAACTCATCAAAATGTTCACAGTCCTAGGAGACAGAGTTACAACTCAACTCGAGCGAACAACCAGCGCCCATACAACACCTGAGGCAAAGCCAAACGGAAGAGGTGACATCAGCTATCATTAGCGACCAGTTGACAAGGAACAGTAACTGTGAACTCATTTTAAACAAATATGGTGACTTTAAAATTTACAATTACACATACATTAATATTGATCAGGAATTGGTTGAACTTTTGGCAAAGGGCTTAACATTTGTTCCTGCACATTCATCTGATATAGCTACTACTTTACTTGATTTTAAATATTATGTAAGGAAGCTAAACTTAGCTATCATATTGGGTAACCAAGAAACTTCTTGTGCTGAATTCAGGATTCCCAGCACGTATAATCCCCCAATTCATCCTACATTGGCTTTATTTGATAGAATGTGCGAACTTGATATCAGAACATTGCTGAACAGTAGAAATGTAAAAAACAAGTTTAGAAATGTGACTATAAGTGAGGTTGCATCTTTAAGTGATTTTAGACACTTACCAGTGAGAGTAATAAAGCCGGAGAAAGGGGGAGGGTTCGTAGTAATGAGTACTGACGAATACATACTTAAGATGAAGCAACTATTAGTAGGTCCTACTTATGCGAAAGTCAGTATTAATGAACTTAACATGACATATGGTCGCATTAATTCATACTTTAACGGTATGTTTATTCAAGCTACCATAGCTATCAATACATTTGACTACATAACTACATTATTCCCTTGAATTCCTAAGTTATTCATTGTACTGAAAATACATAAAGGTACAGAACCCCCCCCCCCCGATGTGGGCTTTAATTGATGCAAGACGCTCGATTACATACACAAGTGCAAAATTAGTAGATTCCATCTTAAAGAAATATATTAGTATGGAAACCCATATTTGTCGGGATTCTTGGTCCTTCTTGATAAACCTTAACAAAAGTGACTTTAAGGAAGAATATAACTTCCTGAGAATCGATGTGAGGGACCTTTACACCTCAGTACCCCATGTAGAAGGGATTGAATGGGTTTCAGCCAAAATGAGAAAAAATGGAGCCCCATCTTATAGAAGAACTAGTAGATCTCATCCTGACATGTCATTTTATTTCCTTTGACAAGGAGATTTACTTACAAAAAAAGGGATGGCAATGGGTTCCCCATGTGGTGTGAATTTCACAAACCTGGTGCTGTCCCATTGGGAATAGTGAGATTATATTTAAGAACAGTAACATTGAATTTCACAAACCTGGTGCTGTCCCATTGGGAATAGTGAGATTATATTTAAGAACAGTAACATTGAATTTCACAAACCTGGTGCTGTCCCATTGGGAATAGTGAGATTATATTTAAGAACAGTAACATTAAAACCCAGTTACATTATTACATCCAATTTATGGATGATATTTTTATCATCCTGAGGGGTAAAAAAAATGCAGCTACAGAAATGTTGCACTACTTAAATAACACAACACATTTTTTACATTTTACAAGTAACTTTGACACAGAGACCATAACATACTTAGATGTCGAACTCAAGAAAGACAGAAGTCAGTTGAACTATACAGCAAGGATCCATAGGAAAAAAACATATTCTAACACATTTTTGCACTTTAAACAGTCACAAATGGAACGCTGCGGCTTGCAGGCAGTAGAAGTCTGCCTTATACTAAAACAGTTCAAAGCAATTGCACTCGGGCAAAAACGAACCACAGATACGACACAAATTAAGCACCAATTCTGGCACAAACAGTAACCTGCTGGTTACAAAAATGAACTTCAAAACCAAAACAAGAAAAGCCACCAACTCAAAAGGTGGATAGAAGCTTCCTTTATTCAGTGAGCGCTTTAGACTTGTTTTTAAAGAAAAATGTTTTTAATTGAATTATTAGTCAGCTGATTACTTAGGGTATATATGGGCTGTGCTGCCATTAGTTTTTTGTACAGTCTGAAGAAACCCGTTTGGGGTGAAAGCGCTCACTGAATAAAGGAAGCTTCTATCCACCTTTTGAGTTGGTGGCTTTTTTGTTTTGGTTTTGAAGTTCATTTTTGTAACCAGCAGGTTACTGTTTGTGCCAGAATTGGTGCTTAATTTGTGTCGTATCTGTGGTTCGTTTTGCCCGAGTGCAATTGCTTTGAACTGTTTTAGTATAAGGCAGACATCTACTGCCTGCAAGCCGCAGCGTTCCATTTGTGACTGTTTGGAGTATTTATTTCAATTACGGATCGCTGTTCTTCCGGTGGAGCTTCTGTTGCTGATTTGGTTTTACATTTACTGTTTCCACACGGAGGATATGGCTTGCACGAATGGAGGCGATGAAATAGAGCTAGCGTATGTCCCGGATGCCACTGGTATTACCGAACGGATGCTGGGGAGATTTACTGACTGCATATCAGGTACTGAAAATGCCCTGTTGTTTTTTGAGCCAAATGAGGAGCGTGGATCAGAGATAGACAACGCTGATGATTTGCTTAGGCTGGCGGATGATTTGGAACAGCTCAAGATTGATCTTTTAAAATTGAAGAGATTACAGCTGCAACGGCAGCATTTTGAAGCGTGTCTGCAAAAACGGATTATACCGAGAGGGCTTCGAGTCCTTAAGATGCCTACCACAGGTAACCATTATCCTGAACTATTATTAAAATGGCAGAAGTTAAACATGGAACTGAGTTTTAATTACATGAGACTCCTCATTGATTATCACAGACCTGAGGAGGAGTTGATTAAAGAAAAAGTGACTGAGACATATAGACATATTAATGTAAAGTACCAAACCTCCAAAAAGACTTTGGGACTTGATAGATTGATGGACAATGTTTTGTTATATGAGAGGAGATTAACTAATCAAAAGAAAACAAAAATTGAGAGGGATGTAATTGATTTCAAAAATGGTCATGTCTTCACTTGGCCCAGAACTGTTACACCTAATGTGAAATTACACAATACTGTTCCAAGAGAGGTTGAAGTATGTAGTACAAAAAGTAAAAGTAGTAGCAATAATGATGCAAATATTACTAATGTATTGACTGATGATGTTTGTACAAGTAATATTTTAACCACTGATAGTGCCTCCACTGGCATAGAGGAAGGTTTGAATAGGAATGTGAATAATGTGAATTTGTATCCCATGGTAATTCAAACCAAAGGGAAGTCGGTATGTTTAGAGAACAATGTCTCCACCACTGTTAGGGGCATAGTTAACTCAATTAACACCATGAATGGTGACTTGACAGGAACAAAGAAAAAGATTGTCTCTGTAGATAGTGGTAAAGCTACTGACCACTTGGTCCCCAGGCATGAGGTTCCTTTCCCCATTCAGTCCCCCCGGTTCAGAGGGAGATCTCGCTCCATGAGCAGGGGGAGACAGAAAAGGAAGGTAACAGATATGGAACAAGCAGGACCGACTCTAAAAAAGATGTGGGGAAAGAAAGGGAATCCTTAGTTCTTAACCTTTCTAGGAGAGAGTTAACTGGGTATGAGGAACAAGTCCTTAACAAAGGTCTATCTTTTATACCCTGTAAAACAAGTGATATTACTGACTCCATTATTGACATGAAGCTGTTTGCCAGGAATGTACAGCTGAGATTAGATTTTGGGCTCTATGACAAGGATAGAGCAACGGACATTTTCAAACCAGTAAGCACCTACACTCCCGTGTTACACCCTGTAATAGAAACTTTTACAAAACTTGTAGAGAGTGATTTATATTCCTATTACTCCAATCGAGACAATAGAACTAAGAGACATAAGAAAACAAACTTGACACACCTAGAAAGGGAAGCCCTCCAAGCTTTAAAAACGGATATGAATATTATCATCACACCTGCTGATAAAGGTGGTCCTATTGTTGTTATGGACTCCCAACATTATATTAACAATATGAATATTTTATTGAGAACTGATGAATCTTATACAAAGGTTGACATCAATGAAGTGATGATGAAAATATTTAGAGTGTATGACACAATAGATGACCTACTTAGAAGTAGGTTGATTAGGAAAGATTTTCATAAATTCCTAAAGGTGAATCATCCGTTTATACCCATACTCAAAGGTCTACCCAAAGTGCATAAGGGTCTGGAAAACCCGCCCATGAGACCTATTGTATCTGGTCGGGGTTGGTTAACTGAACCGTTCTCTCTCTCTTTGTAGAACATCATTTAAGGACTGTAGTGAATGAAAACCCACATGTATTGAGAGATAGCAAGCATTTCTTGATAGATCTATATGATTTTATGTCAAGTTTAAGTGATGGAGTAGATTATCTCATGGTGACATTTGATGTGAAAAGTTTGTTCACAGTTATTCCTAACAAGATAGGTGTGGAGTGTGTACAGAATTACCTTAAAAAGCACACAGAGATGGACATGCAGTTCATTGAGTTATTGGCTTTATTTTTGGAGATCATTTTGGAGAACAATATATTCTTTTTCAATGAAGAAATGTACTTACAAAATGATGGCGTAGCTATGGGCACATCTTGTGCCAATAGCTACGCCAACATTGTTATGGCTGAATGGGAGAAAGAGACACTATTCCCTTCCAAGAATTTCAAACAGTATGTACTTTTCTATAAAAGATTTGTGGATGACCTCTTTATGATTTGGGCAGGTAGTGAGTCATCTTTATTGGAGTTTGAGAAAGAGATTAATGGGTTCACTGACTTTCTGAAATTTACCATGAATTATTCTCAAGAATTCATCCCTTATCTAGATGTTAATGTCATGAGGCTACCAAATGGAATAGTCAATACGTCTGTCCATAGGAAAGAATGTTTTAGAAATACTCTATTACACAGAAGTAGTATGCACCCTAAGCACATTTTTGAGAACGTTGTCAAGGGACAAATTATGAGGGCCTCTAGACTTAATCCCACAGAGTCTGGATATAAAGATGAATTGGAGGGACTCAGAGACAGGCTATTAGAGAGAGACTATAATGCTACACAAATTGATGAAACTGAAATGGAAGTATTGTCTATGAGAAATAACAGAGCTAAACCGTATTTCTCAAGCACCATAGAAAATATGAGTGAAAGTGAACACATAGACATTAAGCATGGGTTTGACTATGTCAAAATACCTCTCTATTACACCAGTGATATCTTTGATATTAGAGGCATTATAGACAAACATTGGCATGTTTTACGGGTCGAAGATTCCATCAGCAGTTTGGTTGGGGTTAGACCTAGATTCAGCTATAAGAATAGTTTGAACCTAAGGAGGATGCTATGTCATAAGAATATTAAGGATGCACATACACAATCCTACAACACCATTCCATGTAGTGGTTGCAATCAATGCACCTTTATCAACATAGAAACAACCTTTAAACCACCGTTGTTAGATAGAACATTCAAATTTTGCACTGGGACAAACTGCAGAACTGCCAATGTTGTATACCTAGCCCTGTGTTGCTCCTGCTCAGCGTTCTATATTGGCAAAACTAACAGAACGCTGAGAGAAAGGATCAGGGAGCATGTTTATTGCATGAGGGTAGGTGATGAAAAGAACGCTTTAGCCAAACACCATAAAGCTAAAGGTCCTGCACATACCTTTAGTTTTTTTGTTATACAGGCAATAGATCCCAATTCTAGAGGTGGTGACCTAGAGAATCTTACCCTAGAAATGGAAACTAAGTGGATTATCAGATGTAAGGCAGATTTCTTGCCTGGGCTCAATGATAAAATTAGCCTACAACCTTTTCTCAAGAAGAGAAGGCTGAGGAAGGTGATGAAATGAGATGGCCCTTTATGAGGTAGTACATTGTTTAGAATTGCTGTTCCATCTGTTTAAAAAATGTTGTATATTAGTAGAACAGCTTTTTATTATTATTTTTATTTTTAGTAATGTTGATATTGATCGTGTTCATATATGTACACATTCATGCACTTTTTTACATATTTTCTGTGTAATACAGCACCATCTAGTGGTTATTTGGTAAACGTTCATGATGAATTGAATTGTTTGAATGGATTATATATTTATATATTTTTTAAGCTTCTTTGTACATGTTTCATATTTATTATATCTATCATATATAAGCTGCTACAATTTGTTAGGTTTTAGACTTGTTTTTAAAGAAAAATGTTTTTAATTGAATTATTAGTCAGCTGATTACTTAGGGTATATATGGGCTGTGCTGCCATTAGTTTTTTGTACAGTCTGAAGAAACCCGTTTGGGGTGAAAGCGCTCACTGAATAAAGGAAGCTTCTATCCACCTTTTGAGTTGGTGGCTTTTCTTGTTTTGGTTTTGAAGTTCATTTTTGTAACCAGCAGGTTACTGTTTGTGCCAGAATTGGTGCTTAATTTGTGTCGTATCTGTGGTTCGTTTTTGCCCGAGTGCAATTGCTTTGAACTGTTTTAGTATAAGGCAGACTTCTACTGCCTGCAAGCCGCAGCGTTCCATTTGTGACTGTTTGGAGTATTTATTTTAATTACGGATCGCTGTTCTTCCGGTGGAGCTTCTGTTGCTGATTTGGTTTTACATTTTTGCACTTTACCAGCTCACACCTTTACAAACAAAAAAGCCCATTATAAAAGGACAGTTGGTCAGGGCAGCAAGAATGGTATCACTAGAAAATGACTTCTTAGAAGAATGTGAAAATTTAAGATATATGTTTTTGAAAAGGGGTTATCCAAGCCAACTAATCCTAGAACTGACTATGGAAGTTCAAAGTAAAAGAAGTAATGGGACATACAAACCAATCCTTAATGGAAGAATTAGGCAAGAAAGACTAGTCAACAGTGTCAACTTTAATCTAATTGAACTGAATAATATGAACCAACCTAATACACCTAACATAACAAATAATCAAAGATTTAGGATGAGCTTCATAGCTACATTTAGTATTGATGCTTTGGAGGTCAAAAAAGTTATTATCAAAAATTGGAACCTCCTAAGTACTGATAGAAAAATAGTGAATAAGTTAGGTGATTTTCCTACAGTAATATACAGAAGAGGGATGGACTTGAAAAATCGATTGGAGAGACCAACACCTTGCCTAATATGAAATTCTGGAATGTATAAGTGTGAAACATGCAACTACTGTAAATTTATGGAAACAGGGCACAGATTTTGTATTAGAAACATTAGTTACTACATACAACGGAAGTTTAATTGCAATTCAAAAATGATTGTTTATGTGGCTTTATGCCAATCGTGCCCTGTCTTCTACATTAGAAAGACCGACCAGAGGTTCAGGGAACATATGTGGAATATGTACCAGCATATTTATTGCATCAACAATAAAAAGATAGATGGTAATTGTTTGGAACACATGACCTTGTTGCATTTAAACAGTATAATGGTCAAAGTTTTTTATCTGAAGAAGTTTGAGTTACTATACCAAACAAAAAGCGCTTCATGTTCATTGTTTTTTAACAAATGAATCTGTGGACCGAGAACCGAGGACTGTTTCTATAGTTGCTGTTGTTATTCTTTGTATTTTGAGCAGTCAGGAATGTTTGGTTGGCAATCCACTGTTTCACAAGTATGACTGTAATCAATATGCCATACAGTGAAACAACTGCATGTTACTCATACTAAAGTAAAGTACATGAATGATAGGATAGAAAAGTTATCTGATCGGTATGTCGTCATGTTTGATCAACACATAAAATAATTCACCTAATGTTATATTTCCACTGTAATTCTTTCATCCTTGAGCATGCCTAACAGACCTCTGAAAAGTCATTAATATTTTCTTCAGATTTGGATGTACATCTTAAGGATACTCAGTATTTTTCTTCTGCTCTCTTCTTCCTCATTTTAGGAGAAATGAAAGGTAATTACAGAGTCAAACATGTATTTTGCAAGAGTTACTCAACAAGTCAGCTCAATTATTTTACAATAGTTTTTCAACACCAACTGCAAATTCCACTCCCTTATATACAATCATAAAGTAACTGTAGCATTTTACATGTATTTGAAGCTCTATTTTCTTCACAGAGAGACATTTTAATGTTTCTAAATAAAATATTAATGTTATAAGCCAAAAATAATGGAAAGGCTGCAGAATTTCCTCACTAAAAGAATCACAGACCTAAAGCAGATGCCCTATGCTGACCATCTAAAAAAACTCCAGCTATACTCTGTGGCATATTGTCTACTCAGAGGCTATCTCTGCTTAACATACAAAGCCATGACAAACCCTTAGCTGTTGGATATGCTCCACTTAAAGAAATACCAATCCCTCAGAGTCACATGCTCCAGGGATCTAAATCTTGTCATCCCAATGAACAAAACATGCTGGAGGGATAGGTTCCTGACCCAGAGACTCCCCATACCCTGGAATAGACTGCCCATACATGTCAAACAGAGCACCTCCTTGGCCCTTTTCATAAGAAACCTTGATGAGTGGATGGGAGATAGGAAATCTACCCTGGGGATAACATCAGTCACCCTGCTAGACAGTGGTCCAGGGAAGTAAATATTGTGGGAAGAAATATTCAGGGAATTGTTATGGCTAGGCTTGTATAGGCCCTAGGGACGATAGCCTAGTACCAACTTATGAACGTATGAACATTCTGTTTACTGAATCTTTTGAAAACTGAATTGAGTGTCCAGGAAGTGAATGTTACTAGTTTGCATCACTTAATACATAGCTCTCAACTGTCTCTCTTACCTACCTTTCCCTCGCCTACCTCTTCTCCTTTACTTCTTATCATTTGCTCTCTTCTCTGTCTTATCTCGTAATATCTCTTTCTCCTCCCACCTCTTTATTCCTGTCTAAACAATAACTCTTTTTTGTTTTCTTTTTTTATTTTCTCTTGTATATATATAGGTGTATGAATTAGTACAATATTATGTCAATATTCAGTTTAGTTGAAAGTTTGGGTGGGGGATATATATATGAATTTCATCCACATAAAACTACTAAGTATACCATCAAAGAACATCTGACAAAAACAAAAAAAAAAAACAAAATAAACAAAAAAAAACAATGCTACATGGCTTACCATTCTGACAGAAGTAGGCACCTAAAGCATCAAAATAGTAATGAACAAATATCTTCATGTGAAATTTATCATAAGCAAATGACATATTAAAATGAGTGCCCTACCATGTAATCTTACACTGCTGCCACTTCACGCTCCTCACTACACAATGGTGACAGTTTCTGAAAACAAAATGTATTGTGTATGACACTATAAAATTAATTTGATGTACAGTACAACAGAATAAAGTAAGAAGAAATGGTATATATCAATGAAAGCATTATATACATTTAAAACGAGTTATTTATTTCACTGTTGTCGGTATTCATTACTATTGTATACTTAAGTAATCATTAAAGCAGAAGTTATTCATTAAAGCAGACAAAATGTGATTTTTTTTATTTGATGCCTTTCAACATCACTGAACAGGAATCAGTGAGCACTCTGGCATGTCAACAATGAGCATTATTCTAACAGATGAAAGAAAAAATATTTTAAGATGACAGAGAATGTCAGATGAACAGTCACAGCAGACTATGCACACACAGCATAGATCACATATATCACTGCATGTATCAGTTGTACTCTATATATTTTTTACAAGAAAGGAAACACTAACCTGAATGTCATGGTCCACAGTTCTAGACTAAATGCTGCATCTTTACCTGTGCAGCCTCATATCATGCATGAGCCTGTCACATGGGTTCCTTTACTACTGTTTGCTGATCATCATTAGTCATACTGGGACTAGAACTGGGATCTATATTGACAACATGGGTTACTTCATCTCCACACTGACACCTGATCATGTTATGCAGAATGAAATGTGCGGTAAAAGTAAATATCTTGCATGCAGTAGCTGGGTCATACTGAAGGTCACCCCAAAACTACGCTTCAGGAGACTAAACATGCTCTTAATGACAATATGAGTCTGGGACAGGGATGTTTTATATGCCTACTCTGCAGCTCCACTTGGATTTCTTCCTGGAGTCATGAGTCATGGCATCATCTGATAAAAAAAAGAAATAAAAGAGAAAACAGGGGGAAGGAGAGACAAAGCAGAAACAAAGTGAGTATACAGCCATACACTTTAATGTGAATAACTACTTAAATACCATATATAAAATATATATTTTTCCACTTACCAAATATATAACCATTGTGCATACAAAAAATCAGGAAGAGGAGGTCGAGTGAGTTATTGTCCCAGATGGAGGAATCATGTGCACTGCCAGGAAGCTGGGTAGAGATATTGGTGATGCTCCCTCATGCATCACACACTACCTGGCAAATGATGTAATGGTAACTCTTCCTATTATGGTGCCACTCACTCTGTGACTAAGCCTGGTAAATGTGTGCCTTCTATGGCTTGGCACATTTCCCTATAACCCTAATTGCAACATGGGTACACTCTATCACACTGAGTACCATAGGGAAATGTGCCAAGCCATAAAAGGCACACATATAACTGGCTTAGTCATGAGGTGAGACTGGGAAATAGATGCACTCTTCCACACATGCCAAGAGTACCTCTAGGACCTGCTGCAGTATTTTCAAGGCAGAAGGCAGATCCCTAATACGTCACCAGTCTGTCCCTAGAAAGTCTCCATATAGTGAGGGCTAGACACATTTTGGTGCCCACAGGAATATGAAGTCTACACATTCTTCCCATGCCCCTATGAGGGTCAAACATGCCAACTAAGACCCTTATAATGTCCCTGTCCTCTCCGAGCCTATGAATGATTTCCTTACTATTAAAGTTATAATGACTAATTATTTGCTTACGTTTTCACCATCTTGGCTTGTCACCACTGTTAAGTACAAGAGAAGCATCTCAGACCTTGCAATAGCATAACCTGAAGCAATTGATAGCATTTTCACTACTTGCAGCTTTGATACTTTTGGTGATGCTTCTCTTTCTATACTGCATCTGTGACCAGCATGGAAAAGATGGACAATCTGACTATGAATCACAAGTAGTGTGCAATATACTTTATTAACATACAAAGATTTACATCATTTCATTTTTGTTGCATTATTTGCACATTTGCATAAGGACAGTCAAGGTCACTTTGCACTGGCATAAATGGCCTCTATGAATAACAGCTCATCTGTGCTCATTTACTCACTTCTCAGAAAGCCTAAGCACATTTATGTAAATGACTATGAATGTTGTTATGTCTTTCGGCTTTTCCCGGTTAGGGGTCGCCACAGCGGAACTCCGGTCCGCTAATGATTGGCAGTAGATTTTTACGTGCCAAGTTGCCGGCACTGATGCACAACCTTCAACAAAGGTAGGCCTATTCACGCATGTGTCCACACAGAAGATGCTCTAGCTGAGAATCAAACAGGACAACGTCTTACTGTGAGGCAACAACGTTACTACAGCACCACCACCACAGATGTAAATGACTATGAATACTAGCCAATATCTATACTGAGTGTCAGGATTAAGGTATACATTCCATATGAAAGTTTAAGATGAAAGATTATGACTGACCGAAAATATTGTTAGCAAACCAGAAGAAACATACATACAAATTGTTTGGATTTAACTGCTGAAAAGAACTACAGGAAACGTGCTTCAGATCACATATGCTTTTTTTTTCTCCTTCCAACATGTTTGCATCATAAATGGCAATATCCATACCTCTCAACTGTCCAGATATTCAAAGAATGTTCAAATGTTTGGCTCATATTTTTGGTCTGTTCCTCGTATAATTTATGGTTTTCTGGGAATTCATTAAGGATTCAAGTGACAGAATGATATACATTTGAGTTTCACACTTCATATCCTTCATAAAATGCATGCCAATGCAAAATCTGTTATTTAATCAACTTTCTAAGTTTATAAGAGCAATAACTTCAATCTTCCTCTGATGTGTGGTCTTTGTCTTCCATTTTATTTGATTTTGTCCAGATTTTTTGAGTTAATAGGTTGAGAGATATGGCAGTATCATAGACCAATGTAGTAAACTGTCTTTAGATGCTCTACTTATAACAATAAATTGTATAAGAAAGTCTATGTTAAAGCAATATTCTTTTTAATATTTATAAGTAGAGTCAATTGGTAAAAAAAAATCAGGTGAGTTAGTAAGTTTCTATTAAATTTGTGTAATTGTACCAAGAAAATTCTAGTAAGTTGTAGTATGTCTAGTTCTCCACAACATGATCAGAACATATTTCAAATATGATTATTGGAGAATGAAAGAAGATGCATCTTAAACACGATCAAGGTACAACTAAGTATGATGTTAAAACAAAAGGAAATTAATAGTGGACAAAAGTGAAAAGAGGAATGTGATTTTTTTTAACTATCTGTTAGCCAGGTTTATTCACTTGAGAAAAGCTCATTTTATACAAACAAGGCATTGCTCTTTCTTGTGCTAAGAATGTGACCATGTGCAGGCTGAGACTGATGCAATTAAATATGTTCGATATAGAAAGGCATTTATTAGAAGGGTGAAGATGTCCTTTTGTGTTACACTGCCCGGTTCTGTAATGCTCGACAAGAAATTACTGATCCTTGTGGAAATTCCAGAATAAAACGGACTATTTCCTCTGTCAGGTGAGCGACGCACTAAAAGCTAAGAAGCTATGCTAATGTCTCAAGATTCAAGGTAGCTTCTAGACTGTTGTCTGTTTGGAATACTTTGTTGATTTCCCAAATGTATGCTTTTGTTTACTTTTTTGTTTTACTCAGCCCTACAGTCAGTTTCAGGTTCAGATTGCAGACTGATTGATACTATTAAATTATAGTTAGAGTGCATTACAAGTGAAATCACTGGTATGCTATTGAATGACTGAAAGGCAGTTAATATATTTGCACTGTTTCTAATAACCATGAGCCTTTTCATGAATTACTTGGAGATATTTTATTTTTTGATTTGTGGATGTGGGATACTCTAGAAGAAATTTGTCAGCAAAGTTATGTAACTCGGAACATTTTTCATTTTCCTAAAGAGTGTTCTATATTTCAGAAGTATAGTTTCATTTTTAATTGCCTTCTTTGGGAAGCATTAAGACCATTTTCAGCCATAAGATCTTGATTGATTCTAGCTGCTGATGGTTAATTAAGTGCCTTGCTATAATTGAATTATTAATAATCTGGAGCAGGCTTATCAGTGATTTTTCTTCATCTCAGTTTGGTGTTTTTCTTGTTTCAGAAATCTTTGTTTTAGAACATATCTCCTTTTCAGATACTAAACATCTATGAAAAATGAGGTTGTGTAATATAGAGAACAAGATGGGGAGAACTAATGATATATAAATACTGCAGAGTGGTGGTGATTCTGAAAAGACAATGAAAGAATCAAGTAATGTTTATTTTATCTGACAGCTGTTCATACAGGCAGAATCTGATATATTTGATATAAGGTAGCAGTGATAACTATATGGCTATCTTGGTACCTCAAGTAAAACTAGCAAAGGTTAAGGTTTTTTTATAAATAAATGTGTATATATATATATATATATATATATATATATATATATATATATATATATATATATATATATATATAAATAAATATATATATATATAGATATATATATACACACATTATATATATATATATATATATGTATATATATATATATTTATATGTCCATAAGTTCATAGGTGTGTACTAGACTAATGGGCCTGGAGCCTTTACAAGTCTAGCTCCAACAAATTGCCCAGGCACCATGCCACCCGATGTTAGCTCACAGTGCCCCAGTCCAGTAGGGCATCTGGAATGATCCCTGGAGTGAAAATTCTTTTATCAATCCCCTCGTCAATATTTGTCTTGAAGAGGGCCAGTGAGGTGCTTTGCTTGACATGAATGGAAAGCTTATTCCAGAGTATGGGTAGTCTTTGGGAGATTAACTTGTCCCTCAAGCATGTTCTGTTAATTGTGGTAATGAGGTAGTGATTTCTGCAATGTGCAGCATGGGGGATTGGGATTTTTTTAGATGTAGCATTTCAAGTAGGGCTGGGTCGATCATGGCTTTGTATGTCAAGCAGCGATCACCTCTAAATAGACGATAAGAGACTGAGAAAAGCTGAAGTTTCTTGAGTCTGTCCATGTAGGACATGTGTTTAAGGCCTAGGATCCTTTTTGTGACATACTCTTGTGGCCTCTCCAGCTGTTGTAGGTGCCTGGTCAGGTATATGCCAAATGGGACGTTATATTTGATGATTGGTCTAATGAGGGATGAGTAGAGAGGGATGATTATGTCTTTCTTCCTGGATGCGAAACCTTTGGTTATAAGATGTGCCACATAGAAGGACATTTTCGTGGCAGCCATGTTGCAATACAAATCGACTGAGAGTCATACAGTCATATACTTTGCTTGCTTCCAATCAGACATTTCTTGTATCTAAAACATCTCCATTTAATACAAATGTGTATTTATTTTTTATGTTATTATACTTATAAAATGAATGAAAAAAATGAAAGACTAATACACTCATTTTTTTTTTGGGAGTTCTTCTAGGTACAAATGTGCATTTTTTTATCACCATGTTCATAATGATGGTTATAAAAATACATAGTTACAGGTGTGGGATTTACAGACAGAAATTGCAGAACGCTCATTATACGAGTAGGTAGGCTACACTTATTGAAATCTGTGAACTGAGATAATGGTTCATTCAGAAGAATCCTGGAATGAATTTTAAGTACCCTACACAATGAGTTAAATGGTTGGTGCAGAGTCTGAAATAATGATTAGATATTAATGATCTGTTAGTTGTAAGGGCAACTGGATTGAGCAACATGGTCCAAGTGATGATCACAGGAAGAGTCTGCAAGACTATGAAGGATGGGGGGGGGGGGTTGCATGCTCTCCAGTTCCTTTGATGCAGTGTTTTTGTGGCCTTACAGACAGCGTTAAACACGTGTTCCATAGTGATAGCAGGGGTTGTTATATTTGATGGTATTTCTTGAGGAAAGGTCAAGAAGGAGAGAGGAGTAAAGATGAAGCTGAATTTGTCTGCCAGTAGATTTGCTATATCTTCTGTCTCAGTATAGGTGGTTCCATTAACAATGAGCTTTGCACCCAATTGTGTATTGCTTTTGAGGTTGAGGACATAACTAAAGAATGTCTTGTGGTTGTCCTTAATCTTGGAGGCCAAATTTACCTCAAATTTGGCTTTGCTAGACTTTATTTGTCCTCTGAGTTGTTTGTTTGGTTTGATGAGACTGCTTTTATCCTGCTGGGTGCTGCACTTCCTAATTTATGACATGATTGTCTTTCTTCTGTTATACAGCCTATTCATGTGATTCCACCAGGGTGGCTTGTTTTTTTACTTAGTTATGCACTTTTTCTTGGTGGATGCGGCTGCCTCTGTGCAGTTATTAACATGCTTATATTGTTTTTTTTTTTTGTGAACTGTTCTGTGTAGGCAGCAGAGTTCTTGGGTTTATGGGGACTTGAGATTTTGCCAGATTATCACTTAATAACAAGGACGTTAACCTTAGAGTAGTCCCTGAATATTCCATGGTTAGCTGGGGTTCCATGTTTTTATTTTATTTCAAAGGAGACCATTTTGTGGTATGACTTAGCAGAGAAGACATTACACTTTGTGGTGTACAACACTCTCCCATATTAATGAAGATCTGGTCCAGTATGGTTGCAGCCTTAGCTGCTGTATTGACAGTATGGTCCAGTGAGTTTGTGTTTAAAAAATCCAAGAATCTCTGTGCCTGTTCAGTTTGGTGTTGTATATAATTCCCAGTTAATAGTAGGGTAATTAAAGTCACTCATGAATATCATATTGGATTGGATGGAGAGTATTTCCATTAAGTTTAAATACATGGTAAGCATTTCCTGGATCACAGAAGGGGACCTATAACTTGCATAGAAGTGGTTTGGGATTTTGCCTATGGTGATGCGAACATGAAGACGTTCAAGTGCATTGCCCTGTTTGACCAGCTTTGAGGTGTAATTATTTATGATGTAAATCGAGACACCTCCACCTTTAGTCCCTTTCTGAATAGTAGCTAGTCTAAATGTGTGGAATGCATTATAACCTTGCACTGCTGGTGTGCTGTCTACAACTTTAAACCATGTCTCAATGACCCCACAGCTGTCAGCATTTTCTAGACCGAAGAGAGCTGCTAGGGAGTGGAGTTTTTTGTTTAGACTTCTAGCACTGAGCAGTAACACCTTTAGATTTTCTTGGTTTTGATTTGCTATGTCAGAAATACTTTCAATTTGACATTGCCTAAAAAAGGCACTATGGGAGAGGACGACATTTTAGCTAATATTGAAAAGTCTAGAGGGGTGAGGTGCAGACCTTCCCTGGCAAGCAATGTGGTTTGTTGACCATCCCCTTCCTTGCTGACAAATATTCCACCCCCCTTTACAATGACACCAGAAACAATTATAAAAGTCAGTTATATTTTGTTCGTATTGCGGCATCATCCTTGGAGAAAGTAAAATGCTGTTGAACACTAAACTCATACCAGCCTGGGATACATTTCCAGAACTCCATGATTTCTCTTTTCATATAGCCTAGGGAGGTAAGACTCAGGTCATTTGCACCTGACTGCGTCATAATGGTACTAGTGGTCCAATGACCTGAGTGCATGTGTAATGTTGTGGATCCTGGTCCCTGATAAGCAATTGACTGTGACTTTCTCTTTACTCGGCCTGGTGATAGGGATGTCAGTGTGTCTCACAAAGGAGTCTCCAATAACCAGAATGTTGGATTGTGTCATGGGTTGCCTTACAGGCTTAGAATTAGAAGGTACTTGCGATGTGGATGTATGTGTTGATGTGGGTATTGTTTTTAAGAGTGCATTCAGGTCTGCTGAGAGTATTTGCTATGTGTACCAAAAAAAAAAAAAAAAAACACCGAACTCAGCACTTTGAGGGAAAAATAAAAAACAATTTCCACAAAATGGCGTAAACACAATTTTATTTCTGCTTTCATCCGAACCAGGACTTTTTCAGAATAAATGAACAATAAAACTTAGAAACATTTGAAAGAATAACCATCCAACAGCAATCAAATACCAATGAAGTAATAAAACACACCAATTAAGTTAAAGACACATGATAAAAATTTAATTCATTTTTTAACAGCTTTAACCTTCTAGCTTTCAAAAAACATTTGATGTTAACGTTTTTATTTAGGCCAGGTGCCTTGTCAGCCCCAAGTTTGAGTTGCCACAGTGTTTCCTTTTGTTTGATTTTATTCTTAAATACTCCCCCTCTCAAATCAAAAGGAACTGCTTTTATAACAGTAAAAAGAAACTTCTTAAAATTAGTACAAATCTGTGAATGATTATAAAGAGCATTGGTTTAATCTTTAGATTTTATAGCATAAAGATGTTCCTTAACTTTCACATCTAATCTCCTGGATGTTATGCCTATATAACAGGCATGGCAACTGAAGCATACACCAATATAAACAACTCCTTTGGACTTACAAGTAAAGACTCCTGGTATAGGTATGGTGGACATAACATGATTTAGATTAATGAAAGGTCCTTCTAAAATACAGTATATCTGTAAATAGTACAGTCACCACACTTATACATACCATTCAGTTTATTTCCTTTGTAAGGGCATATAAACAAATTACTATCATCATTCTCTAATAGTGTGTTGAATTAAAATTGCTCCTATATATAAACTTAGGGCCAGAATCAATACTAGCCATCAGTCAGAATTACTTTCTAACACTTTCCAGTTTTCTAGTATAACAGATCTAATACTATCACGATCAAAAGTCTACACTACACATAATGCCCCTTTATCAATACTTTTATCATTTTTCACTGAAGCCTTCAAAAGAATAGGGGGATACAAATCCTCCCTTTTATATTTAACCTCTTCAGCTTTAGCCTTCAAAAAATTAAGTTTATAGCCTCCATGTACAAACAAAGAAATAGTCTCAAATTCCTTGTAAAATTCACTGTTGTCAGTGGTTAACCAAGAGGCCCCAATAAATAGCCCCCTATGAATGTTGTTTTCCATAAAACAAGGGCGGTTACTCTTGAAATACAAATAATTATTACTGAAAGTATCTTTTCTATCAATATTACTATCCACCATGTATTTCTTGTCATTTTAAGTAAGTTGAATATCTAAAAAATTGACTTGTGACCCATACTGTCCCATGCTAAGCTTCAAAAACCCAGAACACTTATTTAAGACATTAATGAAATTAATGGCATCATTCTCGGTGCCTTCTAAAATAAAAAAATAATCAACAAAATGGCTAAAGTAAACAATGTTACATTTAGAAAAAAGGGAGGACTTCATGCGCTCACCAACTAAGAACCAAATTTGCATAAGCAGGGACTTCTGCCAAGCCCATGGCAACCCTTTTGTTGAACATAAAATAATTATGAGTTAACATCATTTCCAAAAGAAGACAATAACTGACTTCCTTCTTACCTGTTCTTGAGAAAATGCTTAAATAATTTCTGACGTATTCAATGCCTTGGTTATCTGGAATACACATAAAAAGAGAACAAACATCCACAGTTAAAAAAAAAACATTATTAAGTTTACAAAATTTCTAACCAGACAAAAAAACGTTCTTAATTTATCCAAAAAATCCCAGTAGTCTTGAATAAAGGATGATAAACTCTGAACAATATGATTTAAGATAGAATCAATAACTAAGAAATACCTTCTGTAACATAGCCAGGGGCAGGAATCTATAGGTCAAAAAGGTGAATTATTAACATCTTTATGTATTTTCGGTATTCCAAAAAGAGTACCCAACTTGGGCTTGTGAATAACCAGAAAATTATACAAATCAGCATCAATAGAACCATCAATTAAACTGTCATACAAAAAATTATATATGGTTCTATAAGAAATGTGTACTTCTTTAACAGGCATCTTGGAGTATTCATTTGTATTGCTTAACATTTCCTCAATAGCCTGAACATACCTTGTTTTCTCCATTATGATAAGACTTCCACCTTTATTGGCCTTCATAAATCTGATATCATGCATAGACCATAACTCTTTCAAGTCTGTCATCTCACTTTTGTTAAAATTAAAATAACTAGACCTACAATTTTTTACTAAAAACATTTCTTATATCTTTTTCACACATGTTTTCAAACACTTTAAGTATATTCAAAATAGTGGGACTAAAAGTAGAAGGTTTAATTAATGTTTTTTACATAAACCAACATCTTTGAGTAAAAAATTCAAGTTCAGTTTGTGAGTAAATTGTTTTAAGTTCAGCAATGTCCTACTAACTTCAGCCCTCCCAGTGGAAACACAATTTAAGACTCTTTTAAGTACTTCAAGTTGAAAAGATGAAAATACTTCATCAAACAAATTAAAAATCTGAGTACAGTCCCTTAATCTGTCATGGAATTTGCTTTCTTCCTCCAACTCGTAACCTCGGCATTCCTGTTGTTGCTGTTGCTGCTGTTCACAAAATCCCAATTCTTGTACTGCCTGAAATTCTTTTACCTGGCTCCTAAAGGGATGCCTTCTTTGTTAACTTCATTAGGAAAATAAAACAGAAGTTGAAAGGAATCATTCACATTAGCTCTTATTCCATTGGCTTTGGATTCTCCTATAGCTCAGTCTTTATGTGAGGAATCCATCTGATTAGATAACATGCTTCCTCCTTCATTCAATGTGGATGTCTTAATAAAAAAGCCAGAATTGTTATTGGTTAAAGGTACAGAACTCAAATTCCCCTTAAAAACTTTGTTTTTACAAAAATTAGGGTCAAAATGGGCATAAGCAATGTTATTTTAATAAACAGAACAGTCTCTGGTCAATTTCATTATCTACTAGGAGATAGCAATCTTGTCAAAACATTCCAAAGCATGAAACAATTCATTATATAAGTTATTACAGTCAGTGCAGACAAAAGTTTATGGGCTTCTTGATCCAACTGAAGTACTTTCTGTTTAGCTTCTTGGATCACAGTTCTGTTATGCTGAATAAGCAAATGTGATAGATCTAAACCAGCATTGTTAAAAATTTCAACTAAAGTATTTACAAAATGATCTGAACAAATAAGCTATATTGAATAAAACAAAACGAAGTCAGTGACCGCTGAGCAAAGCAATGAAGGGTTCTGATAAGTAAAAAACAGGTTTATTTTTGATATATCAAAAATAAACCTGTTTTATTTTTTGAACTTGGATTTATCAGAACCCTTCATTGCTTTGCTCAGCGGTCACTGACTTCGTTTTGTTTTATTCAATTTTGCATTTCCATTGTACCGCTGAGCATTTACTCCGCTGGGCTTATTTTTTATTTAAATAAGCTATATTATTCACTTCTACATTAGCCTGAGTTTCAAAAACTAAGGAGACAGTATTTTTAACAAGCTCACTGAAATTCATTTCACTGTTAAAGTTGTTAACACCATTTTCAACAAAGTTACCCCTTGTTTGAACTTCAGCAGGAGGGGAAGGGTATGCCAAACCATTCGCATAATCATATTCATCACAACCCAGTTTCTTAACATTACAACATTTTTGCAATTTACATATGAGTTTGAAACAGACCTTATTTCCTTCCAGGATCATCCAGTTATCTAAGGATAGACTGAATAAAAGATATTTGGCTAAGATTTGCAGGAAACCAGCATATTCCAATGCCTCTTTACATTTTGAAAGCTCCCACCCTTACAATCAAAAAAAGGCTGTGGTTAAAGCAACTTGTTAGGGCTGCTAAGATGATTTCCCTTGAAGAAGAGTTTAAATGGAATGTGATCTCCTTAGAATATGCTTCTAAAAAGAACGTATCCATTATATTTAATAGATCAACTTATAGTTGAAGTTGATGCAAAAAGAATAAGCCCACCCACTACACAACAAAATTCTTTGCAGAGGACAAAGAAAATTGCAGAAACAATACCAAAAATACTGCAAAGGTGAGGCTCCAGGTTCCAAAAATAAGTGAAAAAATCCACTGAATCCAAATATCTTGAGCAGCCCAACTTTAATGAACACACAAGCGCTTTTGCATATAGCTTCATCAGGTGTATGTATATGTTCAAAAGACCACACCTTATATACTTAGCATCATAATCACATGACATCAATTGCATTTTAAAAGCATCTAAATTTAAAAATATATACATGTAAAAACAATACATGTAAAAATCAATATAAAAATCAACCTAAACATATTTCCTAATGAAAGTATAAAAATAAAGAATAATAAATAAACATAAATACAAACATTCATCTACGTAAATTCCTTTTACACAGAAGTGGTTTAATGGGGACACAGTCATTAAGGCCATGTCCAAAGTTGTCTGTAAGTCTCACTATCTGCCGTGCTTCTAGTTCTTCTGTCTTAGATCTTTTTGTAATATATATTTTTATATAATATATATATGTCTTTTTATACTTTCATTAGGAAATATGAATAGGTTGATTTTTATATTGATTTTTACATGTATTGTTTTTTACATGTATATATTTTTAAATTTAGATGCTTTTAAAATTCAATTGATGTTATGTGATATTGATGCTAAGTATATAAGGTGTGGTCTTTTGAGCATATGCATACACCTGATGAAGCTATATGCGAAAGCGCTTGTGTGTTCATTAAAGTTGGGCTGCTCAAGATATTTGGATTCAGTGGATTTTTTCACTTATTTTTGGAACCTGGAGCCTCACCTTTGCAGTATTTGTGGTATTGTTTCTGCAATTTTCTTTGTCCTCTACAAAGGATTTTGTTGTCTAGTGGGTGTGCTTATTCTTTTTGCATTTGCTGTGGTCTTTCTCAACACACCTACTTACACTTGGATTATGGCTACAGGAGTTGAAGCTGTTGAACTAGAGCATGTTCCATCTGTAACTTTGGAATGGAATGAAACTAACATTAATTTATTTATGTCTAAAGTAAGTGACAATGTGAATCCGTTTTACAAGAGCAATTTGCCCGTAGTAACTGAATACATTCTGGATGTTGATTTTCTGTCTCTGAGGAGTGATTTATTAGCCCTGGAGAAAGATTTATGTAAGTTGAAACGCATACAATATGAAAAGTTTCATTTAGAGGCAAGCCTTTCTGAAAAAATCATACCACGCAGTCTTAGAGTATTGAAAATGCCAGCACAAACTGACTGTGATATACAACTTTTAAGTGAATGGCAACAATTAAATGTATCTACTAGTCTGGGCTATTTGAAACTGCTGATAGAAGTGGCTACCAGACAAGAAACCATTTTACTTGACATTATAAGAAACAAATATTTGGATATTTGTAGAAGATTTAATTCTGAAGTGTTATATAAACCGATGACTGATACTGTAGATAATGTGAACATTTATGCCAGAAAATTACTGCAAACTAAGCTTAATAAACTTTAACAGGATCGGAGAGACTTTGCTGCAGGGAACATCTACACTTGGCCACGTGATCTGCAGCAGAACGTACACATATATCCTTCTAAGCGTTTAACTCAAGTGAATGGTGAGGACGCCAGTACGGAAAGACGCTCAATAACATCAGTTGATATTGATACTTTGAGAACAGAAGACAACATGCCATCCACTAAAAATTCACAGATTACACTCCCCACTGTGCCTGCAGTTTCATCTGGAGAGGTGTCAGGAGCCAGAAAGAAAACCTTTATTACAACGGCAGAGGTGCATAGGTCAGCAGAGACTGTTTCCTTTAATACTGGTAACAGTGAGATTTCTACCGATGATTTTTTTAAAAGGATTGAACGATCTAGGCCTGCATTTCCCTTTACCTATGAGAGAGAGGTTGACAAGCAACAGAAGGGGGGAGCAACGGAGGATTCAACAAAGAGGCAGGAGTACGACCAGATACAAACGGAAGTTAAATGAAGGCTTGGTGAGCCCATACACTATCAAAAAGGCATTTCAGCAAGTAAGGCGATAGTTTATAATTTATCCAAACATATTTTATCGAATTTTGAACGCAGCATTCTAGAGAAAGAACTTATGTTCATTCCAACAGTTGATATGCCTATTACTGATGCTATTTTTGATGTGAAGATGTTTACATGTAATTTAAGTTTGAAAATGATGTTCTCTGATAATCAGGAAAAGCATGATTTTAGTTTTAGAGGGCCGAGTATGTTTGTACCCAAACAGAATGCTCTTATCAATGCTTTTGAGCAAATTTGTATTTCGAACATTTATAAAATACATAATGACAAAAAGCAAAGTAATACTGTTAGTAAGTGGCAGAATTTGAGTAGAGACGAATATAATGCATTACATGATTTAGAACATAATGATAATTTGGTCATTAGACTGGCCAACAAGGGAGGGCAAATTGTACTGATGGATAGAATGGATTATGATACAGCAATGTTTGAAATGCTGGGTGATACTAGGTTTTATCAGATTATTACATCTGGGCAAGTCAATTTACTTGTAACTTTAGTTTTACACATCATTTCCTATGATTCCTACAGTACAAGGCTTACTTAAATTGCATAAACATCAAACCAAGCCTCCATTAAGACCTATTGTAGAAGGTAATAATTGGTGCACTGAACCACTTTCAATTTACTTATAAAAACATCTTAGGAATCTTATCAACAAATCTACTATAATATTGAAAGATACTGAACATTTTTTAAGTGATTTATTTTATTATATGAATGTTGACTATGATAGGCAACACTTTTTGTTTGTCACCATAGATGTGGTTTCCCTATTCACAGTAATTCCCAATGACGTTGGTGTAGAATATGTTACCAAGTTATTACAAGACAGTGGGAAATTTACTGCAGAGAATATCAGTTTGATACAGACATTATTGAAGTTAGTACTTCATAATAATATTTTCATTTTTAGGGATACGATTTTTAGGCAAAAGCATGGCGTTGCCATGGGTAGTTCATGTTCAAACAGTTATGCTAATGCTGTGATGTCTGTATGGGAATCTGAACACTTAATAGGAGGTCCATTCAATGAATTTATTATGTTCTATAGGAGGTTTGTCGATGACCTTTTTGTTTTAAGGAAGGGGACAGTTGTGCAATTACAAGAGTTTGCAACATATATTAACAATTCTTCTGATTTTTTGAAATTTACAATGACTTTTTCAGAAGTAAGAATTAACTCCTTAGATGTACATGTTGAAAAGGATATAGATCAGAAAATGAATACTAGATTATTTAGGAAGGAATGCCACGTAAATCAATTGTTAAATAGGGATAGCATCCATCCTAGCTATGTTTTTAGGAACGTTGCTAGGAATCAATTTTTTAGAGCATCAAGGTTGAATGCAAAAGATTGTGATTATGAGGAACAAATGAAAAGAACCCAAGATGAATTACTAGAGAGAGGATATGAATTTGATTTAGTACAAAATAATTCTGCAGAAGTCAGCCGGTTAAGAGGTACATCAGCTAAACCTTATTTTTCAGAGAAATTACCTAAAACTAAATATAAATCAAACAATAAATTAAGAATGTCCTTCAGTTATACTAGAGATGTAAATATATATACCCAAATAATTAATGAACACTGGGATATTTTAATTACAGATGATCAGATTAAAGAAATAGTGGGCTTGAGACTGCAATTTTGCTTTAGTAACAAAAAGTCCCTGAAAAGAAGATTGTGTACTAATAAGGAACTTACCATGACGGCAGAAATGTTAGGGACCAAACCTTGTGGTAAATGTAAATATTGTGATTTTATATCTAGAGAAAAAGTTTTTAAGCATCCTGATACTAATGAAATATTTGATATTAGGGTAGAAGCCACATGTGAAACTTCACATGTGGATTATCTTGCTAATTGCATTATCTGCAATACATTTTATAAAGGCAAAACTGACTGTACTTTGAGGGAAAGAATAAGGGAACATTTATATCATATAAAGAAAGGAAGTAATATTAATGCTCTTGCGAGACATGTTACAAGTACCAACGAACAGCATACTTTTAAGTTTGTGGTAATAGGTAGGACTTTTTTAAATATTAGAGGTGGGAACGTTAGATCTAAGACAGAAGAACTAGAAGCATGGTGGATAGTGAGACTTAGAGTCAACTTTGGACATGGCCTTAATGACTGTGTCCCCATTAAACCACTTCTATGTAAAAGGAATTTATGTAGATGAATGTTTGTATTTATGTTTATTTATTATTTTTTTATTTTTATACTTTCATTAGGAAATATGTTTAGGTTGATTTTTATATTGATTGTTACATGTATTGTTTTTTACATGTATTTTTAAATTTAGATGCTTTTAAAATTCAATTGATGTGATCTGATATTGATGCTAAGTATATAAGGTGTGGTCTTTTGAGCATATGCATACACCTAATGAAGCTATATGCGAAAGCGCTTGTGTGTTCATTAAAGTTGGGCTGCTCAAGATATTTGGATTCAGTGGATTTTTTCATTTATTTTTGGAACCTGGAGCCTCACCTTTGCAGTATTTTTGGTATTATAGTTGAAGTTGATAAGAAAAGGACAATGGGTTATTTTAAACCCTTACTGCATAAGGGAACAGCCTTTGATGGGGCTGTCCACATCATTACTAACAGTACTTTGAATAAAAGAGTAAAAGAACATGCTACTGTCAGTTATAATGTAGGGTTTAATACTTTTTTTTCTATCAATGCCGATATTTTGAGAGAGATCCTATTAAAAAAGTGGGCTTTAATAAATGAGGATGCATCCATTAGGATGATTTTGGGGGAGAAACCAAAAGGACTTTTAGAGAAGTAAAGGAAGCCCTATGCTAACAACCTAGGAATGCTTAAATGTGGACGGTGCCAGTTCTGTAAACACATTAAGGTGGCAAAGGAGTTTGAGATACACAATTATACTTATAAATTAAAAGGTAAATATAATTGTGATACAAAGGGTGTGGTGTAATTGGCCAAGTGCCAGTCATGTATGGGTTTTTATGTAGGAAAAAATGAAATGCACTTGAGGCAATGCTTTTATGAGCACTTATATAATATTGGTAAACTTAATACAATCAATGCTTTGGCAAAGCATATAACATTAAACCCTGATCATTCCTTCATTTTTTTTAATTATAGAACAAGTTTGTGAGGATATTAGGGGTGGTCTATGGACTTTAAAAGTGGAAGAAAGGGAGCTGCTATGGCAGCTGAGGTTAAATACACATGCCCACCCTAGCTTAAATGATTATTGCTCTATAAAATGTCTTCTTAAACTGAAATCATTGGATAGGTGATATTCACAACATATTTTAATGTAAGTTAAGAAATTGTTAATTTTAATGTATGTTGGGAAACTTTAACTTGAATATTATATGTTACTTTATCTTAAAAAATATTGAGGATGCTAGTGATGATATTGGATGGATGACCGATTTAAGGATGTATTTGGATGTAATTTATCTGATGAAGTTCATTGATGCTAGTAGATGAAAGCGCTATCATTAAAATTGGTTGGGTATAATTCTCTACCTTGATCTTCTTGCTTTTAGTTTTATCTGTCAGTGTATAAGTAGACAGGTTTATAGGTAGATTACCAATTCTCATGTCAACATAGTATATAACAAATTATGCAGGGAGGTTGTTTTTCAGAGTCACAATCTGTTTACATTTGTGTTTGCCTTTTTATTTTATTCTAACACAAATAACTGTATTTTCCTATAACTAACAAAATATTGGTATAAATTACAATCTTTTGTTCCATAACCCACTTAGAATATTGATTCTGGTATTTAAATTTCAGACTTACCCTTGTTAAAGATGCAACACTTGATTACTTCAAAATAAGTTAAAGAAATGGGGTGTTGATATATGTACAGAAGAACTAGCCCCAGGAATTAATAAACTCCCTGTAGGCACCATGTACAGCCTACAAGGAATATATCCATATACATGGCCATGGATCCCCCTCGGCAGTGCACTATTCATATTAATGATGGCAAGCTGCCAAGGGAGAGATGAAGAACATGGATCAGTGTTGTCTGTTGCATTTTTTTTAAATGCATGTTTGTGCAGTGTGGCTTGGAGTGTAGCAATGTCAAACTGTGGTCATATGTAGACAGCTGACACCTGCCAGACATCTAAAAATAGAAACCAGATGTAATTAATAAGCATAATGACAATTTTTTTTGGCATTTGTGAGGTGCAGGGAGGAGCGCAGCTAAGCCGAGCAGAGCTCATACATACATGACAGACACGTGCCAGACATCTAAAAATAGAAACTGGATGTAATTTTATTATTTATTTATTGATGTGCTTAAGCATGTTTGCCCAGAATGGCATGGTCGTCAGCACTGCTAACAGGAAGCTCAGTGGTATATGTGAAGGTATACCAGATTTCTTAATATCCACATAGCTAAATGGGTAGAGTTATGGCTGTATGTGTAGTAGGTCCAGAGTTAGAATACATGGAAGTCAGAATTTGTCTCTACAATTGTTGCACACATTATGGACACAATTTTAATACATGGCTCCACTGCATTCTGTGCAACTGTGCTCAAACCTGCTAAGCACAGCATATACATGGTAACGGCTGCCAATATTTGCATGGAGCTCATATTTGCTAAAACCACAATTGTGTGTGTTTGCACACTGCTAAGCAACATGGTGCTTTTTTGAATATTGCTCAATAACGTGTAAGGTGGGAAAATAGCCTATATGAAGGACACTAGGCAGGAATTCTGCAGAATCCATTGGAGTTGAATCATCTGTTGATATGGCTGGCGGTGTTGGATAAGTTGTGTTCTTTCAGATGCAGTGGTGGGGCATTCGGGAGTCCAGGGTCATGGTTGAGCTCCTTTTCAAAAACCATGGTGATAGGCTGTTGCAGGGGACCTTCCAGGGGTCGGAGTGTAAGGAAGAGGCCTGGGACTGGCTGACCAGAGAAATCACCAGTGTTACTGGTATCCCCCACACAGGTGTCAGTGTTGTCACCACCATGATGACCTGAAAAGATGTAAGAGGGGAACCTTGGACACCTGCGTCCCAGACGTGAGGGCAGGGAATGCCCTGCAAGTACGTAAGTACTTTTTCCTCTGTTTTACCAATATGTAAACTGAATGTCTGCAAAACTGGTATGTGTAATGGTGTGCTTCTCTCCCAACACCTGTAGCTGAGAGTGCTTACAATGTCAAGTTTCATGCTGGCTACCTGGCCAGGTTACGCTGTGAGTGTGGCGAGTATGGCTGTATGATGCCAACTGTAATGCAATAAGCAAGAAAGAGTAAATTATTAACTGCAGTAAAGTATATACAACTAAGTCTGTAGTGCAATAAAATTGGAATTAGAGCTGTAGTGCAATAAATGTGGAATTTGAACTGTAGTGCAATAAATTAATAATAACAACTGTAGTGCAGTAAAAACAAGAAACAGTACCAATTGCAACAAGTAAAATGGTGTACATCAGAAATGTCTTATCATAACCATTGCAGTAGAGCTGCATGCATTGATTCTGTAAAGTAAGGTTGCTGCAGTCAAGTAAAACACTTTAATAGCTATAGAATGCAAATGTAATGACTGCAAACTGTACTGCTTAACTAATAGTACTGTTCAAGGCTGTCTCTAGGCCAATGCCAGTCACATAATGCTCTGTCTTCCACAGACTTCTGGTAATAAAGGTATATGGGCAAGGTAGCCCGCTCCATGGCCAGATATTGTGTGTGGACTTCACAGATATTTCAAACCAATAACAATAATATGTGTTCACCAGTATTGTTGAAAGTGGAATAAAGCTGTAGTAATATATGCAGTATGGTTGTATACCATGCATGTGTGTTCTATTGTCACTGCAGTCTATTATAACACTGTTACAGTCCTAGAATGCTAGAGGAATGTCTTGTAACTTGTTTTGCATAATTCATAGTATGTTTCCCGGTGATTTCCAGGAAAGTATCAGTCACAGTGTAGTCAGAATTGCCTCAGTAGCTCAGTCTGTTAAATTCCTTGTACACTGTACATTTTGCCACACACAGTCCTGGGTTCGAATCCAGTGGTATGTAGCACCACATTTTCAGTATCAGTCATGTAGTGATCACAATTTCTCTCTCCCCAAGAACACAAAAATATTAGGGGTGAGTTAGCCCATATTATGTGCAGATATTGGATTTAGATCTCACAGAATGTTACACTAAATAGCAAGAATGTGTTCATCAGCATTGTTGATTCAGAAATAAAACAGTGTAATCTCAGTATGGCTGTATATCTTGCATGTCAGTACTAAGCTGCTGCAGTCAATTATTAAATTATTTGCAAATGTCCCCTGCAGTCACAGCTAGTGGGGTCTATTCCCATGCCTGCTAATTAGGCCATGCTGGCTGTCTGGTTTAATTACTGCACACAAACATACCTCTCAAGTGTCACAAATTCTCGTAGAGTAATTAAAACTAACTAATGCATCTGTCACATGTTTACCAGGTAAATTATTATCTGGAATTCGATGTATTACTAAATCCATTTACAGAACACCCTGTTAGTTATATAAGCCACATTATGTGAAACTGTTCTGAGTAGTTCTGTACCTGCATTTGTTAGAGCTTGACCCTTATTGCCCCATGCTATCAGCTTGAGAAGTATGTATGTGCTACAACAGCTATAGGAGAAATGTAGTTACTGTAATCACAACTGTCAGTATACACCTGTAGAAGTATGTATGACCAGTGTTGTCAGGGATATCATCTACAATGACACTAATGAAATGTTTTTCTCTCTCTCTCTCCTCACCCCTTGTCTTAATTTATTCATTATTATAATGTATTATTATGATTTAATAGTAATATATTTTGTTAAACTAACTATATTTTGGAAAATGTGGTTGATTATTGTTATGTTTTATTATGATTCAATACTAACATATATTGTTAAACTAACTGTTTTGTTGACCTTATGGTTTACTTCACACTTGCATGCTGTTACAATACTGACTGTTATGTTACATTATGTTGTGTTGCAAATATTATACATCAATATGCATTTGTATTAATAAATATGATGTTCCAGTCTGTTAATACTAACAATGGTGTGGTTGTTACTAACTGTAACTTATTGTTTTACCTCATGTACCACAGTATGTCAAGGTAGGCTGGTTCCAGCTGATCCCTCTACCTTGCCTCAACTGGCCATGGCACTGGGTCCTAGCATGTCTGGGACCCAGAATGGTGGTGCTACCTCTGCTGCCCCTGCACTTCCTGTGCCATTGTGTAGTACTTCCCCAGGAGATGGGGCCCAGTGGCAGAGGGAGGGTAGTCACCCATGATGAGATACTGGTCCTGGTGCATAAGATAGTCCACCATGGTTATGGCCAATGCCTGCAGGAGATTGAGGGCATACTGGCTGACCTGGTGGATCAGTGTCACCCTGGTGCCCAGACTCCAGCACAGCCACCCATGGGCCAGTGAAGGAGAAGTGCTGATGGTCCCATGGGTGGGGATGTGAGTCATACTGTTGCCATCTGGAGGCACATGGGACTCAGATTTCACAATACCCTCCCAGACAAAAGTGTTCACCCCCTCATGTGTCACACACTTCCCCATCTTCTGTCTTGTCTGTCTTGTCCATTTGCAAATGCATCCTCACCTACCCTTACCTCCACCATATGTGCCTATGTCCCTTCCCCAACATTCCACTTTCACCTTAAAAAAAAAATGGGCACCTGCTCTCCATTTCACTCACATATCCACTGGACACATATAATTCAGTCCAATTGCCTTCACAATGCAGTTGTGTTGTCCTCATCCCTCTCTCTGGGGTTTGATAATCTAAAGTCATGTACAAATTTGTCAAAGTGCACAGTTGTTGCTGTACAAGAAATTGATAGCTATGGTTCTTTCCTGCACCCTTACTGCAACATCCATCCCTTTCTTTCTATATGTTTTCCCCCCTGCTTCTCCCATTTCACAACTTTCCTATTGCCCCTTTTTTTTCTTTATAATTTTTTAGTGGGGAGCTACATGGCACACTGCATCATGCAGCTTCACTTAGCTCATTTAAATAGAGCTATAGTTAGTGTATGTGTTTTTAACATTGTAAGTCACATGTACAAAATAAACACTCTGCCATGGTTTAAACCCAAACCTATCACACCTGCAGCACACTGCATTAACCCACCGCACCACACATCTCTTAATTAAAGCAGGTGGTTTAAACAAAACATAGTAATTGCCAATTACAGTCATTAGGCATGTTTTAGTGGAGCTGCACACTGCTCCTCACCACGCAAACTTGAATAAAAAGTAATGGAAAAATGGGAGTGTACCTTGGATTCTGGTGCAATAGTACACCACTAGACAGCCAAAGATATGATGATGGATGTAAATGAGGCCTGTGATAGCAGGTAAATATGCCCTTTTATCAGCCACATGTAGAAAGTCACCTGCTAAGGCATTCATGGCAAAATGCATGTTTAATAGGGACTCTGTTGCAGAAATCCATCCATATAAAGCCATGTACATACTGATGGATATAGAAAATGTTTGTCACAGTATGTATGTGTGCACACATATCTTGCAAGTGCATGTGCTGTAACTGTGACTCTGCAGCTTAGTCTGTTATTTTGCCACACACAGTTCTGGGTTCAAATCCAGTGTTGTGCTACATTTCAATTACATTATTGTGAAGACAGCAATTAATGGATCACTAATACACTATTTGTCCACACAAAGGATTGAAAATTACATAACTGATTTTCAGTGCATGAAATTACAGACCTGCAGGTAGAGACACACTTCACATATCTGTATAGCAGTACTGTATGTTGCCTAGTACTCTGTTATTGGCACAGTTGCCTAACATGTATGTACCATAAACACATGTCTTGATTGGAGTGTAAAGGGTACCCTCACCTTAGAACTGCCTCTACAAAAAGGCTGAAACAGCTGACACAGATACACCTACAGCTTGTTGTCCACCAGTGTGTTCACATTCTCTGCCTATGTCTACTACCTGCAGTAGCAGCTGCAGCCTGTGGTACACACAGCTCTATGTAAAGGTTTCTGTTACAGACCTCTCCTCTATGATGATGTAGTCTCTTCACACCAGTAGTTTCCATTTCAACAGCTAAGAAAGGGACCCAGGTCTACATCAAGGCCTTATATATTGCACAGTGGTTGCATGTCATTGGCTAATGATAGTGCAATTCAGCTGCTTTGGCTGCAATTAGCATTTCAGAACCACAGATTAGTTTAGCGGTAATCACCTGCTCATGGGGAGCATGTCTAAAAGGGAGGCAGCTGGCTATGGGGAGCCATTTATATGAGACCTTACTCACACAGAGCATGCCTTTCTGAAATGTTACCAGACAGACAGTTCAACAGAAGAGTACTGCACTTTAGCAGGTACGTAACTGTTTTTTTGTGTATAACAGGATTTAGATGGGAGGATAGAGGTATAGAAAATAGGGATTACAGCAGTAAGCTGGTCATAGACTTGTGGTGATGAAATGTTAGTAATATCCTGCTGACTTACATCTACATGGGACTTACAATACATTAGTGTGGCAATGTCTTTTGTCAGTGTGGCGCACTGGTGTTGTCGGACTATCGGTATATAGTGGCTGTTATAGCACACTGCTATTTGTCTGACACTGGTTCTATGACATATTATTCTGTGGTTGGCATTAGGGGACACACCACAGTGGACTGGAGTGTTGGGTGTATGATCATACATCTGAAGCTGTCATGGCACACAGGGATATACCTCAGTAATGGTACTATGCAGGGGCGGCTCATGCTATCAGACTGCAGGACTGCAGCCCTCCCACCTAGAAATAAAATAAATAAATAACATGAAACATAAACTTTAAAAAAAAAAATTCTTTTTTAACGAGTACCAGAACTGCCACGCATGCGCAGACACACTCAGACTGCCCCGTAGATGCCAAGGAATCTGTGAAAACTCTGACTGCCTGAGTCAGCATGCAGAGAAGGTATTTTCTGCCCTGCAGATGAGCTCCAGACTGCTTGATCCGCAGATATGACCAATCAGGAGAGAGGTGAGCAGGGATTCAAGTGCAGGACCAATCAGGAGTGAGGTAAGTTGAGTTCTAAGCTCTTGCAGGGAAGGGTTAAGTCAAGCACGGGTTTGCTGCTTTGAGACAATGGAGTTGGACCTGGTTTACTGCTTCCAGACCCATTTACAGGTAATGGAGTGTGTGTGCTTCCAGACCCATTTACAGGTAATGGAGTGTTGCTTCCGGACCCATTTACAGGTAATGGAGTGTGCGTGTGTGTGTGTGTGTGTGTGTGTGTGTGTGTGTGTGTGTGTGTGTGTGTGTGTGTGTGTGTGTGTGTGTGTGTGTGTGTGTGAAATGCCCTTGTTAACACATAGTGGTGGGTAGAAATACTCAGGCTTGAACCCTGTACCTTGGATGCAGGTGGCAAGGACCTGAATTCCCTACCCACCATTATTTGTAAAAAAATTGCAGATTTTTGCCTCATATTTGTTCTGTTCCTCATAAAATATATGGTTTCTGTATCTTCATATTTCCTTGCAAAGGCTTGTAGTGCAGTGGTGCACTGGTAGCATTGTTGCCTGACAGCTACAGGTTCTCTGGTTTGATTCTTGGCTGGGGTGTCTTCTATGTGGAGTCTGCATGTTCTCCTATCCCTTGCAAAGATGTGTCTGGAGTGTTTCTCCCTGCTCTGCTGAAAATTGGCTTTGTTTTGTTCCAAGTCAGACTAGTTTCCTGGTTAACAAATGTTTACAAATAACAGGCATTTGAATTTCAGACTTCATATTCTTCAGAAAGTACATGGTAAAACAAAACATTTTATTCTAACAATTGTCTAAGTTTATAACATGGATATTTGAAATTTGCCCATATTTTTGGGACTGTATTCCCCCATTATTGGCCTCGACCAGATATTTTGTGCTAAGGTTGAGAGCTATGGTGAGAACTGAATTCACTGAATATGTTTGGCAGCTGTATTTCCACATTATTGGCTTTTTTCAGGTGTTTTTTGCTAAGAGGTTGACAGCTATGGTGAGAACTGAATTCACTACATAGTAGCCATTTAAGTTTGTCTGCATCTGTTTCAGGTGATTTGGCATAGTGGTATTTTTCGCTGACTATTTTGCAGAGGGTCCCCTGGGTTCAAGACATGGCAGTGAAATGTATGGTAGTAACACAGCATTTTATTCTAGCAATTTTCCAACATTATACAAGCAATGTTTAAAATGTGTCCCTGATTTTTGGCCGTTTGCCCCCCCCCCCAATAAATTTTGGCTTTTTCCAGATTTCTTGTGCTGCAAAGTTCAGAGATACAGCTGAGTGTCGAAAAGATTTTATAAGGAGCTGAAAGCTGCAGGGGAACAAAAGTTTAGTTCTGCTTATGCGAAGGCTGCTTGCATTCTTAATAGCACAGCAGGTAATGTACTTGCATTTGATGCAGAAGGCTGTGGGTTCTACTCCCACAGTAAGTAGATGCATTGCTGATACTGTACTGTGTTGTAAAGTGGGTGGATGTTGCAGTCCTCTTTGGCAAAGATACCTAGTAACTATGAACCTGTTATCAGTTTGCTATCCATTCCCTATTGCAATATTACTAGCTTATCATTTTTTAATGCATGCAACATAGGCAATTTATTCTTCAAGGGCAACAGGCACTTTATTTGTAGATGAAACAATGACATATAAAGTTGTTTGCTAGCAGAAACCTCTTTATTAGTTACAGATTTCTTTAATGTGGATTTTACTACTTCAGAGATTGTGCATATTTACTGATACTAGTGGACTATAGAAGGTTGAGTAGACGTTTCATGATGGAAATGTTCTGAATTGGGCAGTTTTGTCATTGGTGCATGCATTTTATTTCATTGTTTACTGTGCTGTAAAATGCAAAATACAACTTTCAAATGAAATCTAAATCATCGCAGAAGTAAACCAGTATGCACATTACAGTGTTTATGGTAAATGGGGCAAAATAACCAAGGAATGGGACGTTGGAATGAATGCAGGGGGGAGGCTCCATTCGACCATGGTTTTGTGAGGGGAGGTAGCAAACTCAGACAGCCCTGGTTGAACTATACGTCTCAGTTGTCCATATTTTTGCAGAATGAATAGATATTTGCTTCTTAGTTTTGGTTTGTTCCTCATAAAATTTGTGGTTTTCTAGCAAATCATTTAGGAATGAAGTCACTAAATGACAGACATTGACTTTCAGACGTCATAACCTTCAGAAAAATGCATGCTAAAGCAAGACCTGTTATTCTATCAACTGTCTTAAGTTTATACAAGAGCAATGTTTAGTAGAGTTTGTATGTTCCCCCAATATATTTGGCCTTGTTCAGATTTCCTGCATTAAGAGGTTGAGAGGTACATGCAAATCGCTTTGTAGAATTAGAAATATCCAAACCTCTCAATTGTCCCCAATTTTGGCTCAGAATGTTGCTCTTCCCTAATAATCCCTCCTCAAAATGGCAATTTTGGAAGAAAACGTGGAGGGTTTACAATTATGTATAACTATAATGATCAGAGTTATAGATTACTTTTATTTCAGAAATGCATGTAGATGCTCTTATTTTCTTAGCTGCTCATGTTAACAGTGTTAATATTAAAAAGGTGTCCCTTTTTTGACAGGTTCCCAGCTGTATTGTGTGGCAACTTTATATTTTTGCATCACATTTTTGGTCTGTTTTTCATAAAATTGTGGTTTTCTGGCAAATTAGTGGCAAGTCATTAAAGATTGAAGTTAGAAAATAATAGCAGACATTTGAGTTTCAGATTTCATACCCTTCAGAAAATCCGTACTAATGCAAGACCTACTACTGTTCTATTATCTAAGGTAATATGAGCAATATTTAAAAATTGTCCTTATTTTTGGGCCTGTGTCCTACTTCTAGTTCTATGTATGGCTTTGTCCAGATTTCTTGCTCTGAAGTTGAGAGGTATGAGTGTGAGCCATCACTGTCAGCCAGAGACATTTCAAATTGTGACATACTTGTTGCACCCCACTCCCCATTGTAGTGGCTCTGGATGTGTCCATGGAAGGCAAGGAGCAGTTATGCAGTGTAAGTGTGCAGAGTATTCCCCCATCCAAGGTAGACCACAAGTATGACCATGGCTTTTCACCTGTCCTTGATTTTGCAAAATGTTCTGGTTTTCTGTCAGATTTTTATACTGTTGATTTATGCTTCTTATTATTCAGGAAATGCATGCTGTCACAGTGCCCTGTTGCTCTGTTAAAGTAGCAATGATTTAATGAGCATCAGGTAAGCTTGTCGGAGATTGTAAGATGCAAGTAAGCTTTAATAAGCATACTGTTAAAGAATTACCAGCATTGAAAGTCTTTTCGTTGTTGCCATGCAGAGAATATTTACATAACTAGATAATGTATAAGCCTTGGGTATTGAAATGCATATGACAGTATTTGTAATAAAGGGACAGGATTACAGTATTTTCAGAAGCTCATTACATTTATTGGAGACTTGCAGTCATCTTTTCTTGGAGACTTGCAGTCATCTTTGCAGGCTTACCCATAAACTAAACAGAATGCCAATCTATCATGTGTGGTCCATAATTTGTGCAGGAATCCTTTAAGCAGTTCGTCTTGAGCTTTGAGCTTGTTTCTTGTTTGCTGTTCATTTTTTACTTTGATTATGTCTTCCCCATGAAACAAGTAGATAGTTGTTGTCAGGCAGCAGGTCTTTTTTGGATAAGAAACATTTTTACAAGTGGGGGTATCACAGAGATTGCTACTTTCAGCATGTTACTTGGTGCTTTAATAAAGCTGAATATAAATTATAATTAGAACTGCAGTGCAAGGAGAAGTGGTTTGAGTTGAGTGCTGCTTGTTTTTTATACTTGATTTTGACTGGCATTCCAGTAACGTATTTAAAAAGTAATTTATTTTTTCATGCCTCACAACCTGTTTCCATCTGGATATTAAGTAAGTTGTTATGTAGCCAATGCATTGAAATATTTTTTTCTTCTACACTTCATTTTGTCTTGAGTGGACTCTCATAATGACTGTTTGGCACCTAGGACAGTTGTTGTGGTTTTGAACATAGCTCCACCAATTTCTAGTTGGCCACACCCCTTCCTATTGGCCCCACACATTCAGCTGTCTCCTGCAGCCCTCCTTTAATTTGAAGTCACCAGCCTCCACTGGTACTATGTCAGTTGTATCCACACATTTAGTATGTTGTCACACTGTGAGTTATGTCATGTGTGAGCAAGCAGTGGATAGTGCCAGCCATTTTTCCCTTACTGTATCTGTACATAATGGATGTCCATGTATCTGCTCCTGTAATGTGTTACCTTGTGTTGTCTGTCAGGAATAATGTACCAATGATAACAGTCATCCTTCTCTGATGCAGAGAATAAGATAATCTTGCAAGGACTAAGGCAGCATCATGACATCCTGTAATCCAATGGCAGACATAATGGGGAACGGTGGGCTGCATTGTGGTCAGACATTGTCTGTGACATTAATGCCAGGACCAAGCAGGGCAGGAGATATGAGCAGGTTCAATACCAGGCAATCAATATGATTAATGTTGCACATCAATGGGCAGTGGATATAGCCAAGGATCATGCTGTCAGTGGTGGAGGGCCATCAGCAGAACAACACCTCTCAGCCACTGAGGAATTCCTGGCATGCCTAGGAACACTTGACAGCTTCCAGACGTCCATCACACCATACATTGTGGAGATGGGTACCACAGTTTCCACAGCTGAGAAGCATGCAGGTAAGTTTACTGTGATCAGCATTGTAATACTGTAGCAGTCAGTGTATCAGGCTGTATATACATTTATGTGCGGGTAAGGTCTTTGTTCTTTAAAGGGTGTAATCTCAGGTATACACTCATATGCAAATTGGGACCAATACAACAAATAAATAAGCAGCTACTGTAAATGTAAGATATATGGATGCATTACCTTGTTGTGCTGCAACATGCAGTGGTACTGACATTAGCCCACCATCAACTTTTACAGGTCCTTCAGGTATTGCCCAAGGCCATGGTCCTCTCCCTGGTAAGTATGACACTTGTTTTGTTAAGGAATAAGTATAGTCTAGTATGGTTAAGGGCCAGAATAATGCCATATGTGCACGTAATTATGTGTGTGTAAACAGCATAGGATGTTTTTAAATGCCAGTCTGGAAGAGGTACCCAAGGTTTCGAGAAGGGCTATTCACAGGAGTGTAGTTCAACAAACAGATACAATTTGGTAGTTACAGGTAAGAGCAGATAAGGCTCCTGGTTTAAATGAGGCAAAAAAATCTATAATGCCTTTCAAAACACAACAGGTTGACAGCAAACACATTAGGCAATGAAATGTGTATTTCCATATAATTGTGAAGAGAGTTGTATTGGGCTTTATGTGCTGTTTTTTTCAATTATAATGTCATACTAAATGAAAGGTAAATATTACTGGTCATGACTGACTTGATGTACTTCAACTGATGGTTATAAAGGTCCTGAGTTGAATTTGAATTGTGTTCTGAGGTAGTGCTTTGTGGATGAAGGCAGAGAAGTAAGTTGTCTGACCATTAATCCAGTTGTGGATCTTCATTGTTATGAGTCTAGGATGCTTTTTCTACACAATAGTACAGGTATTAATGTACTGCTTTTATCATTCTTTTTGCAGGTGACCATGGGGGTTGGAGTCTGTCCTCTACACATCCTGATGTCAGCATCTCCTCGGACACCAATGATGATGGTGGCCACAGTGAGGCATGGGTAGGGGTGTTGGGGGATGAATCTGTCACAGAGGTAGACATCACTCTTCTGCCCCCCATTGTCACTGCACACAGTCTGTATGCCCACATATACCCAATCCCCGGAGGCCATGGATATCGGACAGTCAGAAGGGGAAGACATTGAACAGAAAAGTGTGGCAACTATGGCTCCAGTGACTGTAGACACTGACCATACCCAGAGACCTGGTGAGGTCCTACACAGATGGATTGACAGGGGTGCCTGTAGGAAGCCTGCTGTCCATCAACCACCTGTTGCAGGTGTCACATCACGGGTCACCTGGTGCATTTTTCAGGCCATCATGGAAGCACAGGCACATTCTGAACAGAACACAAGGCATATGGTTAGGGTTATGGATGCTGCACATACTGACATCTGTGACAGGACCCACTGCATTCGGGACATCCTGGATCGATTCACTGATGCAGTGGATAGATGGTGGACTGAGACAGTGTCTGTTTGGACAGCAGACTGTCTGCACTGGAATGTGTGGTTGGAGTTAAGCATCAGACCCATGGACGTAGGTCAGTAACACCATCTGCTGAGAGCCCACATGGCCATGCACAATCATGCTCCCATAGTGGCAGTACATCCACTACAGAGGGGAGGTGTGTTGTCCACACCACATCATGGCAGGTCATGGGCTCATGGGCTTGGTGAGTGGGACATCAGTGAGCCCGACTATAGAGTCACCTATGACTAGTGTGTTGAGTACATTGTTTTGCCTTAGGGGGTAAGGTTGAGTGGCACCCTGGTATTGTGAGTGCAGTTGCAAAAAAAGAATAAAATTCCATGATTGGAAAAACTCCCTTGTCAGCCTCAGTAAGAAGCTGAGATCCCTCATAAAATCCTCCAAAACTAGTTATAAGAGCAAAATTGCTTGAGATTCTAAAGACAACCACAAGGCATTCTATAGTAATGTCAAGAATCTCAATGGCAATACTCAGATCTGCTCTGAGTTACAGCACAATGGCACTAAATATACTAAACAAACTGATATTGCCAACATTCCAGCAGTTAGGTTCAGTGCCAATTTCACCCCCTCTCATTCCCTAAAGGGCCCATCTCAATACCGGAAGAATGCCAAGTCCTGGTAATCACGGCCACACAGGTAAAAACTGCACTTTCCAAAGCCAGGAATACAGCATCCATGGGACCAGACAACATCCCGGGGTGTGTTCTGCATGAACTGCAAAACTAACTGGCACCACACCTAAGTACCATGTTTAATCATAGCCTCACCTCGGACTTTATGCCAACTGAATGGCACACAGCTATGTTTATCCCACTCCATAAGGGGGATCCACCATTGACCCTGCAAACTACCGCCCCATTAGTCTGATGAGCCTGATCTGCAAGGCCATGGAACGTATCATCATGGAAATTATAAACAAAGACATTGGTAACCTTCAAACTCTAGACTCCACCCAGTTTGGGTTTGTGAAAGGTAGATCATGTCTCCTAAACCTGATTGACTTCTTTGAAGCAGTCACCATAGCCGTGGATGGGGGTAAGGTGGTTCACACAGCCCATTTTGACCTCATCAAGGCCTTCAACACCATCCTCCACTTTGGAATCATAGATGAACTTACTAAAATGGGCCTAAATCCCTATGTCACGAGCTGGGTTTACAACTGCCTCACTGACAGAACCCACACCGTGAAAGTAGCTGACTCCAAATCCAGCTCCAGACCAGTGACAAGTGGAGTACAACAGGGTTCACTCCTGGGTCCACTCTTGTTTGGCATCTACTTCTCTGAAGTTCAGGTCAACACTGAGGGTCTATGGCTAACAAAGTTTGCAGATGACTACAAACTGGGAGCCTTTATTGAATCCCCAAATTATGTGGACATTCTACAAAAGGGTCTTACTGAGACAGTTCCTGGTGTCAAAGCTATGGCCTCAAGCTCAATGCCAAAAAATACATACTCATCCCCTTTGGGAAATACCATGTGCTCATGAACTACCACATAGGCGGTAGTCCACTTAACACCAAAAGTGTGATAAGAGACCTAGGGACACAGGTGGACAGTGGTCTCTCCTTTGATAACCACATTGCCACAATAGTCCGGAAATCCTTCCACGTGGCACACCTCATCTCAAAAGGTTTCTCATCCAGAATAAAAGAGGTCATTGTTCTTCTCTACTCATCCCTCATTAGACCTATTATAGAGTACAACACCCTATTTGGTATGTACCTCACAAGACATTTACAACAACCGGAAAGGCCACAGAAATACCTCACAAAGATGATGACTGGCTTCAAACAGCTGCCCTATACAGACCATCTCAAAAAACTTCAGCTCTACTCTGTCACATATCGCCTACTCAGAGGCAATCTCTTGCCTAACATAAAAGGCCATGTCAAACCCAGAGCTGTTGGACATGCTGCACTTAAAGAAATCCCAATCCCTCTGAACCACATACTCCAGATATCTAAACCTTGTCACAACAATAAACAAAACATGCTGGAGGGATAGATTCCTGTCCAGAGACTTCTCATATTCTGGAACAGACTGCCCATTTATGTCAAGACGAGCATCTCATTAGCTCTCTTTAAGAAAAATCTTGGCGATTGGATGGGAAATATGAAATTCACCCCGGGGATCACTTCTGTGATGCTCAACAGGGGCACAGGAAAATAAATGTTGTGGCTGGTGAAAGCCAGGGAATCTTTATGGCTAGGCTTATATATGTCCTAGGGCTGATAGCCTAGTACCTACCTATGAACCTATAAACCTATGATTCTGGGCAGTCCCACAGGGGACACAATCCCAGCAGACAGCAGTCACTGTCAGGTACTGGCACCACTTCTGACCTTAGGCATGAAGGTGTCATTGCAACTCCTGGCAGAGCCAGTTCCTGTGTTCAGGGCCAGAGATGGTGAACTGTCAACTCTATTGTGTACAGTCAAATGCTGTCCAAAATACACGTGTAGGGCTAGCACAGAGCTTGACTGTGTACATGCACACAGTCACACACCACTGTCAAATGAAGGTCATCTACAGACACACACAGCACCTCTCCATGGTCCATCGTACATGCCTTCTGACTCACACACATACTGTGTACCATTTGGGCCAACCTAGGCATCCTACATCCCTACACAACAGCCTGTGCAAATGATGAAGCCTGTGTTACATCCATGTCATCCTTGATATTGATGCAAGGAAATGAAGCTATGGGTCTGATGCACAGGGTGACTAAATAACTTAACATGTACTTGTGTAATGCAGTTTTGGTTCACCATGCCACTTGTAGTGGTTAATGAGAGATACTGTATGCTGGCATTTGTCATGTGTACACCACATACATTTGTATACCTTATGTGGTCCTTATGTTGCATGTTGTTGAATTGGCTACATAGTTGCACAATGACAGGTGTGTCACAGGCCTAGTTATGTTTCTGTTACAGACGTCTGTTGGAATAACCTATGTAAACACAGCAGAAATAAAGCAGCACCGGATGACATGTCAACACAGTGGGCATATATTGTCAGCAAGGTACAACACTATAACTGCATGGCTGCATAGGTTCATATGTGTATAACAGGCTAACATGGACAATATTGGCATTCAGCATACACATGCATCCCTAATCTGTGAGAAGGTCTGCTACCTTTCATAACTGCCACCATGGTTTTTTTGGAGGTAACATGTGTACATATATCCTGTGTCCAGTACCAACAGTTGCCTGGCAACAGTTATGATTGTTGTGTACTGCATCCCAATTTGTAACTGGCACATAATATGTGCCACAGCAGATGTGTTCATGACATGCATGGGGGGGCCTGTTTCATGTAGGGTGTACTGCCTGTGTTACATACCTTTCACATTAGCATGTATTATGCATACCACACTGATGTTGTTGATGTGTAGCACAGGTGACATGTGTTAGTCCTGTCATGGATACACAGGAGGTACACAGTGGGAACTGACACCTCCCTGTATGGAGCCATACACACCCAGTCCAAAGCCTTTAAGAGACAGACTACATATCTACACTCCTGCCATGGTCTCCATAGGACATGCTCTCTACAATGTGTAATGGTGTACCTTGGAATATGTGTGACTGCTACAGTTGTACAATATGCCTGTGTAGTGACATGGCAAGAGGCCATTGCCCACAATGATAGCTGTGATGGCTGCCACATTCATTATACCAGTGCCAGTCTATGATGTATGTCCCAAACTTGTCAGTATTGTTTTTACAACAGTGAATGCATCCACGTCTTTCTGACCATTGACAGTCGAACGCTTGAGGCTAGCACAACTTCTAATTAGTGCATACAGGACATGTCAAGGTATACACATAGTGCAGGTTGGCTTTATGTAGGTGTACACACTTACCTATGTAATGGTACATGTTACACATCACAGTATGTGGTGCATGCAAAACACCTTATGCCTGCTAATACTATCATTTTAGGACATATTATACTCGATGACATACACAGGCCTTGTTGTAGTCAGTCCTTTGGGGGGTCACATCACCTGCTACAAATAAAACATTGCAAAACCCTACATATGTCTAAGCTACCAAGGTTATGCCATATGGATATTTATGCACACAGAGCAAGTGGGTTGAAGTGAGATTAGAACCCCTACCAATCTAGTCTTATACACAATAGATCACAGTACTTATCACACCCACCAAGGTTTACAGCTGATTTTACACTGTCGGCTGGTAGTCTTAAGGTGGCTAATATCATCGGGCCTTGTAGAACATGGCAGTGTGGAAGCCAGCAGATAGTTCAAGGGCCAAAAAGTGCATTACTACTGCAGGTGTATAGCCCATGAGGTTATGTCTGTTCATTTGCAGGAAAATACACGCACACACACACACACACACACACACACACACACACACACACACACACAAAGGGGGGGGGGGCTGCAGTGAGATTAGAACCCCTACCTATCTAGTTTTATACACTATAAATTACAGTACTTATCGCACGTGCCACACGTTAAGTGTGTTTTCTGCTTGATTGCAGGCACAGTACTTGTGGATTACACAAACTAGGCCTGTGCTGACCAGTATCTGTGGCCTGCAGTGTGATTTTGCTACATACTGTTATCTGCATCTAGTATCCTAAAAGTAGAATAACTGTAATTATCCTAGCTATGTGTGTACAGTTACCAGTATGGCCATATGTGGCTGCCTGCAATTAAGTAGACATACCCGTGGACAGGCTGTCCATACATGTGTTGACAACATTATACATTACAGCACCTGCTCACCTGCGTCTGTCTACATGGTGACATCCAGCAGGCACATGGATCTGTGGGTAAGTGGAATTTGTATTGTTGCACTCTTAGCTTGGATGCTTTGAGCAACAGTATGGCTGTGTGATAGTGGAGATTTACTCACCATTATTAAGGTATGTCAGACAATACAGACATCCACATGCATATTTCTGTATATTACAGGGAATATATATAACTGCCACTGCATGTGTGTTTGATATGTATATGTGTTTTGTAGATATATGGGGGTGCATGTATCCTTTTAATATATATATAACTATATATATATATATATATATATATATATATATATATATATATATCTACTTATCTATTTGACACTACATAGTGATAGATATACTATGAATATGAGAGAGAGAGATAGTAACAGATGGATATGTATATGTATATCTGTATGTATAGACATTTATACATAGCAGGTCATTTTACTGAAGAGACAACAGGATTGCGCTCATTTTAACTAAGTGTATGGGCATGCCTAGTGGGACTATCATTACTAATAATGTGACTCCAGTCAACATCTACCTGTACTCCAGTCCTGAATTTTGTACATTACAGACATTAACATCTGGCCCTGATTCTGCAGTACTGCACTTCATTCAAACTGTCCACAGCATTCTCCAGCTGTGTGCTTTACTTAATCTGTGTTTGTGATTGGTAATGTTACACCACCAACAGACTGTCAGTCTGCATACCTCTCAACTGTCCTGATTTCCACAGAATGTCCACTGTTTTGCTTCATATGTTTGGTCTGTTCCTCATACATTTGTGGTCTTCTGATAAAGTATTGAATATTGGCATCAATACATTTTACTACTTACAGACAAACATTTGTGTTTCAGATGTTACATCCTTCAGAACATAAGTACTAATGCAACAGCTTTACTCCCAGTGGCTATCTAGGTTTGTGGGGACAATATTTGAAATCTATCCCTATGTTTGGGCCTTTCTCCCCCAGTCTTACTGGCTTTGTCCAGACTTCATTCATTAAGAGGTATGACAGTGTGTGAAAACACGAACATAGTACTACCTCACATACAAGAGATGTGAGTAATTCCAGATTAGACCCTCAACACCATCATCCATGCTAGATTCATTAGTCCACTGAGCCACTCAGGTCACCAGACAGAGAGGAGTCATGCATCACACAATTAACAGCATAAATATGTACATTTGTATCCTGTGTGAGGAGAGGCATGCAGTGGTGTGAGCAATATCTATGTTACAGCCCTGAGATTGCCTGGTCCACTGATATACCATAGGTTATTTTCTGTTAAAGCAGTTGTATGGGTACACTGCTGTGTTGGGGGTGGGGGAACAATGGCACATTATCTGCTGAGATAAACAGTAGTCCAAATATCATGAGAGACCACTGTTTAACATCTCCCTGACTGATTTAGTGACTATTCCAACCATAAGGCCTAGTGATTATTAAGGAACACATACTATTGGACTGGGTACCTGTAGTCTCAAATGGATGTTACAGCTGTCCAATTAGCCCACTATATGTCCTTTCATAACTGCAGCAGATCCATACATATGATATATCATAGTAATCCTTATAATTAGTGTGTAGCTTAGAGACTTACCTTGTGAATGCAGCAGTTGAGAGACCTGTAGTTTAGGGCTAACTCTGTGTGATGCAGGTGGTACACAACCAATACATGGATAGGTACAGGTTGTGTGGGTTGTCTGGCATCAACATGTTTACTATATGTATGTGAGTAGGAGTAAGGTGTCAGTCCCTAGGGGCCTAAGTTGTCAGTGAATGTGCTATGTGTTGTCTCTTAGCCAATGCCATGGTGTACTGGGCATGCCTATGTCTGCCTATAGGGACATCATCAGGGGGCTCCTGCTGTGACTCCTCCTGTGATTGTGGCTGTGGTGAGCTAGGCACTGGTGGGGCACCGTGTATCCTTTTCCTTTGCATATCTTGCTGTAGCTGTTTCTGCAAGATCATACTGTGTAGCACAGCACATACTGTGAACATATGTGCACATGTGGCTGGAGAGTACTGCAGGGCTTCACCAGCTATATTGAGACAATGGAGCCATGACTTCAGCAGCTCAAACACATGCTATATGTTGTTCCTAATTTGTTCATGTGCTTCATTATGCTTTTCTTCCATGTGTGCATGTGTGCATTTCTGATGGGTGTCATCATCCATGGTTCCAGGCCATAGCCAGCATCACCCAGTAAATGGCCTTGTGGGATGTCCCCTCCTACCAAATGTTTGGTACAGCTATGATGCATGCCAGACATGGGAATCATAACTGCCAGGGCTGCCAGCACACACATTCATGATAATGCCCTGGGCATTGCACATGGTAGTAGATAGAATGGTACCCCTGCGGTTGACATAGATTCTACAATCTTCACTGGGTGGTGCCTTGATGTGTACATGAGTGCAATCTGTGGCACCCAGTACCTCAAGGTAGTGTGCTACATGGTAGAAGTGTTGCACATTGCTTGCCCTCATCTCAAAGGTGAGAGGAAATATAGGTGCTCACTGGCATTTGATAGCATGCCATCCAGGAACTGGTGGAGTACCCTGGATGCTGATGTCTTTGAGACCCCCAACATGTCCCCAGTTGGTCTTTGGAAGGTACCTGTGGCTATTATCTTAAGGGCTACACATAACTTTGTTTCTACTGGGATGGGTTCCCCTTTGTTAGCTCTGGGACTGAGTTGAGGGTGGCAGAGCTCAGTGAGTTCTTGTAGTATGTCCCTGTCCATCTTGTAGCGCACTGCAATCTCAAGCTCATGTAGCTCCTGCAAGGCTCTCCTGCATCTGAACACTCTTCTCCTTCTCTGCCTAGGCCTATTGTGAGCAGTACCAGCAGCAGAATTGACTTTGGCATCTAGCACCTACAGATGTAGCAGAGCTGCAGCAGCCGCTAGCATTATTTCACTTAAAATTCCCAAGTCTATACTCTAATGGTGCAGAGTAAGGATGAAAATCAGAATGTAGGGTGTATACATACTTTATACTGCTCTGTTGTAGGTGCTGACTGTGTGATTGGCTACCTATGATGCATTCCACCTGCCTAGTATATCATTAACATAATTTACTGGCCTTAGTTTAAATTAAACAAGTGTCACAACTAATTACTATATCATTGTTTTTTAGGCACTCTCAGCAATGTGGCGAGCCACACAAATGCACACCCAGTAGGTAAACAAAGCTTAGCAGTTAGTGGACACACCTCCCTGAAAGGACATGCTCAGCACAGTGGCACACCTTGCAGACAGGTGGAAACACACTCCCCGAAGGTAAATAAAGCTCAGCAATCAGTGTACAGACCTCCATGCTGAGCACAGTGGCGGTCCACACAAACAGGCACATCTGAGTTCCAATCAGCTTACAAGTCCTCGGACACACCCCTTCCTGATATCAGATACCTCTTCTGTGGACACTGACATGTTTCTGTGCCTACATGGAAGGGATATAGGGACACAGATACCGTTTTGTGCTATTCAGTAACCCCACCTCATTTTTATAGGGATCCATGCAACACAACCAGGAAACTACATAGTTCTAAGCCCTACTTCATTAGCAGCACCACCATTCTACCATTGTAGATACTCTATGCAGGGTCCTATAATACATTTCTGCCACATACTGTTAAATGTGTTTTTTTCCACTCTTTTTTTAAATATTTTTCATAAAACATGTTTGCGTACTGTGGCACACTGTGTAAACATGCGCAGATCATTAAAAAATGATTTTAAGTTATTTCCATTACGTTTTTGGACACACAGTGGATAGTTTTGCTCATATCTATATGCGCTATGCCAATTCTGTCCCTCTACCTGTGTTTTTACAGCCCCTGTTGTCTGTCTAAAATCCTGTACCCGGAAATTTTCCATGTACACTATGGAGATCGACACAGGATCTGCAAGGCTTCCTACTTGCTGGATCACTCTACCTCCCTCATTTTCATGAGATTCACCTGCTTATCAGATGATTTGCATGCTATGGATACTTCCATATTGGTGTGTTAGTGTGGGCCGCCCAGCTGTGTTTATTGAATATCAAACCTGCTTACTTTCGTGTAAGCAGCATGCCACAAAACCGACACAGTAAAAAAGACTGTGTAGGCTTTATTAAATTCCCCCCTATATTATGCATGCTGTACACCTTCCTAGAGTCTTCTAAGAAAATACTATGAAAGCCTCATTAACCTTGTGGAGCTTTATACAATAGCAGCTCAAATTCAAATGTTGGCATCTGTTCAGAAATTAGTAGCACTGTGTAAAGTGCTAATTAATCTGATCATGTGGTTTTATTTTGTTTCATTATTTATTTTTATACTCTCCTAACTTCACATAATGTGGCTAAACATGCACTTAGATTAACTTAGATTAACTGTTTTACATGTAAGTAGAAATCTTATTGATTCATTTGTGAGTTTTACAACAGCTGATGATGCTCAAGATATATAACTGAGAACTTCAGGTACAAGACAATGTAGTAAAACAAATGCAAAGAAAAAAGAAAAGAGAAAAAAATGGGACTTGTTTACTGAGCCTGGATGCTATTGCCAGGATAACCAGTGTAATTAGTTACTTAATAGTCCTCATATACAAACAAGCTGACTGTACATTCATTTGACATTTTTCCATCACCATTAGCAAAGATAACACAAATTTGACACTTTTATACATATTCCAGTCTGTCCCCATCTAAATATTATTATAATGGATATTAACCAAACATCAGAGGTCCTATGTATGTTAATTTCCTTCAGCTTGGGAAGCTTAAACATCAGTTAACTATCCCTCATTTATACTATAATGACATCCTTTCTACCCCTAAAAACAGTGGAGCACAGAAGTGCAGGATACCTTTTAACTCATTCCCTCCAATGAAACACTTAAAGTTTTTGCTATACCCTCCAATAGTTTCATCCTCCTCATTTTGGTAAAATCGAATCATATCTTCAAATGTTAAACAAACGTTTATATCTCTACAATAACTGCTATTAAAGACATGTAATGACAAACCATTCTGCACAAAATAACTTTTCTGCAGTCACATTTTTAAATGTTAAAATGGATTTTTAAATCACTATACTCTTAATTTTTGGTAATTTTTTAAATAACTTACACTACTAGAGCAACCATTCAAGCTGCAAACATTCAAATGTAAAGTTTCATATAATGCCAAGAAGTTTTTCTTGTACTACTTGCTTGTAGCAATATTTAAACAAATATGACAATTATGACAATATAAATGCATAGTTTATGAATAAACATTTAATATAATTTTAGCTGCACTAGACAAAGGTCAAGCATAAATGCAGGTTTATTCCTCTTTAAGTACGATTTATAAACAAAACTTACAATAGCTTTCATATCACACTGTTTTAGAATTATTAGTGTAAAATGAAAAGGCAATATTTAATGTTGAGAAGCATTACTAAAAGGATCAAACAGAACCACTTAAACCCTCATAAGGGTTTTATTAGGTGTATGTGTGTGTCTGTAAGAAAGTGAGTCTGTGTGTGTCTGTATAAGATTTTCTGCATGTAAGCCAAAAACTTATATGGTAGAGTTTGTGGTCTACCGTAAAACTGTAGGTCCTTTGTAAATGATTTATTAGAACTAGTAGTCTTTAGGAGAATACTGAGTGTTAGATCAAATCATCTAGTCTGACACTTAAAGAGAAATTAAATCACAAAAAACATAGAAGTATTAGAAAATTTGTTAAATATAGAGAAAGAAACAAACCTTCAAAGTGTATTAATCTGTATTAGCAAGATTTCTATTCAAGACAAATGTTGGGTCGGATTCATTAACAGCTACAGGAAGTGTTAAATGATAGTACACTATCTGGTATTCATTAAATGGCTCTACACAATGTGCAGAGCCGCAAAACAAAGACAAATGTCAGAATATGGTAATGTCTACATAAAGAGCCAAAATACTTGCTAATTAACCAATTCAACTTGGTGGAGCTATTCAGAAAGTTGTAAAGCAATCATGTACACTTAGTGTACCCATTTGCCCTGAACATCAAAATTCTTTGGAAATAACTCTCAACTGTACAGATTTTAGCAGAATGTCCAGATTTGTGCCTCATATTCTTGGTTTTTCATACAATTGTGTTTTTCTGCAAATTAGTGACAAGTTATTAAAGATTGAAGTTAGAAAATAATGACAGACATTCGAGTTTCTGACTTCATACACTTCAGAAAATTCATGCTAATGCAAAACCTGCTCTATGAAGTTTCTAAGTTTCTAAGAGCAATATTTAAAAATTGTCCCTACTTTTGGGCCTTTGTCCCAGTTTTATTAATGACTTTGTTCAGATTTCTTGCTCTAAGAAGTTGAGAGATGTGTGGAATACAGGTAGGATTATATGTTAGGTGTTTCTGCTGCTGCTATTATTATGTTGTATGTGCAACAGGTTTAAATCAGGGCTCTGCTGCTCTTGTCAGACCTTGGACAACAAAAAGAAGGGTGTTTAAACTCCATTTGACTTATCATTGACTGGATTGCACAGAAATTGCAGAGTGATACAGGGAGACAGGGAAACACTCATGGGAATATGCAACTTTGCCACCACCACCTTAGGCCCCAGGTGAACTATAGAGAACCCATCCCAGTGGAAGCAAAGGTATGTGTAGCATTACATATGGTTGTTACTGGTACTTTCCAGAGACCCACAGGGGATATATTAAGGGTGCCACAGGCATACGCCTCTAGAAAATTTAATTCAGTTTTTCACTGCAATGCTACAACATGGAAGGGATCATATCTGTTTCCCACAGACCTCACAGGAGGGAGCAAGAACCATACAGGAATTCTATGCAGTAACACAATTCCATGAAGTGGTGGAGATGATAGATTGCACACACACACATAGAAATAAAAGCCTCACCCAATGAAGAGGGAAGGAAGTACAGCAACAGAAAAGATTTCCACTCTATAAACTATAACTCACACATATGGCACACCTGTGAGCACATGTGAGCAATGCACAAGGTTTGCTAGGGATGTGCTACTGGTGGAGTTCCTCAAGTGCAACTAGATGGGTATGCAGGTTATGTACTTGAGCCCTGGTTAATCACACCCATGGTAAACCTACATAATCCCATTTAGTAAGGATACAATGAGGCCTATTCTCAGACTAGGAGTATCACAGGATGTCTGTTTGAGTTACTCAAATCAAGGTTCCAGGGTGTAGACACATCAGGAGGTACACTGAAGTACAACTCAGACACCTCTTCTAAAATAATTTCAGTCTTTGCCATGTTACACAATATAATTCTCAGGAAACAGTTTCAACAAGGACAGAATGAGCAAGATCACAATTTCAAGAACTGCAGGCAAGGCCAGCACCAACAAATACAGCTGTGGAGTCTGAGGTATAGCCACTAGCTCCAGATAGTACTGGCAGACATAAGCATGCACAATATACGTTGGCTCTTACTAAGAGGCAGAGAATAGCACACACAGTCACTACCTATGTCAAAGCCTATTATCCCACACACATACATATGGGAAAACTGCCGCCTGTCAAACTCCACAACTTTTACTTATCCATGTAATGGCTGTGTTTTGTTAGCATCAGGCAGGGGCAACCCCTAGGAACATAATTGTTATCTGCTGTAATGACAAGATAATTGTGGGATGTATAATAAAAGTAAGAAGGTTACATAACACATTATTCTCATATGGAAATATGTATATGCCCCAAAGCAGTGCATTTGTCTGAGGTGTACATTTATGTCAGTAAAATCTCCTACATCTGATTTTGCAATCTAGTTACATATTCTAGCCAATACTGTATATAATATAATATCAGTCCTGGTGTGTGTTTGAAAATGGCATTATGCAAATGTTTATTGTTTCATTCATTGCTCACAGGCATTGCCTATTTCCAAAATAATTATGCTCTGTATTGCATGTCTTGATCCAGAGATTTCTTTATTACTGTAATCGTTTTCATCACACTATAGACTTTAACAGCAGATGAGGGCTTCCATAAAACATTTCTTATTGTATGGCATGGTGCTGGACCATCAGACACTGTGATTGGTCCTCTGTTTTGACACTTTCTTTTGTGTTGGTGCTGTTGAATTACTGTTATGTTACTGTTCCACATCATTCTATGTGACTATGTCTAGTATAACGATGTCTGAGATGTTTGCAAATTGCTGATGAAAAACTTGAAATTATGAAATGTCATCAGATATGTCTTTTCGTTTGTGACTTATCTATGTTGGGTGTTATTATATTACAGTTTAGCATTTACACGGCTATGCTAAAGTTGCTTGTCTTTTACATGTTTATAGATAATAAACTCCTTTGTCATGAGTGCCAATAACATTTATTTGCAAAAACATGTCCATTTCTAATGTGTACAACATGACAGCTGTAAAGTTAATTTATTCTTGTGTACACATGCTGAGGTGGATAGTAAAGCAGTGGTGTCAGTTTGAATACATAAATTGTCTGCATATACATCGCATATGCAATAACTGCTGTCTGTGCACTCATCCATTAAGTATCTTCTGTCTTTACTAACTATTATCTCATCTCTGCATTTTATTAAAATGTATGTCACATTTTAATTGTTCTTTGTTTCACTGCAGCTCTGTAGCCCTCTCACATTGTGTGTTACCATGTCCATATGTATTTATGTGCATAACTCAGGTATTGTCATTGAACTTAATTAACATTACATTAATATGGCAGGATTTATGTTAGAAATGTTTCTTTGATACTTCAGCACATTTGCCTGCACTATCTAAGTACACTTCCCCATTTCCTCTCCGATCTTAATTACTTAAGTAATACAGCCTTGACGATCGGGGAGAGATGGGCGAAGGCTGCCAGCCTAGTCAAATAGAATTTAATATATAATTCTGGCATTTGTAAATAAATGTAAAATACAGGAATATTTTCTTGAGTGTAAAAGAATACTGTAAAATGTGGAACTGCAAAATATGTGACAGCATTGCACTCTACTGGCCCAGTGAAGCATGGTGTGACCCTTTCACGTTAGAATTCAGCTCCAGTGAGTCTGGATGAAGGTTGCATGCCCATTGTTTTAAGACTAAAGTTTATGACCAGAATTTACATGTGGAAGGTGCTTTATTGCTCTGGTTTCTGCTAGAGTGTATATGTGAAATGCCTTGTATTGTTGTAGTTACTGAGCAGGTGTTAAGTTGCTAAATAATGCAGTTTGTGGCCTGAGAAAACCTAAGTGTCAAAATGATGTAATTTGGGATGGCCTCAGCAGAGCTGTTGGCTAGTGTTTAAAAACTATTTTTCAGTGAGAGACTAGAAGCATTTTGATCTTGGATATTGTCAAAGGAAAAAAACTTCAAAGACCAGTTCACGTAAGGTTCAAGTAAGGCACCCTTTATTAACTTGCAGCAAGGAGACAAAGCATGCAGGCAGAATGATTTTGTCTGAACAATAATAATTAGTATGGTACTTTTATACAGTTCTTTCTATGTCACACAGTAAATGTTACTATTCTATTGATGTAGTTAGACACAGCTTTCTGTATTGTTCTACAGAAAAAGTTACTAGACTAATTGCTGGTTAGTTGAGAATAATTGCTGATTTACAAAATATTTGAGAAAAACAACCTGGCCTTGGGGCTTATTTTAGCCCACCACAAACTTTCTATTCTTCAATTGTGCAGTTCTAATATATGTGTTACATTTTGCCGAGATTCAAGGTACATTTCTAGCTTAGGTATAAGTAATGCTGACTACAGTTTATACTTTCAAGCAGCCTTTGTTTTCATTATCAGTAGCTTCTAGCAGCTGTGTACTTTCTCATGGCATAAGCAGAAAATCAATAACTCTTTGTTAAGTCTCATGACACTAGTAGAAATGAAACACTTCTTATTATTTTCATGACATTAGCAGAAATCAAATGCTCCTTGTTATGTTTCTAATAGCTGTGCAGATTCATGCAGTGTGAACAGAATAAATGTATTAAACCTTTTAAACCTCGAATGCACTAAGCATGCATATTACTAATACATATTTTTCTAACATTTCCCCCCTTTTAATACTTTTATTCTACTTTCAAAATAAGCATAAACAGTTTTTTCTTCCCCAACCTCTTCCTACTCAGGATTTGCAGTTAAGAGAGTCATTTAGTTTAAACTTATGAAAGCATTTTCAATTTTTCAACAATTCTTCAAGTTCAGCACCTTGGTATAAGGTTTCTGAAACTGACATGTCTATAAAGTCTTTAATCAGTCTTTTCATGCAGGGGATGCAGCAGCACACACATAACACTAGTTGGATCATCCCCACACAGATGGCAATCAGGATGTTCATCAGGATACTGCCTGACCCCCCCAAACAGTCTCTGGAAAAAGTCCGTCAATGGATTTAGTCCTGGCTTGGTCATAGCCAACACTTGCTAAATTACCTCAAGGTGATTGTCTATCTCATGTTTGTGGTCAGGAATATACGAACAGCACTCCTCCTGGATTAAAGTGCAAGTACCTCTTCTTGCCGCTAGGGTGAAGTCAAGAGCTATGCGGTTTTGAAGCACTACAGTTATCATGGCAGTCAGTTCATCAGTCACCAATTCTAGAGCGGAAATGGTTGCATTGCTCATTATTTCGAGAAGTTTAGATAATTTTCTCAGTTCCCAGATTGATTTTGTTGATCCATATGCTGGCGGTACACCTGCCCATGAGATCATGGTATCACCCAAGTCCATATGCGACAGTCCATTTTTCCCTAGGCCCACAGCATAATGGTTTTTCCAGCCTGCATTGATTTGCCCCACTGGATTGACAGGCTTCTTGATTTCTCATCGAACATTCTGAATTTTCCCCTGAGGTAAAACTGCTGTGTGTCGTATGGCCGGAACCAGGTACCCCAAATAACAACTGCCAGACCAATTCTCAGGTAACCACTTGTATGCTTTCCTACCACATACAAAATAACAGTCTTCTACTTTGGTAGTAACTTTACTATGTCCTGGCTTTGGATAAAACATTTTTTGTCAACTATAATCAGTTGTTATAAAGGTCAGCATTATGTTTTACTTCATCAGTTGTCCTATGCATCAGTTCAAAAAATGAATCATAGCTTGTGTTGCAATAGGAACCTGTGTTATCAGTTTTATTGTAGCATCTATAGGGAACAGTCACATTGCAATTGCTCCAACCCACCTGAACTGTATCATTTTTGTAAAAACACACAGTCCCCTTCTGTCGAACAGACAAGTGCAATGCTACTTTATCTTGTGATGTAACATCTGATGTATCATAGATTACATTTTCCCAGGTCTTGTTGGCTCCTAGGGGGACTGAAGTTAACAATAACCCCCTGCATGCTGTTGGCAAAGCTGTGCAAATCCAGCAATTTGAAACATTGAAGGTCTCAGCATACACATATTTGATTGCCTGGTAAGTGTTGAAGTTTGGGTGCCACTCTACGTGCAACTCTCCATGCTTATTCAGTTCAGTTTGCGTGGCTGGTAAAAGAAATGGCCACAACAAAAAGATTATTGTCACTAGTACAGTCAATAGGATGATTATGTAATACTTCTGAGGAAACGGTTGTTCTGCATTCCTGTTTTGTCCGACTCCTCCAAGTAGTTTTATTTGGATTTTTCTGGATTCCATAATTTTTGCTTTTGACATGTGATCTTACTCTCTACCCTAATAGGACCTTCAGCACCGATGGTTTCTTCACTGGGGTTGAGATGGATCACTCCTATTGATCTGACCCCTCTTTGTAGCCAGACTTTGTGCTGTGGTCCCCAATGGAGAGGTAAGATTTTTGTCCAGTTCAAAGTTCTTAACTAGTTTGCAGTGCGTCAGGTGGATCCACGAAGCTCGCTCTGCTATCTTGACTGCAGTGATTGTCAAAAGACGCACCTGGTATGGACCTTCCCACCTTGGTGATGACCAACTCTTCTTCTTTATATTCTTCACCAACACCCACTCCCTGGGGATTACTGCCGCTTCCGATATTTCGGTTTGTTCTTTATCTGAAATAGAATTTGACTGCAACAGATGTTTAGAATTCATGACTTTTTTCATATATTCAGCTAGTGTAAAATCAGCTTCCTGGTCTGAGGACATGAGAAGTTTCCACTGGGGTGTATAATAAGCCCTTCCAAATAGTTTTTCAAAAGGAGTCAATCCTTTTTCAGTCGGAACAGTTCTCATGCTCAACAGTGCCAGGGGCAAACAATACAGCCAATTCTTTCCTGTCTCAGCTATTAACTTTCTCAATTTGTTCTTTAATATACCATTATGTCTCTCAACTAGCCCTGCAGATTGCAGATGGTATGCACAATGATTTTTTAAAAAAATACCAAAATGCTTACTTTACTCCTGTATGGATTGGTTTACAAAGTGTGTACCATTGTCACTGTAGATCCTTTCCGGAATGCCAAATCTAGGGATGATTTCTTTGACAAGTACTTTTGCCACTGTGACTGCATCTGGATTTTTGGTTGGAAAGGCTTCCACCCATCTGGAAAACATATCTACAATGACAAGACAATACTTCTTATTTTCACATTTGTTCAATTCTATGAAATCCATACAGATAATGTGAAACGGATATGGTGGTGTAGGGAAACTCCCTTGCTTGGGCTTTAACGCCCCCTGTGCATGATGTTTGTTACAAATTTGACCCGTCAAACAAAATTTTTTAGAGTAGTTTGTAAATCCGTACGTTGTGAACACCTGGTTCACCAGCTGTACCATCTCCCCTGTTGAGGCATGGCACTGCCCATGGCTCAACAAAGCTGCAAATCTAAATAAATTAGATTGTAGTATCGGTTTCCCTTCTTTAGAGATGTACAGCCCCTTTTCGAGAATTGCTCCTCGTTTTACCCATCTTTGTTTTTCAGCTTGCATAGTGAGTGTCTGCATTGTTTTTAACATTTCTAAGTCTAAAATCTCAGAGGGTTGTAGTTCCTCATTTAAAAGAAATACTTCAGAAGCTGCTTGTTTTGCAGCTGTATCAGCTCTTGCATTACCTTTTGAAATTTTATCTTGTTGCTTGATATGAGTTGTGCATTTACAAATAGCTACTTTCTGAGGTAACTGAATAGATTCTAAAAGATCTAAAATAAACTGTGCATGATTTATAGGTTTGCCAGTAGATGTTATCATTCCCCGGTTTTTCCACTGTTGTGCAAAAACATGTACAGTAGAAAAAGCATACTGGCTGTCAGTAAAAATGTTTACACATTTACCCTTTGCTAAGGTACATGCCTGTGTCAATGCAATCAATTCTGCTGCCTGTGCAGATAAGTTGTGTGGTAAAGGTTTTGCTCTATAATCTCAGTGTCAGAAACTACTGCATATCCTACTAGGTTCTGTCCTGCAGGACCCCTTTTGCACGAACCATCCACGTAGTATGTCACCTTGGTATCATCCAAGGGGACATCCGTGAGATCTTTTATAGGTAATGTCTTTTGCTCAATTACCTGCAGGCAGCGGTGTGGTATGTCATCTGCAGGGGTTGGGAGCAATGTAGAAGGGTTCAAAGTCATGCATCGTTCAATTGTCATATGAGGATGACTCAACAATATGGTCAAACAGGAAAAATGCCGAGCAGGGGAAAGATATGCTACCTTCTCTTGCAGTAAAATAATCGCAACTGCATGAGGCACTCTCAAAGTGAGAGGGTGGAATAAAACTACTGAGGCCGAAGCCTGTACTGCCATTGCAGCTGCAACTACTGCTTGTACACAGTGGGGTAAGGACCGTGCCACTGGGTCTAGTTGTGATGAATAGTAAGCAATGGGGCGTTGCTTGTCCCCATGTTGTTGTGTTAACACTGATGTCATATAACCTTGCTTACAATCTACAGTTTGGAAAAAACGTTTATGGTAGTTTGGTAATCCCAGAACTAATGAGGACGCTATTAACTGTTTCAGTCTGCAGAAAGCAGATTCTGCCTCTGGTGTCCATTGTAACAAATTCTGTGCTGCCATAGGCTTTTTATATATCAGGTCAGTCAGAGGTGCAGCTTCCAAGGCATAGTTTGGAATCCAGCTCCGGGAAAAATTGGTTGTACCCAGGAAGGACATCATTTCCTTCTTGGTAGTGCATTTTGGTGCTTGCAATATTGCTACTTTTCTGTCCTCATCTAATGTTCTACCTTCCTTGGATATTACATATCCCAGGTATTTGATTTGTTTTTTCCAAAGCTGCAGTTTATTTTTATTTACCTTATGTCCTTCAGCGGCTAATAATCATAATAGCGCTATGGTATCTTCTCTACAAGCTTGCTGGGTGGGGGCTGCCAGCAAGATGTCATCAACATAAAGTAAAATCTGACTGCCTCTTGGTGGGGTAAATCCCGCCAAGTTGCTTGCCATTTCTTATGAGAATATTGTTGGACTTTCACAATATCCCTGTGGTAGTCGCGTATATGTATACCTTCTCCCCTGAAATGTGAATGCAAACCAGTACTGGCTGTCAGGGTGTATCAGTATTGAAAAGAATGCATTGCTGATGTCTACCACAGAAAAATACTTCTGTTGCGGTTTTAAATCATTCAACAGGGTGTGTGGGTCTGGCACCGTAGGTGCCCTTGGTATTACTGCATCATTTACAGCTTGTAAATCTTGGACCATACGCCATTCTCCATTTGCTTTTTTAACAGGAAATAAGGGTGTGTTACATGGTGAATCAGGAGATTCTACTAGTATCCCTCCTTTAAGTAAGGCTGCTATAATAGGCTTTATCCCTGCCTCTGCATCTTTTCTTAAGGGATACTGTCTTTTCTGTGGTCTAAATGCTGACTTTGGCATGATGGTAACTGGTCCCGCTGTACGAATAAGTCCTACATCTGATTTTCCTGTTGACCATAGAGTTTCTGGTATATTTTGTAAGGCATTCTCTTCCTCCTTTAATAGGACTGCTAATCAGCTGTCCTTGCTAGACTGCAAGTGCACGGCTGGGTGGGTCTGAGTTATCCAATTCAACTTATGTATTTGTATTTCCTGTTGTGACAGTTCTATTTCTGTCTGTTTCTCCCATCTCGTGACTTTTTCTCCTAGGTCTGCCCATTGTTCTTGGTTAAGCTAACATGTGGTAATCGATTAGATTTATAAAGTGTAAAGAACTCCTGGGGCAATGAACAGCTGGCTGCACTGTTCCCTTCTGTGTCCCAGTACAGATTACATAATATCAATCTGTTTGCATGATTTTTAAACAATTCTTGCTCATATTCCTTATCAGGTCCTGGTGTGTTGCAATAATACAGGGTACAGTGCAACAGATGTTGCTTATCAATGTCAAGGGAGGAGAACTTGCTGATGGCTAGATTCATTAATTCTTCGGTCACAGTCCCTGGACCAGTCATAACCAAGTCCTGGCTGTACCAATAAAACATTTCACCCTCCGACTGCACTGCAAAGGTATCAATTTGTCGCTGTGCTTCCATACCCTGCATGGTTGGGACTACTGCTATACCAAATAGTTGCATGAGGTCTCTGCCCAAGAGGTTTACTGGGCATTTTGCAGAAACAACAATTTTGCTTTTCTGAGTCAATCCTGAAACTGGATCAGTCATTGCAATATTATGGGAGAGGGGCTCCCGATACAGTTTTCCATTAGCTGCGTTTACCAGTATGTAATCAGGTGACTGTTTTTTCTGGCAGTTTGGAGGGATGTATCAGGGTTTGTGATGCCCCTGAGTCACACAAGAATTTGACTTCCCTCCTTTCTACCAAGAGTGTAACTTCTGGTTTTGTGTCTGCTAACTAGAGCTCCAAGCTCAATAAAGCTAGGTTTAATATTTCATTTTCTTCATTGTCACTAACTTCTTGCACTTACTCTATCCCCTCTGTCACATCGTCTGCTCCCTCTGTCACGTCCTCATTTGTCCTTTCTCTGCTATCCCCTTCTAGTGATTCCTGACTACCATATAGTCAGTCCTCACCCTCCTTGTCTTCCGTGGTTGCTTTCTTATTTTTCCTGCAATCCTTTGCCAAGTGTCCCTTTTTACCGCATTTGAAACATTCTCCCCTTTTCTTTCGCCCTTCAAAGTCCTCTGATTGCTGATCAGATTGTTTGTTTCCCTGTGCATTTTTCTTGCCCTTTTTCCCGGGCTGTACTACATAAACTTCTGCTCCATCTTCTACAGAAAATACTTGAGCTGTCTTTTTCTTTTTGCTATTAAAATGCCTTTCGGCATGCCTAGCATATTCAAGTAATGACTGTAACCTGCTTGTACGATGGTCTACCATGTGTTTTGGAATAAAACTGCTTATGTGTGCAATACTGCCTTTTAAAAATGCATTCTTTATCTGCTGTTCATATGGGGAATCTTGTGTTTGATCTTCAGGAACCCATTCCACAGTGGTTATTAAATCATTCTAATAGTCTGGCATAATACCAGTCAATAGTTTCACCTTCTTGTTGGATGCATTAATTAATGCCAGTCCAGTCTGCCCTAGGCTTCCATTTTTCAGAGATGCAGTCTGTAAGACCTTTTAGTCTGTTGTCTAATTCTGCGCTGCTATGTGGGAGGGGTCTTTGTGTAGCATCACGGGGATTCCAGTTGCCACTAATCATGTGCCAATCTGGCCCCACAATTTGTCTAACTACTTTTTCTACCTCTTATCCATTTAGGTTATAACTCAGCCTCAGTCGTTGTAAATCTCCTGAGAATTTTCTAAAATTAACTTTTGGATGGGGAATTCCCTCAGTGGCTTTCCAGATATCTTCCGGAGTCCAGGGTCTATGCACTAAAATAGTTGGGTCCTGATTATCTTGTCCTGCCTGAGGATTGGGTACTTCTATAAGTGGGCATATTTCTTCTTCACTCATAGATCGTGAATTCTTAACCATTTGATATAACTCAATGCCTTCATTTAAGTTACCTGCCCTTGTTCGAGACCTGGTCCCAATGGGATCTCTAATAAATGGTTTTACTTTTATAATGTCTCTATTTTCAGTGACAACAGGATATCGTGGGGGTGGACTAACCTGTTCACTTGCTTCATATTCTGGTAAGGGAGGCAGAGGGGCCGATGCTATTACTAAGTTATTGTCCTCCTTATCTAAAAACATTGTTTTTGAATTGTTGTTCTTTTGTTCCCTGCGGTTTACTTCCTCAATCCACCTGTGTGCCTGAGGAATTCCTAATTGGCGTTGCTTTTTTACCCGACCTTTGGAATCTTTTTTGAGCTGTTTGACAAGTTTGATAAGTGAGGATTTTTCTAATTTTCCATCAAATTCATACTTATTAACCCATTTTTAATAAAATTTAATATTGTCAGTGTGCTGCGACTGCATGTATTTTGCGTCTTCTGTTAACGGCGGATCTTGGGGTCTTTTTGTGCAATTATTACCCATTTTGTTCTACCATTTTGATTGTTACGTAACTTCTCTTATTTTTAACGTGGTACCACGGATTTTGCTATAGTCTCTTCAGAATGACTGCCTACTTATTCTGTTTCTCCTGATCTATGACAAGACAGTAATCTTTTCTGTCCCTGACTTGTAAAATGCAGTCCTGACAAAAACAATGCAAATCTAGTCCCTGATCTAAAACAGAAAGCAGAAAAAAGTAGATTCACCTTACCTGAGCCTACGTGATTGATCAACTGATTTGCGGAGACCTGTCCTTCAGTCGCAGATCAGAAAGTGGCTGGCCTCTTTTGTACGACAATTCAGTCGGAGGGCTTTTCAAATAAGAAGAACCAATACGTTTTTTTCCCCGTACGGTTTCAACCACCTGGCCCGTCTGATCCGAGGCGAAGAGAGGGTTCCGGTCTGAAGGACCAATCTGTCAAAGGAAAAAACTTCAAAGACCAATTCACATAAGGTTCAAGTAGGGCACTCTTTATTAACTTGCAGCAAGGAGACAAAGCATGCAGGCAGAATGATTTGTCTGAACAATAATAATTAGTTTGGTACTTTTATACAGTTCTTTCCATGTCACACAGTAAATGTTACTATTCCATTGATGTAGTTAGACACAGCTTTCTTTATTGTTCTACAGAAAATGTTACTAGACTAATTGCTGACTAGTTGAGAATAACTGCTGATTTACAAAATATTTGAGAAAAACAACCTGGCCTTGGGGCTTATTTTAGCCCACCACAAACTTTCTATTCTTCAATTGTGCAGTTCTAATATATGTGTTACATTTTGCCTAGATTCAAGGTACATTTCTAGCTTAGGGATAAGTAATGCTGACTATGGTTTATACTTTCAAGCAGCCTTTGTTTTCATTATCAATAGCTTCTAGCAGCTGTGTACTTTCTCATGGCATAAGCAGAAAATCAATAACTCTTTATTAAGTCTCATGACACTAGTAGAAATGAAATACTTGTTATGTTTCTAATAGCTGTGCAGATTCATGTAGTGTGAACAGAATAAATGTATTAACCCTTTTAAACCTCGAATGCACTAAGCATGCATATTACTAATACATATTTTTCTAACAGATATCTAACTCAGCACTCTGCCTAATCTCACATGTAAGTTTCTAGCACTGTGATTTCTTGCAGGAATAGTTAAAGCTAGTAAAGATTAATTAGGTATTTTTTATTTGAAATCAGACCTGTCCTACTGTATTATTTTAAGTTTCTGTGCAATCTCTGAACTCTTAGATATCTCTGTGGTGTAGTAGTTTTGTCTTGTGTTTAATTATGTATTATTAAATATTTTTAAAAAACTTCTACCTGTTGCTGGTTTATGTAGAGATAAATTATGCTTTAGAGTACATTATATATTTATAGAGTTTACTAATCCCTTGCAATAAGCCTAGACTGAATAGTCACATTACCATTGGATAATATTGCACAGTAATAATTGGACACCCTTTTAAGAGCCTTTTAGTAGCTGATAATTAACTGGGTGGTGGCAGGAATTACTACTGTATGGCATGGGAAATAGGGGCACAGCTGGAGTACCTGTGCCAGCCTTTTCCCAGGAAAGCCTGTGTGGTTGTATAACCTCTTCTCAAAGTGTGTGTCTGTATGTATCAGCTACCTGGGCAGAGACACAAAGCACTGGTTGGACTGAGAGGGTACTGGAGGTTTTCGCTTGCCCAGTTTGGCTGAGACCTGGACCCTATAGCTGTGCCAGTGAGGAGTCTTATTGGGGACCCGGTGAGCAAAGGAGCAACCAGCTCCAGACTGACTGTGATCTCTGTGTGCACTTAAGGGAAATTGTACTTTACTGTGTGTATTAGTTATCCTTTCCTCTTCTATGAGATGACCTCCCTGGTGTTAGTGATGAGGATTATTGCTGGGCCATGGCACAGCCGTCACACAGCCATTATTATTTGTGCACAGTTCCCCCAGTTCACTTCTCCTCCTTCAGAATTATGTCATTGTACTCACCATTAAAACAGCTTGTCTCTAGGCAGACTTAATATATGAGTACACACTGCAGCCAAGAAAGATTGTTTTCACTGTGTGCTGGTGCTTGATTGGATTTCAGGGTCATATTTTACCATTTAACTGGCAACTTTTGCTAGAAGGTGATAGATCACTTTAAGTTCAATATGCCATCTCCTCCTAACACTCAGCATCTAATTTTAGCTTTCATTCAAACCACAGTCAAAGGAATTCCATAGAATATTAACACAGACCTCTCCCATAGCATGGAATTCCCCCAAAGCAATTGAACTATTCTTTTAATGTATTCTGGTATAAGAGAAGCTACTTGAAGATGTTATCAAGTTTCCACAAGGGCAGGGACACCCCTATATTGATGCCCTGCATGTGAGGAATATCTACCCCCAACAACCCTATCATCTCACTAAAGGAAAATTACATGCCTGTAACTGGGACGCCATCCACTAACCCTTTTCACATGTGCAGCTTGTCTGTTCCGAACAACATGTTTGTTTCCTTTCCATTGACAGTCTGTCAATCACTCTGACTCTTTCACTTTCTTATCCATGTTTCGTTCTCTTTCATCCCCACCATGATTCCTCCATCTGACCTGTATACTTAATTCTCTCCTACTAACACTTCCTCCTTACCCACCTCATCATCTTACATATCTACTGCTATCTCAAAACTATCAGACCTTTTTCTGCTTACATTTTTTTCTTGATTATTTCTGCTTATACACTTCCTCTATTTTCTATTCCTTCTCTAGTGATATCCAACCTCATTTATGTCAATGTGCATACTAAACCTATGTGCATTATCATTTCTTTTGTATCTCCAGAAACTACGTTAACTTGGCTTTGATTTATGTAAAATTATATAATTTCTAAAGTATATGATAAATACCTTTATTATTTGTCTTAATACTGTCTACAAGGTAATGCTTAAAATGTTTAATAAATAAAATATATTATGTTCTGGGGATTCATTTCCCAAAGCAACAAAAGACAAATTATCTGGAAAGCCCAAGGTTATCATCCTGACCCAGTATTGATTAATACCTATGCAAGATGGATCACATCATTTTGCCCTCCATTTATGAATTCAAAGTCATGAGTAAAATCATTCAAATTCTAGCCAAGTGTTAAGGATCCATTACATTTTTTCACAATTAAATCCAAGATTGTTAACAATGTCTTTACATGGAATCAGAAGAGAGAGACATCAAGCTGCAGTGCAAAGTGCATCTTTTCACATCGAGTTCCCACCAATTACGATTCAAGCAGAGCCTAGCAATTACGATTCAAGCAGAGCCTACAACTACATCTAGGTGATGAAATTCTCTAGAGGAATTTGACATAGCAGCAGTATCCCTCTTCCTACCCTTGGCAAAGAATAACAAAGAGTTTGTATCCTGATATAGAAAGCTTGACTTGTTCTGTATCCTAATGGTGCATTTGCTATAAAGTTACTTTATTTGACTGCAAAGATTATAGATGTTGTAACAGCCTCGTGTACTTCACAAAGTTGCAGATAATACTTATATTCCATGAAACCTCTCCCCCAAAAATTGACTAACATCAAAAGAAATCAGATGTTTCACCAACTTATGCCAATAAAATGAACCAATATTCTGTCCCAATATGAAACAACACAAAACTTGTCATCTTGCTTGAATGAAAGAACTTTGCATTTCTATTTTTGATACTTCATTTATAATTTGAACAACCAGCATTGACCATCTCAAGGTATTTACACTTCAGATGCAGGAAAATCTACCCATCCATTAAACTCTCCTTGGAGTACTTGACTTGAAGAGTTATGATCCTTGTAAGCTTACTATGCACAGTCAAACATTGCACACGTCTTTACAGGAAATGAAATAGAGTAATATGCACATGAGCACTACTCAACCAAGCCACACAAACATTTTTTTTTTCATTTACATCAATCACAATGAATTATCCATATTTTTCTAGAGAAATAGATGCATGGTTGGCACAACTGAAGGAAGACCTCCTTGTCCAGGGTCACTCTGCTAGGCAATGCGACAGAATTGAAGACAGAGGAATATAGTTAATCAGGAGACAGGCTGCTCCATTCTAAGTAGAGAACTCTCTAATTGAAAAGGTTCTATAAGTGACAACATAGCGTTTGGATGCTAAAAAATCTATTCAAAGCCAGAAGGGAACTCAAACCAATATTCAATGAGTTTGGCAACATGAGAAATATTATTCACGAACCTGCACTACTTCCATTTGAACAACCACCAAATCTAAAATATCACCGTGAAAAGCAGACTGGTACTGAAATAAAAACTCATTTAAAAATGGGGTAACATGCTGCTGGGTTGGGAGCTTGGCATAATGTTTAAGGTATGTACCTTACAGACACAAGGTGCAGGGTTTGATTCTCACATGAGGTAAATGGCCTAGTAGCAATCTATAAACCAGAGCCTATTACTAGGCTAATGACCACTAGTGCCTTTATAAGCTTAGCCATGAATTCCAACTCTATTTTGTCCTCAAAGGACTTTGGGCTTCAATTAGGAGGGTGAGTATGGTAGTAAGGAAGCAGCTAGAGGTTTTGTTGAGGAGGTCTTCATTGGAGAATATTTTATTTATTGTCAGTCTCTGTCCATCAGAGACATGGAAGCCAGGCTTAGGGGTGGATTTGCAATTTTCCATCCAGTGGACAAGGTTTCATTTGGATAGGGTCAGGGGTGAACTCTGCTTCACATAGATGTAGACCCTATTCCATAAAGTGTGGCTCCTTTGAGATACATATCTGTCTCTCTAGCATGTATTATTTGTGTCATAAGTGAAGTTCAGTTCTTTGAATCTAGTGTTTCTGATGTTGTTTGTTTTGTGGATGTGCAAAAGATCCATCAGGGATGCATCTCAGGATATGTTATACGCCATGGTAGGACCTGTCAGTAGCCTGAAGGAGACGGATTAAAGAGATATGGCCTTTAGGCAATCTGTATAAGATAGTGTATTTATGTACTGCTTTCTCATGATGAGAAACCTTTGTGGGTGTTCTAGCTATTGCAAGTGTCTGATTAGGTATATGCCAGTGGGTTCATTGTACTCAATGATACATCTGATAAGGGCTAAGCAGAGTGGTACTATAATTTCCTTTGACTTGGATGCCATACCCTTATCTATAAGTTAGGAGACAATAAAACGTTTTCTTACTATTTTTGTTGCATGTAGGTTGAAGGCTAGATTACTGTGTACATATGTTCCCTGATCCCTAACTGGGTTAACTCTTAGGGGTGTTTTATTGATGGAGTAATTATCCTAAAGTGTATTATAATGCATTTCTTGGGATTGAGTTTTAAGCAGTGGCTTTTGCACCAGTCATTTGTCTGTATTTGACCCTCCTGCAAGATGATGGTGTCATGACGGTTCCCAATTTACAGTCATCTGCAAATTTGGTGAGCCAAACACATTTGATATTAGCCTTGATGTCTGAGAAGTAGACACCAAAGAGGAGCAGGCCCATCATTGAGCTCTAAGGTACTCTTCTGGTGTCTGGCCTCTTGGTGTAGGTGATCTCACCAATCCAGACTTCTTGGGTCCTCTCTGTTAGCCAGCTCATAATCCACTGAGTTATTTAGGAATTTATAGTTAGTTTGGAGAGTTTGCAAATAATGCCTGAGAGGGTCATAGTATCGAATGCCTTGGCCAGGTCAAAGTATGCAGTATGCACTGTTTTACCCTCATCCATTGCCTTGGTGACCCTAACAAGAAATTAGCCAGGTTAAGTAGGGACAACCTTCCCTTAACAAAGTCAAACTGGGATGGGTCAAGTATTTGTAGGTTGCCAATATCCTTGTTCATCATTTCCATGATAATTTTCTCTATGGCTTTGCATATTAGACATGTCAGACAAAAGGGTTTGTAGTTCTTAGGGGTCTGTCAATAGTCCACCCTTATGAAAAGGGATGACCATTGTGATCCTCCATTCACTTGGTATGTTACTTGTGTTAAGGCTGTAGTTGAAGTGTCCTTCGAACAGTCTTGATAGGTCGTGTTGTAGACTATTTAGGAAGTAATCAGGGATATTTGGCACCCCACTGAGGCAGTGTTTTTGGCCTTACTGTGGGACAGCAGAACCTTATCCCTGCTAATAGTCGGGGGCAATATGCTGGAGGTGATTTCACATGAGGGGTGGGGGGTGAAGTTAGACCTGAATTTATTAGCCAATAGATTCAGTATGTCTCCCTGCTCAGTGAAAGTGTTGTCATTTACCATCAGTTTAGCACACTGACGTTTATTTCCTTATTGACTCTGGAGATAGCTGAAGAAGGCCTTGTGATTGTCCTTAGCCTGAGAGTCTAATCAGACTTTGTAGTTGGCCATCTTGGACTTATTAGACCTCTTATTTATTTTTTAGTTGAATCAGAGAGCTCTTGCCTTTATAGCATTCACTCTTTTTGATTTTGGCCAGGACTTTTTTCTTTTGTTATATACACTGTTAAAGTGAGGATTCTACCAGTGGGGTTTGTTTTTTGTCTTTGTTTTGGGCTTATTTCTAGTAGGTACAGTTGCCTCTATGCAGCACACTTATATGTTTGTTCAGGGTTTCCATGAATAATTCTGCATAGGTAGCTGTGGTCTTGTGGTTATAGGGAGCCATGAATTTTTGACATACTGTCATTTAATAGAATTTTGTTTTTCAGTTTTACATGTTGAATTTTATTTCGAAGGAGACAGCTTTGTAATCTGACCTCACTAGTGAGGATGTGACACAGGGAGGTGTAATGCTCCCTCGTGTTGCTCAGTACTAAATCCAGTATGTTTGATTCTGGTTGGAGTGTGCACTATCTGTTCCAGGGTGTTCATGTTAATAAAATCCAGGAAGTGTTGTTTCTGTGAGTTTAAAGCAGTGCATGTTTCATAGTCTATAGAATGGTAGTTAAAGTGAACCATGAATAGGGCATTTGGTTGGGTGGTGAGTACATCTAATAGGTCTAGGTAAGCGTTGTGAGACTCTTGGGGCATAGATGGTGACCAATAGCTAGCTATGATATGGTAAGTTACTTTATCTGTAGTAACTTGCATGTGGATGAACTCTATGGCTTCATCCTATTTAAGAAACCTGAAGGTATATCTGTTGCTAATGTATGCTGAAGCATCTCCACCATTAGTCTCTGTTTCTGCTGTTGTTCGTCTAAATGTGTGGAATGCACTGTAACCTTGCACTGGCAGAGTAATTTCTATAGCTTTAAACCAAGTCTCAGTAAGGGTACAGATGTCTATATTCTCTACATTGAACAGGACTTGTAGGATAAGGAGTTTTTTTGTTTAGGCTCTTAGTATTGAGCAATAACATCTTAAGGTTTCTTGTAGACTTTTCACTGTGTTGGTAGTTTCTGTTTTTTTGATATTTCTGTAAAAAGCTCTAAGGTGGTGGATAAAGTTTTAGGCAATATCCAAAAGCCTAGGGGAGACAGGTGCAAGCCATCTTTGGCAAAGTAATGTGGTTGATTAACTATGTCTTCCCATGCTGACGTATATTTGATCACCCTGGACTTACAACAGATACTAAGCCAATTATTAAAATCAATAATTTAATGTTCATTCTGTAGCATTATCCTTAGTATAGGTAGAATGCGGCTCTGTGCAAGGTTCATACCTGTCTGTGACACATATTCATTGGGTCGTAATATCTCTTCACATACTCCATTGAGGTGTATCTCAAGTTATTTACACCCACATGGACTTTGATAGATTCATAGTGGTACTTGGGGTGCAGTGACCTGAGTGCACACATGATATTGCAGATCCTGGCTTCAGATAAGCAACTAATCATTATCTTCTCCTTGTCTAATCTGGTGAGTGGGGCATCTGTGTGTCATACAATAATATTCAGAATGACAAGAGTATTAGGTAAAGTCTTGTCCTATGGGCTTCACTCTTTGGTGACCATTGGATGTAGGCTTATGTGTGGTGCTTGAGGTTGCTTTTGTTGTGTGCTTTCACGATTGCTGCAGAAATGTGTTGCTCATAGTTGGTTTAGGATATCTTTAAGGTTTAAAAAATGTTTCATTTAAATGCCTTATCATAAAAAGATCTATTTGTTTGGTGCGCAGTATGTGTGAGGGATGTAGTGTGCTCTTTACAACCTCATTTGTAAGTGAGTAATTCCGGTAATAACGGCCATACAGGTAAAAAAACGCACTCTCTATAGCTAAGAATGCAGCATCCATGGGACCAGATGACATCCCGGGCTGTGTACTACATGAACTACAATATGAACTGGCACCTCACCTAAGTGTCATGTTTAATCATAGCCTCACCTCAGGTTTTGTGCCCACTGAGTGGCACAGAGCTACAATTATCCCACTCCACAAGGGGGGATCCACCTTGGATCCCAGAAACTACCATCCCATCAGTCTGACGAGCCTTATCTGCAAGGCCATGGAGCATATTGTCATGGAACTTATAAACAAAGACATTGGCAAACTTCAAACACTGGACCCCAGTCAGTTTGGGTTCGTGAAGGGCCGATCTTGTCTTCTGAATCTGATTGACTTCTTCGAATCAGTCTTCAAAGCTATGGACAAGGGTAAGGTGGTCCACACAGCCTATCTAGACCTCACCAAGGCCTTTGACACAATCTCCCACTCTGGAATCATAGATAAACATACTAAACTTGGCATTAATCCCTATGTCACCTAATGGGTTGCCAACTGGCTTACTGACAGAGCCTACACTGTAAAAGTAGCTGACTCCAAATCCAGCTCCAGAGAAGTGACAAGTGGAGTACCTCAGGGTTCAGTCCTGGGACCTCTCTTGTTTGGCATCTACTTCTCTGAAGTGCAGGCCAACACTAAGGTACTCTGGCTAACAAAGTACGCAGATGACTGCAAACTGGGAGCCATTATTGCATCCCCACATGATGTAGATATTCTACAAAAGGGCCTTACAGAAACAGATGCGTGGTGCCAGAGCCATGGACTCAAGCTCAATGCCAAGAAATGTATAGTTATTCCCTTTGGGAAAAAACATATACCCATGAATTACCACATAGGTGGCAGTACACTAAACACTGAAAGTGTGATAAGAGACTTAGGGACACAGGTGGACAGTGGTCTCACCTTCAATAACCACATCGCCACAACAGTCAGGGAATCCTTCTATGTGGCACACCTCATCACTAAGGGCTTTTCATCCAGAAAAAAGGAGGCCATTGTCCCACTGTACTCATCCCTCATTAGACTCATTATAGAATACAACATACAACAACCCATTTGGTATGTACCTCTCAAAACATCTACAACAACTGGAAAGGCCGCAGAAATACCCCACTAAAAGAATCACAGCCTTAAGCAGATGCCCTACGGTGACCGCCTTAAAAACTCCAGCTATACTCTGTCGCATATCGTCTACTCAGAGGCAATCTCTGCTTAACATACAAGGCCATGTAAAACCCTGAGCTGTTGGACATGCTACACTTAAAGAAATCCCAATCCCTCAGAGTCACATGCTCCAGGGATCTAAACCTTGTCATCACAATAAGCAAAACATGCTGGAGGGATAGGTTTCTGACACAGAGACTCCCCAGACTCTGCAATAGACTGCCCATACATGTCAAGCAGAGTGCCTCTTTGGCCCTCTTCAAAAGGAACTGTGATGATCGGATGGGAGAAAGGAAATTCACCCCGGGGATCACGTCAGTCGTCCTGCTAGACAGGGGTACAGAGAAGTAAATAGTGTGGGAAGAAATAGCCAGGGAATTGTTATGGCTAGGCTTGTATAGGCCCTAGGGCTGATAGCCTAGTACCAACCTATGAACCTATGAACCTATGAGATTTTTGCCTCCAAGCACATTATGTATTTACATCTCATGCATACTCTGTTAGTTTCTTTAAGGATGAATTGGTTGTCTGACAACATGAGACAAGTGCTATATTGTCTTAGGATGTCCATATCTACAGAACTGGCCACAGAGACATTTAAAAATTGCATATCCATGTTGTTCTGTCCTGTACTAGGGTGAGCTATTATGGTTTAAGGACTGGGTTTTAACAGGGGTCTCCTTATAATGATTTCTAGGGTTATAGGCAAGATTTTAGATAGTGCTAGGTAGGATTAGGTATTAGTGCTGCTTGATGTGGAGACTAGCTGCTAAGCTCAACTCCAAAAAAGCCTCATTGTATAACAGGTTTCAGTCCTAATCCTTGCTTTAAAGGAAAATGTTATTGTCTAAGTGTTTGCTGTTGCATAGGGTGTTACTAACAACTGTAATGGGATGTGCAGCTCTGAGCAAATGCTTCAAATTTATACAATCATTTAAGACAAACAATATATCTCAGATGATTTGTAGTGATACCAGAATAATAACTTGACAGACTGTATTTGTTTCTCTACGGAGATAGATGGGCTACACACTCCAGTAAATTACTTATGTGGAAATGCACATCAACCAAAATTCTTACAAAGTGCAAGTATGTATAAAACCAATCATTATATCCTAGACAGCAAAAACTATGGAATGTTATTAGCTTCTGGCAACACTGATGTTGGTGATAGAAGTCTCCTCCTCTATATGAGTGGCAAATTACAACATTATTGGTTACCTGATGCATCTGCATAATTCTTGCTGCATTCCCAAATGCTTTTGCTACTATAGTTCCAATAGTTTGGTATGATTTATCCTTTTATACTCTGACATACTGTGCTCCAATATCTGCCCCCAACTATGAATTGCTGATATGTTCACTTGATGTACATCAACATGGCATTTTGGCCTCATTTTCCTACAGAAGACTTTAACTAAACCAGAAGAGTACATAGCAGATAATTCATCAATGCTAAAAGTAAGACAAGAAGAGCTAGCTGCTGATGATCTTGCTGGAAGCAATTAATTCAACAAGGCTAAAAGTAAGACAAAAGCAGATAGCTGTCTGCATTCCAAATGTGGACCTGTTGGAAGCAGTTAATTCAATGAGGTTCAAAGTAAGATAAGAAGAGCTAAGTGCCTTCATTGAAAAGATGAACCTGCTGGAAGCAGTGCTTTAAAAAGGAAGGCAAAGCTAGAAAGAAAGAAAGCAGGATGATGAAAGACAGCATAAAAATGAATGGGATAAAGATAAATAGGCCAAACAGCTCCTTGAGGGACATATTAGATATTACATTATAAACACTTAGTGTTTCCCAAGAACTTGGATCAAATTACTGACCCTCAGATATGTGCTATGCAATATATATATATATATATATATATATATATATATCTATATATATATATATATATATATATATATATATATATATGTGTGTGTATAGCTGTAAAACAATGAAACAGATTATAAAACTACCAAAGGAAGAATAAGAAATTCAGATGGAAATCTGCAGTGTATTTATCCACACCCCTCGTTTAAAAATGAAGTTGTTTAATAGTTTCAGGAATCAGTTAACTGTACATAGTTTCCACTTATAGATAAAATTCTTCATTGTACTGCTAGCTCTGAGCATAACAAGGAAGTAACATTGAAAATAAAAGACCCAGTGCTTCAAGCAAAACTTAAAATTGCAGCCTTCATTTATTTCCAAGAGGATGAAAAAAATGCAAAGACAATTAACTGGAATAGAATTGCCCTCCTTAAAATGTAACAATTGCACTCAGATAGTATGACAGTCCACTAACAAGGATTTAAAGGAGAGCAACTCACCCCACAGAAAGTTAACAAAGACTATAATGCAAGACCACGGACAATGAAGAGCACAAGGCTCGATTTGAAATAATGAAACAACACGGGGCACAGATTAGCAGTATGGAAGAGACTTTGGATGATCATGGCAGAATAAGTGAAAATGAGTCTCACACTGAATTTCTTATAAAACAAAATAACTGGCTCATAGAAAAACCTGATGATTTAGAAAACAGACTAAGATGAAATAACATTACAACTGATAGTATACCTAAAACATATGAGGGAGTTAATATAATAAACTTCTTAACAACTTGGCTACATACAACATTAAATCTTCTCAAAACATTACCTTTTGGAATTTAAAGAGCACATAGATCCCTGAAAACACCTTATAAGAAGGAAAACTCATCATCACTCTCAATTATAGTTAAGTTCATGTCTAGCTTAAAAAAAAAAAGATCAAATATTAAAAGCAGCATGGTCCAACCCACCTATTAAAATACATATACATATACATGAACATATAGTCAGATTTGACAATGACTATTTCAGTAAAGTAATGAGCAAAAAAAAAATCCTGTTTGACACTAATTAAGGAAGTTAAAATAAATCAATATTAATGCCACTTTGGTGTTTCCTGCAAACATCAAATTATTATTTTCTGAAGAAACCAAAATATTTAACACACTGGAGGAGGCATCCATTTTTGTTAACAGTGATAAAATCCTTAAATATACTGATGAAATGGAGAGGAACAGTATACCCCGAAGAGACAGAGTGAGCTGAATTCTTGGAAAACTGCTTCTAAAACTAAAAAGCCTAAAACAAGTGACTCTTATTCTCTTTTTGCTGGCTGGACTATTATTTTCTGAATCAATAGATTTGCCTTTTAAGTCAAAGATTTATACTGGACTTTAAGCCTAAGAACATATGTACGTATGTATTTATATTTTAAACTAAAACCTTTTTTTTCTGATGAGGAATATAAAGGGGTAGTTTTACTGCCTTACTATATTTACAGTGAAATACTTAATATATTTCATTTAACTAAACCTATAGGTGAGTTCCTAAATGTTAAACAAATATTTTCTGTAAGAGAATGTCATTATTTTATAAGCAATAGAATTGGTAACTTTAAAGCTATATAAATTAAAAATTGTATTTTTATTTGCTCAACATCATTTAGTATGTGCATTGCTGAGGTAACTGAATCTCAACATCATTTAGTATGTGCATTACTGAGTTAACTGAATGGATCTAAGTATTATAGCAATTGGAAACAGTAAAGTGCTGCTGATTTTGCTTTCTTTGTTGCTATGTAACACATTCGCATGTAACACAGGTCATTTATGATCTAAAGGAGAACACCTCACCCCACAGAAAGTTAACAAAGAGTATAGTGCAAGACCAAGGACAATGAAGAGCACAAGGCTCGATTTGAAATAATGAAACAACACGGGGCACACATCAGCAGTATGGAAGAGACTTTGAATGATCATGGCAGAATAAGTGAAAATGAGTCTCACACTGAATTTCTTATAAAACAAAATAACTGGCTCATAGAAAAACCTGATGATTTAGAAAACAGACTGAGATGAAATAACATTAGAACTGATGGTATACCTAAAGCATATGAGGGGAGACTTGGCTACATAAAACATTAAATCTTCTCAAAACATTACCTTTTGGAATTTCCAGAGAAAGGCTGAGAACAAAAGAATTTTTAGTACTTCAGAATACTGCAGAATGTTCTACACTTTGAGCATATATGTGAGAAAACTACTGAAAATAACACCTCTTTTCTTTTCTTAGAAGTGAAGAATTGGTAAGACAAAGCTATACTAATATTTAATATTCGAATGTTGTAATATATAATTAGCTTACATTTTATATGTTTATAGCTTGTGCTGTAGGGCTATTGACTTTATTCATATTAGCTGTTCATATTAATTGAAAAAAGTCAAATAAGATTTTTTTTACAGATTAGAACAGCTTAAAAGAACAAAGAGGAATGAAAAACTTACAGAGGAAATTACCAGCTACAGGTACTGTAAGTTGTCATTTTCACATGCTGTAGCCAGATTCTGATATCAGCATGTAAAGCTTAGATCAGAACAAATGTTCACAATAGCTAAATACACATATTCAGATTAAATAATCAGGAATTCTTTTATATGTAGTCAAGATTGCTTGTAATATTAAATTAATAAGAATAAATATCTTATGAATAATATGCATATACATAAGGATTTGAATATCTACAATGTAAGATTAATGAATGAGCAGTATCAGTAAATTAACAAGTTTATATGCATACTGCAATTTCTGCCTATATAATAATATTACATTAATTACTTGTATGTCAAAGTAATTTTGGGTTGAATTTTTAGGTGTTGCTAGCTAGAGTGATAGTATAGTAATTTCAATATTCAATAGGCAGACTAGGAACTTTATTATCCATGGCAGGTTGTGTTTTATAAGCATTATATACAAATGGTGCAGTGGATTGCATTGTCGCCTCACAGCAAGAGTTTTTCTGGTTCAGTTGTCAGCTGGGGTACCTTCTGTGTGGAGTCTGCATGTCCTCCTTGCATTTGTGTGGGTTTCCCCTGGGTGCTCTGGTTTCTTCCCATTTTAGAAAAACGTGCATCTGGAGCAGTTCTCCCCAAGTATCCTCTGAAAATTGGTTTGTTCCAAGTTGGACTTTCCCAGTAAACAAACATTAAACAAATTATAGTTGTAGATTTGTCTTTGTTTTTGTTATTTTTGAATTTTGGTAGTTTAGTTTGTAGAAAAGAAGAATTCAAAAAATCTGGAATGTTAAGATAGTGTCAGAAGAATGCATAAGAGTCTTATATATAATTAAATTAATACGGTGGATAAATGCATCACATTATCTTTTTAAATGCCTAAGGTCATGGAATTCTTTAATGATCCTAAAGGAATGTATACATTTTTAAGAATTAAATATAGTGGCAGACTCTATATATTAGTTCATTTTTACTGGATCCCTGGCATAGGTGCAAGAGTAGCTAAAGATCATTTAATCTTATGACAAAGTCATTGGAAGGGTAGTTTAATTTTGCAGGGGATTTTAACTGTATATCTATAATAGAATGTACAAGTGAACAGAAGAAAGTTAATATACAGGCATCAGCTAAAGCACTAAACAGATGGATTACTGATAATAATTTAGTTGATTTAGTAGCAGAAGCAAAAGATAAGATGTTATGTGATCCTATCTCGCCTACATTCTGACTGATGGGCTCGGAGCCGATCCCTCGGCTCCGACTCGGCATGCTTATGCTATAGAGCGAGGCCTCTAATTGGCTGAGCTATCTTTATCCCAGGATGCACCACCACTAATCCGCCAGATCTCGTTTGCCGCTTACAGAGCTTGGACGTGGTCTCAACATTGGCTGGGCTAAGTACTATATTTATAGTCTCTTTTCCTGTCAGTAGTTCACTCTTTTCAACCCAAAAGCTGTTTTAACGGCTATTTTTTTATGTACGAGTGTGTTTTTTGTTGTTTCATTGAGTTTTGCTTAAATTTTCCTGTCAGAGAAGGTTCCGTTTAAGTTAGAGGGGCCTTCCCCTGTACTAACTACTTTAGTGGTTGTGTGTGGGTCAAGTACCCGTTTGAGTTAGAGGGTCTTGACCCTCCTTGTTTCCCTTTTCCTTTCTTTCTTACTGTTCTTGTGTAAAAAAAAAAAAAAAAAAAAAAAAAGAAGAAGTTCTTTAGTTAATATTTTTCGGAGTTAGTGTTTTTTGTGTATTCAACGCTTAATCTACTGTTGTGGTATATTTTTTTCTACATTATGTCTAAAGAACATAAACCCTCCGGGATTAAAATGTGCACGAGGTGTGGGTTCAAAATGTCCATAACGGACGATCACTCCTCGTGCGTCTATTGTCTTGGCGCCAAACATTTACAGGAATCGTGCAGTGTATGCCATGCGTTTTCCTCCAGAGTCCTCCAGGAGAGGAAGAACAAATTAATCCTCAAAGGATTAATTAAGCCTTCCTTTGAGGAGGCTTTGTCTTCCTCTCCTTCTCCTTCTAAAAGCGCCGGCTCCGACCAGTCAGTCGGATCCGATGGCTAAGAAGACTAAGCAGACTTCTCCATCGGCTCCACGGACTTCGGAGCCGAGGTCGGAATGGTCTGCCTTGATGCCTCCAGCCTCGACCCCTCTGGTTTCGGAACCGAGGTCTGGGGCATCGAGAGGCGGGTCACCCTCATCGGCTCCACTGATATTGGAGCCGATAAGGGTCATCGGCTCAGACACTTCCCCCTCGGAGCCGAAGTCCTTATCGGCACCGAGGGAAATTTCTTTGAAGGTTTCCTCGGAGCCGATAATTGTTGAGTCCTTTCGGCCGGTCCCGAGCCCGGAGTCGATGGAGAAATCGGTTCGGGCCCGATCGGTATCCTCGAGATCTTCCGGGATGTCTGATTCGGACATCGACAGGGTGCTCCTTCGACTCTTCCAGTCTCCGGTGTTCCAAAAGATGGTTTCGGCTCCAGCCCATTTGGCTTCGGAGCTGATGGTCCACTCCTTTCTGTACTTCCTCCTCCAACAGCTTCGCACCGTTGGAGCAGGTGTGGTGGAACCAGTGGAGGTGTTAGGGTCAGGCCCGACCCTTGCTCCGACTCCGGCTCCTGGGTCGGAGTTCAGTGCACGGACTTCTTCCTTCGGCCCTGGGGGGGAGGCTTTGGGATTGATACCTTTGGTCCCAAGTCTCCCTCTTGGTGCGTCGGCGGCGGGAGTACCGTCCACTGTCGTGGCCACGGAGGGGGGACCTTCCCAGGATTCTGGTGGTCCCGCCTTCAGGGCTATGAGGAGTGCTCTAGCCAAATCTTCATTGGCTACCTCCACAGTTTCCCCAGCTCCTTCCCTACATTTGGAGACTGGGTCGTTGGCAGTTCCCCTGTCCGCAGACAGCGGAGCCCCTGGGCCTCAGGTTACCCCAGCTGGGGTTTCTCCTCCTCCTGGAGGTCCTTCTGAAGCCTCTTCAGAAGAACCTCCCAGGAAGAAAACGTGCAAGAGGAAGCATGTTGACTCCCCTGACGAGTCTTTGACATCTGACACCGATCTCGATGATGCAGAGGGGTCCCCCAAGTCATCCTTGGATGATGTCTCTTTTGCAGACATCCTGGAAGCCCTAAAACAACGAGGCGGCTGGCAGTCCAAACCTCCCTTTGCTGATGAGTCGGTGTTCCTGAAGGCCTTCGGGGCTCAGCCCTCCGCCTCCTGGGTGTCTCCGCCCTTCGACGAGCTCTTGGATTTGATCTGTCGAAGGGCGTGGGAAAACCCGGACTCTGTGGAACCGGTGCCCGCTCATCCAAACAAATTTCTTTCGGTGCCCTCAGATAGAGAGTTCCTTATGAAAGGTGTGGCTGTGGATGCTATGGTGGTGGCATCTGCTACACAGCAGGATGTAGCAGAGGCTTCTACGTCCGTCCATCCTCCTAATAAGGAGTCTAGGAGCATGGATCGGTACGGCAAGCGCACCCTAAGTTCAGCGGCCTTTACCCTGAGGTCTTTGAACTACCTGATGCACTTTATGAGATTCCAGAGGGATCTGATTAAGGAGCTATCCGATACCCTCTTAGGTAACCTGCCTGAGGAGCTGGCCCAGACGGTTGGATCTCAGCTGGCTACAATGTCATCCATTTCAAACTCGTCCATGAGGCTCATTTCGTATGCGGCCAAAGGGGCGAGTAGAGCGGCGGGTACAGGCATTGCTCTACGGAGACAAGCCTGGCTCCACCTGTGTCATTTCGCGGAGGCCTTCAAGTCTTCATTACCGACGCCTTTGATGGGTCCTCCCTGTTTGGGCCCAAGGTGAAAGACACACTTACCCGCTGTGAACAGGAGGGTAAGACTCTGACTGCCATAGGGGCACGATTTTCCACTCCCTTTCGGCCTTATCCCAAGGCTAGAAGAGGAGGGAAGATGTGGTTCCGGAGATCGCAGAAGTCTTAAACCTCTCAGCAGGAAGGTTCCCCCTCCAGAGGCAGAGGAGGGGGAAATTCATCAGGAAGACGCCGTCCCAGAGGCAGCAGAGGCCCCCGCAACACTGGAGACCGCGAGTCCTTTCGTGGCTCTTCAGCTTTTCATAGTCCCTGAGGGATTGCCCGACTGTGCTGCTCCGGAGCCAGTCGGGGGTTGTTTTTTGAAGCACCTAAAGGCCTGGGAAGGGATCACTCAGGACCGATGGGTGCTTCGAATTATTGCCGGAGGTTACTCCATCCCATTCTGTTGTCCCCCCCCCTCAGTCCAAAAGAATCCCGGACCCGCCACCCAGTCAACGGGATACCGCAGCCGTAGAAATTTCAAAACTGCTGCAAAAAGGAGCCATCCAACCGGTCCCCACAGACCAGATCGGATTAGGGACTTACTCAAGATTCTTTTTGGTGCCAAAAAAGACTGGGGACTTGAGGCCCATTTTGGACCTAAGCAACCTAAACCATTCAGTCAAGAAGTCCAAGTTCCGAATGGTCACTTTACAAACCATTCTCCCATTGTTGGAGAAAGGTGTTTGGATGTGCTCCATAGACGCGTATTACCATATCAAAATACATCAAACGTCCAGGAGACACTTGTGCTTCAGCCTAGGAGGCAGTCATTTTCAGTTCCGTGTGCTGCCCTTTGGTCTCACCACAGCCCCCAGGGTGTTCACCAAATGCTTGGCAGTAGTGACTGCTCACTTGAGGAGTCTAGGATTCCAGGTGTTTCCGTACCTAGACGACTGGCTTCTAACTGCCACCTCCAAGCATCTACTTCTACGGAGCCTGCAAGCCACAACATCACTGGGCAATTCCCTCGGAATCACCTTCAATTGGCCAAAGTCTGTGTTACAGCCATCTCAAAGAATAAGATTCATAGGAGCAGAGATAGATTCAAACCAGATGCGGGTCTATCTACCTGCAGACAGAATTCAGATCATACAAAATCAGGTTCGAGCCTTACTCCCCAGGTCCAAAGCCCCAGCCAGAATGGTCATGCAGCTATTGGGATCGATGTCTGCCACAGTTCTGCTAGTTCCCTTGGCAAAGTTACACATGAGAATCCTCCAGTGGCTTCTTTCAACTCAGTGGTCCTTTCAGGAACTCCCTCTCAATCATCTAATATGGATCACAGAATCTTGCAGACAGGACCTTTGCTGGTGGCTAGTGTCCTCCAATTTGGATCAGGGACGACCCTTTGTTCTTCCTCCTCCGGTGGCCACTTTGACCACGGACGCCTCCCAGACGGGGTGGGGCATTCCGGGCAGGTGAGTCCAGGGGAAATGGCATCCGGAAGAGACCTCTCTCCACATCAACATCCTAGAAATGACGGCAGTACTCCTGTCCCTTCAAGCCCTTCACTATTACCTCCCTCAGGGCGTAATTGCTGTTCACTCAGACAACATGTCAGTTGTCTGGTACCTGAACAAACAGGGAGGGACCAGATCCTATCCTCTTTGCAGAGAATCGATGAGGGTCTGGGAATGGACAGTCTCGACCAAATGCTTCCTAGTGGCTACTCACATACCAGGCAAATCCAATGTCATAGCCGACAGGTTGAGCAGAACCATCCTCTCTCCTCACGAATGGTCTCTGAACATGACTATTACAAGACAGATTTTCAGCGAATGGGGAGTTCCGTGCTGCGACCTCTTCGCGACTCCTCTGAATGCGAAGTGCAAAGATTTTTTCTCCCTAACCCCGGCTCCGGGGAAGAGCCCTATGGACGCGTTAGTCCATCCTTGGCCCACCGGCCTGCTTTATGCCTTCCCTCCAGTTCCTCTCCTACCCAGGGTAATTCAGAAGGCATCTCTCTTAGGGAGCAAGATGATCTTAATTGCTCCTTACTGGCCTCGTCAAGTCTGGTTTCCCTATCTTCGTAAACATGCTCTGGAAGGTCCATGGTTCCTGGACCAGGTCCCAGACCTACTGATTCATCAGTCGGGACTACTACACCAGTCCCTACACACATTAAAATTGACGGCCTGGCTCCTCCTCTTCTGACCATAGTCAGGAGACATGCACTAGACCCAGATGTAGTGCACATATTGTCTTCAGCCCACAAGTCTGCTACGAAGAAACTGTATTCTAGCAAATGGAAAAGGTTTGCTATCTGGGCTCAACTCCGGGGCCTGGACCCCATTTCTACTCCGTGGCAGAAGTACTCAAGTTCCTGACCTCTCTTTTCAACCAAGGCTCTTCTGTTTCTACCATCAAAGTACAATTGGCAGCGATTTCTAATTTTCATGAATCCATAGACCCACCCTTAATGAGCAACAGGTTGTGTAAGACCTTCTTGAAAGGTGCTGCTCTATTAAGACCTCCGGTTTCTCATCCTGCACCTCCATGGGATCTCGATATAGTATTACGTGCCTTGACTTCTTCCCCCTTTGAACCGGCAGCTACCTGTGATCTAAAGTTTCTATCATGGAAGACAGCTTTTCTAGTGGCAATTTCTTCAGCCAGAAGGGTTTCAGAACTTCAAGCTTTGTCAGTGAAACCCCCGTACTTGGTTTTTCATACAGACAGGGTTTCCCTCAGAACAAATCCTTCTTTTGTTCCTAAAGTCTGTTCTACTTTATGATTGCAGCAGTCATTAGAGCTCCCAGTTTTTTTCCCAAAATACTCCAATAAAGCAGAATTTATTTTTCACACACTAGATGTCCACAGGCAGTTACGTTTTTATTTGGATAGGACCAAACAATCAAGGAAGACAGATCAGTTGTTTGTGTCCTTTGCAGAAAACAAATTGGGCAACGCGGTCACAAAGGTCACTATTGCCAAATGGATCAGGGACTGTATTACTCAAGCTTATATTTATTCTAACAAAGAGCTTTCCACCTCTGTCAAGGCTCATTCTACAAGGGCTATGGCTACTTCGGTAGCATTTCATTCTAAGCTTGCTATTGGTGACATTTGTGCTACGGCTACATGGTCTTCCCCGCACACCTTCATTTCTCACTACAAATTAGATGTGGCATCTAGAGGACGAGCTTCATTTGGTTCCACAGTGCTCAGGAGTGTTTTCCAATGAGCCACCCGGGATTTAGGTGCTAGGGACGCTGTCCCATCAGTCAGAATGTAGGCGAGATAGGATCACATAACATCTTTAGTTATGTACTCACCATAACTTCAGATGTTTGGGATCCATCTCGCTACATTCTAATAACCCACCCTCCTTCCCCCTTCCTTGGAAATCAGAGGATATCAGAAGGTCCGAATCCTGTTGTTTCATCTTGAAACATCTAACAATGTTATATAATCAAGCTGTGCATGTGTGCATGAATGCGGACAAACAAGATCTGGGGGATTAGTGGTGGTGCATCCTGGGATAAAGATAGCTCAGCCAATTAGAGGCCTCGCTCTATAGCATAAGCGTGCCGAGTCGGAGCCGAGGGATCGGCTCCGAGCCCATCAGTCAGAATGTAGGCGAGATGGATCCCAAACATCTGAAGTTATGGTGAGTACATAACTAAAAGTTATTGTTCTTCACTCATTATTCTTATGCACATTGGATACAAACTAGAATCAATAATATTTATGCTTCTGCAGATTTACTTAATAAAGTGAATTATTTTAAAACTATTTCTTGTCCTTTATCTGATCATAATGCACTTAAGTATAAATATAGTAATGGATATAATTAAATTTCAGATTATTTAGAGAATCTCAGTATGTATGATGAAATTAAAAGAGTTTTACAGTTACCTTATAGGGCAAATCGAGGATTTTTTTTTAATCTTTGAATGATAATGGTCAAGCTATTAAAGTCATACTATTGGACTCTTTAAAAATGCATACTAAAGACAGAATGGGAAGATAGGCTATGAATAAAATTACAGAATGGGATAAAGACTTGTTAGTAATACAAGAAGAAATACAAAAAACAATGCCTGAATGGCAAACAAAGAAATAAGATAATACTGAGATCAATAAAAAAATTAATGAGAAAATATCAAACAGTTTAATAGATAAAGTGGAGACACCTTTATAAAAATAAAATTGCATAGCTATGCAATGACTTCAAAAAATCTACATAGATTATCCAATAGAAGTAAGATGCTACTCAAAAAGGCACAAATCAGTAATATCCAAAATCCTCACAGGAATACCCTTACTTCAGATATAGAGGAAAAGCTTAATATTTTTAAAAAATTCCATGAAGATCTTAATAAATACAAAATAATAATCCTGATGATTACAAAATTGACAATTATTTAAAAAAATGTTACGAGTAAACTTAATGACGAACAAATATCTCAGTTGAATAAGACTATCACCCTGATAGAATTTAAAGAAGCTTTAAAAAAGGTAAAAATGGTAAATCTTCAGGATTATATGGTTTAAGTGTGGAATTATATGAATTACATAGTTTGTTTCTGTCAATTTTTTTAGGAATACTGAGTGACATTTTCAGGGTAATTCAGGGTGACAAAATAATTCCTCCCTGATAGAAATTTTCTGTAATCTCATGAATACTTAAACAAGGAAAGGATAAGAAGTTAGTCTCATTATTTATTTATTTACTTATTTATTAATTTATTTATTCCATTTGTTAACCAGGTTATGTCCAACTGGGCTAGGAGCCCATTTTCACTGGAGACCCGTAAGCACCATAAGTAACAATATAAGCATATATATATTTATATATATATATATATATATATATATATATATATATATATATATATATATATATATATATACGCCACATTGCAAACAAAACAGCATTAAAAATAAGAAGTTCTAATACAGACATGGTACTAAGTAGGCTAAAAGCAACATGGAAATTTACAGAATACAGTTAATGCATCTTCAGTTGTAGTCACAGTACAAAATCTGCAAATAAGATTGAGAGGATTCTATATTGCAGAGGTATAGTTAAATAACAGTGAACAAAATACATGATAATTTATTACAGTGAGGTTCTAGCCTTGAGAGACACAAGAGTAATAGGATGATGAGAAGATTATAGGTTCAAATGCACCCTATCATGTTGGATAGTAAGAAATTGATAGCAAACTGTATGCATATGGGAAAAATTGGGAGTTGAATATAGTAATGGAGCCTGGATGAAATTAGCCCCGGGGAATAGAACAAACAGAGACAATTATTGAATAGGTGGAGTTTTAAGTGTTTTTTTGAACTCTTGCTAATTAGGATTTGTGTGATGGGCTGAGGAGGTGTGTTCAATAGTTTGGCAATTTTGTAGGAATAGAGAGAGTTGCTGTGTTCGCTGTAGGTGCGGGTCACCTGTAGCATTAGTTTATCTGAAGATCTGAGGGCCCTAAGATTGAAACAAGGTTGGAGAAGTTTAGCAAGAGCAGAGCGTTTGCTGAGTTGGTGGATTATTTTGTGGGCCATGGTGAGCTGACTGAGGGATAACAGGTTAGGGAATTCGAGCCAGCTGAGCTGAGCGAGAGTGGTGCAATGGTGGGTCCTGTATGGGTGATTAGAGGCAAATTTGGCAATTTTGTTGTAACAGGATTCTAGGTTACTGACGTCAGACTTGTGCTGGTTTGTGAATATGAGAGAGCCATAGAGGAGTGTAGAGATCAGATGCGACTGAGCAGTGGCTAGTCTAGTGCTGTGGGTTTTAAAGGTTTTGTCTTATAGAGGGTGCCAAGTTTGATATGAACCTTTTTTGATTGTCAGAGAAATATGTTTGTCGAATTTTAGATTTTCATCTATTGTTACACCTAGAAGTTTAGTTTGGTTGGTGAGGTCTATCCTGGTACCATGTGAGGAGAGAATTAAGTGAGGGGACTGGCTTGAGATGGATTTTTTTATTGAAGACTATTACCTTAGTTTTGTTTGGGTTTAGAATGAGTTGGTGTTCAGAGAGGTGCTTTTCTATGTCTTGAAAGGATAATTGCTTTTTTCATTAAGTTCTTGGGGTGAGGGGGCTGAGCAGATGAGTGTAGCATCATCTGCATATTGGACAATGGAGGTCAGCTTAGTTGTGGAGCTAAGGTTATTTGTAAATATGTTAAAGAAGAGAGGACCAGGTATTGAACCTTGGGGTATGCTGACAGAGATAGAGAGCAGGTGTATAGGCTGTTTTCCCATTTAATTGCTTGCTGGTGGTTGGACAGATAGCTATGGAATCAGGATAAGGAAGAGGAATTAAGGCCATAGGATGAGAGTTTTTTAAGTAGCAGCTAGTGAGAAATTATGTCAAATGCCTTGGACATATCGAAAAAGATAGAGGAGACAAGTTGGCCTTCATTTAAGAGATATTGGATGGTGTTGGTGAAGGATGATAGGGCAGTATTCATACTATGTTTGGGACTAAATCCATGATGGGAACTGGATAAATAGGTTGTGAGTAAAGAAATGGTTGAGGAGTTGATTGTGTATGCACTTTTCCAGGATATTTACAAGGGGGTAAAGGATGGCTATGGGGCAGTTGTTTGTGAGTTCTCTAGATGGACCACCTTTGTGAAGGGGTATGATGTGGGATATTTTCCATAGAGTTGGGACATAGTTTTCTGAGATAGATCTATTAATCAGGATTGATATAGGGTAGGCAATAAAGGGAGTGGCGACTTTTAGGAAGTAGGACAGCAGGGCTTTAACTTGGATAGGAGTGTTTTTATGGAACTGGTTTGGATGGGAGCGAAAGTAAAGGGATAGTGATTGTCAGGAGAAGGAGTGGGGTGTTTAAGAGGTTTGTTAGGTTGGTCATTTAGCAGAGCAGTTATGGTATGTACAAAATGAGAGTTGAATTGAGTAGCAATCGGGTCAGTATTATTAGAGGTGACTGGGGCAGGGGTTGAGGAGTGACCAGGTATAAGGAGATAATTAATGCTTTGCCAGAACTTTTGGGGGTTGTTTAGGTGTGTCCTTTGACAGGTAAGGAAGTAAGCCTGTTTATCTTTCATGATTTGTTTTTTAGCTTGATTTCTTAGCTGTTGATATGTAGATAGGTTTGTATTGTCTCTGGTAGCGTGATAGACTGCCCAGCTTTGTCTCTATGCTTTAGTAGCAGTTTGGTGTCTGTGGTTAGCCAAGGAAGGTGTTTGGCATTTGGATGGATTTTTATGGTGGGAGCAAGATGATTAAGTATACTAAGGAAGGTACTGTTGAAGTAATGAACAGCTAGGTCTAATTGGAGGATTTTAAGCAGTGCCCAGTTACATTGTTGGAGTAACTAATTAAATGAGGAGGGGAGAAGTTTTTTTTTACTACAGACGTATTTGTAGGTAACGCTGCTTTGAGAATGGACACATTTTCTGTATAGGAAGGTTGGCATATGGTCACTGAGGGAGTCTGGTAGACAGCCTGCTAAGTAACCAAAGTTGGGTTTATAAGTTAGTATCGAGTTGAGTGTTGACTGCATTTTGGTACACTTGTCTATGCGGGATGGACAGGTTCTGGTTTGGGTGAAGTTGAATAGGTTTAGGAAGTTAGAGGGGTTGTTGGATGAGCAGGAGTACCAGTCTAGTTTGAAGTCACCAAGAATGATAGTTTCTTGGTTGAATTGGCTAGATGGCCATGAGAGTATACTTTCAATGGATAGGTGGTTATTGCCAGGATGGAGGCAGTGACAATAATCATTATTGATTTATTGGGGTTAAGTTCTAGGTGAGTCGATAGGATTTTGGCGTTGTACATATCAAGAGGAGTGCAGCTTAGCTGTACAACCATGAGAGTGTTTTGAACATAATGGTGGCTCCACCACCTCTTTTGTTTAATCGATCTAATCTAATGATATTATATCCAGTTGTAACTTCTAAATCTTTGATGCGGGGCTTTAACCAGGTTTCTGAGATCACAGCTATGTTTGGTGAGTAGGTGGCTAGGGCAGCTTGGAATTCACAAACTTTTTTTACTATGCTACGGAGATTGAAGTTGGTAAAGAGCAGGTCAGTATTAGAGGTGTTGGGTAAAGTGGGTAGAGATGGGAGTGGTTAGTAAATTTATTAGGTGTAGGTTGGGAGATTGGTGGGGGTAATAGAGGACAGGGTGAGTAAGTGTTTTTGGGACCTGGGTTGGGATGTATATCATTACAAAAAAAAAGACGTGTCCAAAGAAGTAGCAGTCAATGAAACATACGCAAGCTGGAGAAATCACTTTATGAAAAACACAGCAAAAGATACAGCAAAGCTTTCAGGCATAAAAAACCCTTCTTCAGTGCATTACAATTCATTAATGAAGAACATGCTGAATTTATAGAGGGTCATCATCACATGACCAGCAGCCCAATGGTCATATGACATACACATAAAAAACAATATAGTAAAAATCCATGTTAAAACATTACAATACATATATTACTTAAACCTAATACATTGTAAATATTAAAGAACAAAATAACAGCATCAATAAGTGCTGGTAGTTAAAGTGCCTATCTTACTATGTTCTTCATTAATGAATTGTAATGCACTGAAGAAGGGTTTTTTATGCCTGAAAGCTTTTCTGTATCTTTTGCTGTGTAAGCATGTTCTTCATTAATGAATTGTAATGCACTGAAGAAGGGTTTTTTATGCCTGAAAGCTTTGCTGTATCTTTTGCTGTGTTTTTCATAAAGTGATTTCTCCAGCTTGCGTATGTTTCATTGAATGCTACTTCTTTGGACACGTCTTTTTTTTTATAACTTTGTTCCTGGGGATATCTTTCGAGGTCTTTTGCAGCCTTTATCGTTGATATCATGGAAGCAACAACTACAAACTTTTCAATAAAGTCTCTTATTAGTAATGAGACTAACCCATTGCTACAACTTGCCATTGTGGAAAATCCCAATGTGGAAGGTAATGCTCCTAAAAATATTGAGTGTACAACTGAATTAGTGAAGAAGCTACAATATTTTGAAAAGAAATTATGTACTTTTAAATGTTTGCAATGGCAGCGTTTTAGTTTCACAGCCTACTTAGATAGAGGAATTGTCCCAAGAGGCCTCAGGATACTAAAGATGCCTTCATATGGGAATGTATATCCAATTTTACTAAAACGCTGGCAGCAGCTTAACATAAAACTGAGCCTTGACTACATGACTTTAATGAATGACTTTTTTTCTGAAATAGAAGTAGATCTGAAAAAAGAATTAAGTAACCTTGACAATGAAATACATGAGTTAGAAGCATTTCAAAGCAACAAAATCTTGTATGAGCAGTTATTTAATAGAGTATGCGCCTTGGATAAACGCCTCGAGGAATCCAAGAAGAAAAAACTGTTACATGACATTAATGATTTTTCTTTAGGTCAAATCTTCTCTTGGCCTAAACCATTTGCACAGGGCTCTGTTAATAATGGGGCTAATTATAAAAACAATACAAGAATACATCTCGATACTCTTGATACTTTTGAAGATACACCCAGTAGTTTCAAGCAACGAGAAACAACAGTTACAGCTGTAAATACTGGCCAATCAGAGGGTACGATTATGGCGACACCGACCAATGCACACAACGCCGATGTAGATGTACTTGAAGCAGAGAAATGCCCACTAGACAGAAAGGAGAATGGAGTTCAACAGCGTGGAAGGTTACAACAAACAACGCTAAATTTAGCGCGCTTTCAGCTTACTCAAGCTGAAGCAGTCGTGGAACGAAGTACATCTAAGACGAGAACGACAACACACAGGGTCCCAACCCCAGTGAAGAGGAAAAATTAGAGCCCTTTAGGACTGAGCAAACAAGTCCGAAAATAAAACAAGGTATCTTGAATTTATCCGAATTTCAGTTAAATGCATCACATTACTCATTACTGCAAAAGGGACTAAACTTTATTCCAACGGCTAATGATGATGTTGTGCATATATTGACTGACCTTAATCTATTTGTTAGAACAGTAACATTGAAAATGCTCTTTGGTAACACCTGCAATGTTGGAGCCCTGTGTAAAAGGCGTAGTACATTTATTCCTAGTAATGTACCAGTGTTAACTGCTTTTAATGATATATGTGAATTAGAAATTAGGAAGCTGTATAAAAATTTTCAGACACCTAAAAACTTTAATTTAACATATCTAGAACATAAGGCACTTAAATCTTTAATCAGTAACCAAGACATTATTATCAAGTCAGTAGACAAAGGAAATGCCATTGTATTTATGAATAAGACTAAATATGTAGATTCAGTACAGTCTTTGCTTAATGATAACACAACTTTTAGAAGCATTAATATTGGTGATGTTAAGAAGTGTATCAGTGGTATTAATATGGCAATATATGATTTACAAATACAGAATGATATTGATATAGACCTGTTTAACTTTTTCACTGTTCCATGTCCTGTTATACCATGCCTCTATGGTGTTCCTAAAATACATAAATCTATAAGTGAGCCCCCCATGAGACCTATAGTGTCGGGGGGGGGGGTTGGATCACCGAGCCAATATCTATTTATCTACAGCAACAACTTCATCCATTTTTGAATTATTGTAGTACAGTTATAAAAGATACAACTGATTTTCTATCAAAGTTAAGAGAATGGTATCATACTCCATTAGCAAAGGATATGGTGAAGAGTGATATACTATTTGTAACATTAGATATAGTATCACTTTTTACAGTAATACCTAATGCCTATGGGATTGAAAGCATTAGAGAGTTCTTAACGACACAATCACCTCTAACATCATGTAAGGTAGAGAATATATGTAGCCTGCTTGATATAGTTTTAACGAATAATATATTCTTGTTCAATAAACAACTATATCTACAAACATCTGGTGTAGCCATGGGTACTTCTACGGCGAATACCTACGCCAACTTAGTTTTATATATTTGGGAACAAAAATTTATATTTAATGATGGTAATCAGTTTGCTGATAAAGTTGTATTCTACCAACGTTTTGTAGATGACTGCTTTATGCTATGGAAAGGTACACAGGTTGAACTAAATGAATTTTTACAATATTTGAATAGCACTACTGAATTTCTAAAATTTAAGATGGAAAGCTCAAATGAAAAAATAGTCTTTTTAGATTTAATGTTATATAGGAAACAGGACTGTTTTCATACTAGTGTACATCAGAAGGAAGTACACTCGGGGAGGTATTTACATTTCCATAGCATGCACGCACCACATGTTTTTAGAAGTGTAGTAGTTTCACAGTTTGGTAGAGTAAGTAAATTAAACACAGAGGATGTTAATTTTAACTCACAGCTTGAAGTCATGTTTAAGGAACTAGCATCCAGTGGTTATAACAGTAAATTATTGTTAGAACTTAAAAATAAAACCATAGCTGATAGAAATACTACACTTAGACCCATCTATATAGAAGGGAATAGAATACCTGAAACAAGACAATCTGCTACAAAAATTAGGTTTGTCACTTCATTCAATGCAAAAACACATTTGATTAAGGATATTATACAGAAAAATTGGTTGATTTTAATGGTCTGTACGAATGTTAAAAAAGTTTTAGATGATAGACCATATTTCTCTTTTAGGAATATGAAAACTCTTAAACAAAAATTATGTTATAAGGATTTAAACCTTATTCCTATATCTATAGTTGATAAACGATGTACTTATAAATGTTTTAATTGTTCTTGCTGTAGTGATATTTTTGATCATACTAGCCATCAGTTTAAACATCCAGTAACAAATAAATTGTATACCTTTAATTTAAAAGCTACATGTAATACTACATCTGTTGTATATATGGCTACCTGCTCCCAATGCTCGTCCTTCTATATAGGTAAAACTACAAGAAAGCTTAAGGACAGAATTGTTGAGCATAGATCAGAAATTAGAAGGGCAGTAGCCACTAATGCATTATATAAACACATATTAGAAAATGGTAGTCAACACAAATTTTTCTTTAGGGTTATCTGCACTGTTGGTACAACAACACGAGGAGGATATATTAATAATATGCTTGAATTAAAGGAGTATGAATGGATAATTAGACTAGAGGCAGATCGACTACCAGGACTTAATGATGTTGTTACTCTAAATCCTGTCCTTAAATATTTACAACAAACTAAGCTAAAGTAATAGTAAGATAGGCACTTTAACTACCAGCACTTATTGATGCTGTTATTTTGTTCTTTAATATTTACAATGTATTAGGTTTAAGTAATATATGTATTGTAATGTTTTAACATGGATTTTTAACTATATTGTTTTTTATGTGTATGTCATATGACCATTGGGCTGCTGGTCATGTGATGATGACCCTCTATAAATTCAGCATGTTCTTCATTAATGAATTGTAATGCACTGAAGAAGGGTTTTTTATGCCTGAAAGCTTTGCTGTATCTTTTGCTGTGTTTTTCATAAAGTGATTTCTCCAGCTTGTGTATGTATATCATTACAGCATAGAGTTTGATTTGTTTTCGAGAGTGTAGTATGAGGTGTCTAAGTTTGGAAATTAATTTGTGATATCTGAATGTAGAAGACTTGGGGTAGTGAGAGTGTATGAGTTTGAGAGACTGGTGAAAATTGGTGGAGTTGCTATAAAGTTGTGGGCTACTTTTGGTGTATGAGTGGGATTGGTGAAGATGGGGGCATAGAGGAAGTGTTGGTGAGTGAATGTGTTTGATGTAGTAGGAGTGTGGGGAGGTGACACTATATGGTATGTAAAGAAAGTGGAGTAGTAGTAAACTGGTTAATAGGGAGAGGTAGGGATGCCTGGTGTTGGGTAGAGAGATGTGCACTAGAACACAGTGGGGTATGGGTGGTGAGGACTGAAGGAGGAAGTTGATAGAACTAAGTGAAGGAGGGAGGAGGGTTGGGTAACTGGTTGAGTTGTCAGTTGAGAATAGACTATTGGGGAGGGATGTGGTTTGGCTAAGTATAAATGTAGTGAGGGTGGGGGTGAGTAGGAATGGGGGAAGGGTAGGGGAGCGGAGTGAGCCCAGAACAGAGCAGAGGGAAAATGGAGTGGGGTGCACCAGAATTTAGTGAATCCAATCCAGAGAAACTATCTCCAACTTGGAGAATGCAGGTAAATGTAGTAGGGTAGGGAAAGAGAGGTAACACCAGGAGGGGAAAACTGAGCTAAGTAGTACAGTGCATATAGACTGGGGGGGGCACTATGTCTGCTAGTGGATGGAAGTAGCTGAGATACTGTTGAAAGACTAAGCGGGCTTTCTAAGTTTTAAAGTCTAAAGTTCTTAAACTGTTAGATCTTCTTTAACCAACTTCAATAAGCCCAGTAGTACTTGGGGCAGAACAGAGTGGTTTAGTGGAGGTGCAATGGGGGTCCCTAGTAGCATGCTAACCTGAAAAATGCATATAATCAGGGAGATGTACAAAAATTACTCACATAGGTTTTTGATCCCTTTCTGTGAGTGGTGAATACAATAACCAGACGTTATTAGCAGAAGGCCATTCCTCTGGAGAAGTGGCGTCACTTACTGCAGTAGGTAGAGGAAAACATGACTCAGGTGGGTCTCTGATCCCTTTCTGTGAGTAGTGAATACAACAACTGGATCCAGTTGGCAGAAGGCCAGTCCTCTGAAGGGGCGGCATCATTTACTGCAGTGGGTAGGGGAAAAATTATTCAGGTGGGACTCTGATCCCTTTCTGTGAGTGATAAATACAACAACCGGATGCCATTGGCAGAAGGCCAGTACTCTGGAGGGGCAGCGTCACTTACTGCAGTGGGTAGGGGATGGAAAGCGTGCTGCAGGGGAATGCTTGGCACCTCGTGTGGGTCTTATTTAAAACAATATATATATATATATATATATATATATATATATATATATATATATATATATATATATATATATATATATATATATATATATATACCTATTTCATTATTAAATGTAGACTATAAAATATTTACTTCCATTTTTATCACAAGACTAAGAGCTGTAGTTGATAAATTAATTAATAAAGATCAAACAGGATTTATAGTCAAGAGATTAACTTACCATAATATAAATAGGGCAGCAACTATCTTAGATTTAGAAAAAGGAATGAAGAAGGACTTGGTCCCAATTAGCTTAGATATTTAAAAAGATTTTGATTATACATCAGCAAGAAATTAAATTAATTTGTGGATAATATCAGTGAAGAGGAACAGGACATTATTCTCATTATATGAATATATGAATGCTATTATTAAAGGTAGATTGACGTGCAAAGGAAGGATGTCCAAGCTATAACAGTTAATTATAAATGATACTACTACTACTACTACTACTACTAATAATAATAATAATAATAATAGTAATAATAATATAATTTTGATGCAAAATTCTGGAACTTTTTAGATAGTGGTGGATTGAGTGACTCAGAAGACGACAAGACTAAAGCTTTGATACTTGAATCAGTTAATCAGAATTCTTCAAGTTTGTACTTGAAAGTTTAAATGTGGAAATATATACATACATATATATATATATATATATATATGTATATATATATAAAATGTTTGCTACTCCCTATAACATCTTTTAGTTTAGTAAAATGACTTCTTCAGTTTGTTGGAGATATAGTAAGTGCTTAAAAGCTGATTGCACACATTTTTATGGATTCTAAAAAATTAAATATATATATTTGGAAGAGGTAAGAATGTTTTTAAAAGGTTTATGATGTGATAGTTGTCCTTTAAATAGATCAAAAATACTAATGAATGTTCTACTTCTTTTATCTCTAAAAGCCAAAAAGCAAAAAACTATTTTGGGCTCTCTTGCCAGTTGCCAGAAAAGCTATTACAAAAAATGTGAAAATTGAGATTAGTTCCTATGTTCAAATAATTTTCAAATTTAGCATCAATACTATGCAAAACTGAAAAAGAACTGATCACAATAAGATCTCTAAATCATAGTAAGGCCTTTAGTTATTGGGATAACCTTTAAATGTTGATGTTGAAATATGAAGATTCTTATTGTAATTGTATACAATTATCTTGATGATTCAATGTATTCCTATGATTGTATAAGAATATGTGAAGTTGAATTTCTTCCTTACTCTGTATACATTGTAAATATGTTAAATTAAAAAATGCATTAAAAAAACACAGGGCACTGGACAAAAGTTCAGATTCACCAATAAGTGAGGCAAAAACACCCCAGTGAGAAATATCAAAAAGGAAAATCAAAACAAGGCGCTAGTAAAAGGAAGCATGCAGTAGTTGCAGTAATGGAACATCATCAGATTAACAGGATTGTGTGGGGTGGGGATGGGGGGCATAAGCAAGGAACAAAGAAAACCAGCAATAGAAGATACAGTTGTCCTAGCTGGCTTGAATCACTTATGAAAGGTGTTGACACAAAGAGAACTGGAGAAAAGAGGCTTTAGAATCACCAAGGCACTGCTGTGCAGAAAAATGGGGGAAGAATGCAATCCAACAAAAGCAATCTGTCTCATCTTGGAAAGATGAATGTACAAACCAAGTAAAAGAAATAAGACTGCAACAAGGTTTCTGGGGTCAGACATATTGCACATTTCAATAAATATTTCTCTAGCTGTAACTAACAATATACTTATTGTTATCAGCTGATAAACTGCACAGGCAAAAACACATTAAGTAACTTCCTTTACCCGTTAATTGCTAAGCATTTTCAGAAGGTCTTTTTCAAGAATATTGCTAGTTTATAGCTATATTTACTCTATATTTAAAATCATATACCTCCAAGATTGATTAACATTTATTCAAAATATTCCTAGGTAATATTGCTGGCATACTAATCTATGAAACTGCATTTGACTGGGCTCCTACCATCAAAGACAATGGAGTAGCTGCATCTTAAATATTAATGAAAACAATTGTTAATGCCATTATTTCCATTCCAACATATACAAAGAATGAAAAGATCACTTTTATTAAAAAAAACAGATATTACTTTTAGGCATGAAATCATTCCATTCTAATATATTTATGATTTGGATGGCTTTTGTTTGTTTTATTCTTAAAAGAACTGAAAGCTACATATTTATTTTCAGCTGACTGTTTGGAAAACATTGCACTCAGTCAATTTGCAAAGCCCATGCTGGCTTGAATTTCATCCTAAATTCAAATCATAATATATCTCCACTGCTTCCAGATATTCTTAAGAAATGTTCAGGATAAGACCCCTTGATAATCCACTTTCAGTATGTTTTGCATAGCCTTGCAACTTTTAGAGAAATAGATAAAAAAATCTGAAATATTGGCATGCCTCTTAAAGCATATAAATAGGCATATTTTGGTATGACATATAAACTCACAGAAAACATACTGTAAATTTTTTATGGAAAATGTATTATGATTGTTTAATTCTAATTTCATAAGAACACATCAAATATAATTTTGAGCTGAATAATAAGTGTGTCAGCATGAAAAAAATCAAAAGTTACACATATTTTTAAATATGTATTTATTTAATTATTTTGTCAGTGTCAGTAGAGCAATAGATAGCACACTCACTGTCAATACAGAAGCCTGTGGGTTACATTCCCACACCAGGTAGCTTGATTACTGACATGCAGTACAGTATAAGGGGGGTGCTGCACTCCTGAGTGTGTCATCTTTCAGATGAGACTTTATACCAAGAACCCATCTGCTTGAGTTGGTGGTAGCTCAGGTGAATCTAAAAGATCCTACTGAACCTATTGAAAAGAGTAGGGGTCCATTAATTATTTATTTAACATTTGTTAATTGGGAAAGTCCAACTTGGAACAAAGCGAATTTTCAGTGGAGGCCCGAGGAGAAATGCTCCAGATGTATGTCTTTGTAACATGGGTGGAAACAGGAGCACCCAGAGGAAACCCACACAAATGAAGGAAGGGCATGTAGACTCCGCACGGAAGGCACTCCAGCTGAGTATTGAACTGGAGAACCTCTTGCTGTGAGGCAACAACGCCACTGCTGCACCACTGCACCATCCTTTACATACAAAAATAAATCTTATTTACAAAATATTTACATATTTACAAATGTGCAAATATATATATATATATATATATATATATATATATATATATATATATATACACAAATCTGTATACACATATTCATAATTTCCTTTACAATCATACTAAATTTTCATCACTATTAGACCCTGACTCCTTTTTCCATATCCACCATCTGATTTATTTAATATCATTACTAAAATCCATTTACCATTAATCATAATTTCATTTATTCTTTCATCCCATATAGCCCATATATCATAAAATAACTTTTTTATCTATTCTTTAACATATTCTTTATTTTTATTCCTATAATCTCCATTTTTAAAAGTATCCATGTTTATTTTATCCACGTCTCTTATATCTTCAAAAAAAGTCTTCTTTATATAGTTTCCCTATAACTTTTTTACTCTTTTAAATTTCAAAAACATGTTCTGTAGTTTCTTCCTCTTGACAATGCAAACACATTCTATCACTTTTCTTCTTATATGGCATATTTCCTTTTCTTGGCAATTTATGTATTACCAGTCTCTACAAAAAATCTTGACATTTTACTTTCTGATTACTCCATTTACTTCTTAGTTTTATAGCTTTCGTTTTTTCATCTTTTAGATTTCCCGATGGTTTTATATATAGAGGTGTGTTATCATTAAATTCTTATACCATATGTTTCTATCTTTTTTCCTTATCGTCAAATTCATTTGTTAGAATGAGTGACTTTTGGAGGAAGGTGATGAATTTTAATTTGGTAAATCTTGATACTAATTACAGGTGGACACTTCTTTCACATCTGAAAAAGTCTTACACGTCACACTCTTATTCTGTCAACATCTTGACTTTTACTACTAACAATTTAAAAAATGTCCCTGACTGTCATCCTTCATTCAGATTAGGTTTATTCTTGACTCACTTAGAGCACTGACTGATTTATCTACATGTTAGACATCACAAGCTATATGTACTGGCTTACTGAGGTGATGCTAATTTACCATCCTGGGTTTATATTGTATGTTCAAGACCTGATGTAATGCAACATGGCTGCCAGCATGTGTTTTGGCCATGAGCAGGTCCTGCTGAATGAGTAGGGTTGCTTGGATTCCTGCATATTCATTGAACAATGTAGCTCATAGTGCACAGACAGACCTTTGTATAGGCTCAGCTTGAGATGTGCATGCTTGTTAATTAATCCCAGGGTATGTTAAAAATAACAAAGATGCTGAATTGATAGAAAAATTAAAATAAACAATATGGAGCTCTAATGTAGTTTATATGAAATGGCATGAAGTAACAACCAGAGAAACGGAGACAAAATAAAGAAAAGTTCTTATCTGGAAAACCCTGTACCCAGACACAGGACTGAGCTTCTAGCTAAAGGTATTTTTACACAAAGAGTTAGCTTTAAATAAAATGGACTTATTTGTACATCTTAAACAGACACCAGCTAGGGTAACAATGGAAAAATGATACCCTTACTTAACAGAGAACCTGCAAGTCATCCTAAGAACTATAGACAAATAAGTTGCCTTCCAATAGTAGACAAATCATGTACTGGAACTGTTGCAGAATTTATAGTCATTTAGAAAAAGTCAATTATGGCAATAAAGAAAAGGCAATTAAATAAAGTCATATGTAACAAAGGACTGTTTGTTGCTAAACAAAGCCATAATAGTGAATTGAAAAAATGTGAAGACTCTTAAGTATGCTATGGATAGACTGCAAAAAATCAACATGCTTACATATATATAAGATGCACTCTAGGCTGATCACATTGCAGTGAATCTGAAACAGTGCAAATCACTTTGCAGCTAAGTCACAATAAAGTGCAAATTATTATCCTAGGGATAAAAATTTCAAAGGGGAGAATGCAGGGTTATTCTTTGTCACCACAGCAGGTTTTTCTTTCTCTTATTCCATTAAGCTGTTTACTTAATAGGCTCGGCTATGGTCCTGGTTTACCTCCTGCAAACCAACCTTGTCTAAAGACATCTCACCCAGTTTTTGTAGATGGCTTAAAATTGTATAGCTCATCAGACAAGGATATGAATGCACAACTACAAATATTTAAAACTTTCCCAGATAATGAAAGACTGATATTTGGTCTGGATAAATGTGCAAAAGCAACATTTATAAAAGGAAAAATGCAGCAACAGGAAAATGTTGACCTGGGACAGGAATGTGATGCAAAGGAGCTTGACTGGGAGGGAGTGTGTAAATACTTGGGAATAGATGATGGGTGAACAATAAAACATGAACAAATGAGAATAATACTCAGTAAGAAATGTTTCCGAAGACTAAAGCTAATACTGAAAACTGCTTTAACAACTAGAAATACAGTCCAAGCTGTAAACAATTTGCTCATTGTGCTCTAACTTACAGCTTTGGTGTGATTGGCTGGCCACAAAAAGCACTGAACCAGTTAAATGAAAAACAAGAAAAAAATGAGTCTTTTGAAATATTATATAAAAAACAGTGCATATCATCATTATATATCCCTCACTATGAAGGTGGTATAGTCATCCTCAAAACTGACTTCATCTGTAGATCTGCAGTCATGGACTGCATACATATCTGGTGACTTTATCAGATCCAAACATAATGAAAGTTTTAAAACATGAGGAGAAGTCTTAATATGACATCTTTGCTTAGTTTAGCAGAGGCATTTCAGAATAAAGTGGAAGTCAAATCAGAAGTAGACAAAAATCAGAAAGCAACTGAATATATGCCAAAAAAGAGAATATAAGGAAAAGGACCATATGTGATGGAAAAAATAGAAAGTCTGCAAATATCGTAATAAATGCAGAGATCCTCTGGAACAACCTCATGTTGTCCAAGATATGGCACAGGAATGGTCAAGGAGAGGTGAACTGAAACCAGAAGAAGAAAGGCTAATAATAGTTACCAGGGATAGTAGATTGCATACTCAGTGGTTTACAAAGTCTTTTGAAAATGTTGAATAAACAGACAAATGCAAGTACTGTGAAGCAGAACTAGAAACAATTGCACATCTTGTTGCTGGGCATGATACAATCATGGCAGTGGGCCTATATACTGCAAGGAAAAAATGTGCAAACACGACAATAATAGAAGTAGCTGAGAGGCATTGGAAACATGAAGTCCAAAGCATTATAGAGAATGATGATGTTTATACCACGTGAAATCACCTGTTCCCAACAGTTAAAAACTATGTTAAGGTAACAAATAACTTTCACAGAGTACAGTTCAGCACAGAATGACAATCTCCTTTATTGCAAAGAAAGGCACGCATGTGAGAGACTAGAAAATCAAAGTCCTCTCTCCTCAACAACAGAATCATCCATTTTTTATACCTTTTCTGATTAAAAGCAGCATTACTGTAATTATACTAGAACAACAACTGACCAATTTAAAATGAACACTACAGCATTAATTCTGCTAAATAAGATCACCTGACTCTATATTTATGACTTTCCATATTACGCATATGTTCCAGATTCCATATAAGAACTGTCTACAACAAACATAACTTTCTACACTTTGGCCATACTAGCATATTTGGCAGGAAGTAAATCATCAGACACATATTGAAAAACACTGAGCAATTCATCTTGTCTCGAAAGCATATTAGAGATGAAATATGAACTCTTAACCCTTTTCCTTGTCTCTGTGCCTCACCTTCACATTCCCCCATCTGGTGCTGTAAAGCATATAAATCTTTTATGACTGGACAATGATTACAGGTTCTCTCATGAACTAACACCTTTTCCCTTGCTATCACATGCTACACATCTGATTTCCTTCTATCCCTGACAAGAATAATTTTTATGCAGTTGTTTCAAAAATATATCAGGGGACTCAATAAACTCCATGTAGGCTTAGTGCAAAGCCTACATGGAGTTTACATGTTTGTGCGATGAGCAGCAGTGTTACTTGCATATGCATGTTGTACGTAGCACTAACACAGGTACAAGCAAGATTTCATGGCCAGGAACAGTGTCACTGACCTGGAAACCATGTAAAGCAGCAGGAACACATATAGAAGATGTAGACAAGTTTACCTACATACAAACTTGTTCTATGAAATTGTGTGGACAGCCACAATGATCACCAGGCATAAATTGCTGCAATGATAGCAGTAGTAACACATTATAAAAAAGTGGAGTCAGTGCAGTATACCCTACAACATGTTTTTAGCATATTATAATAAAGAATATTTGGTGATTATCAAGGGTACATAGAATGCATTATAAATATACTAGTCTGGGGAAGTGGGTGTAATGGAAAGGGCCACAGATTTGAATGTTAGTGTTGAAGAAAGAGGAGGAAGACATGATACATGTAAATGTACACCCTGTAAGGGCATGTAAATGTATGTACACTCCAAAGACAAGTCAGTATCATAACATTAAGCACATATGTACATAGCACAGTACGTACTGCTGTTTTCACCTCCAGCATGAGTATTTTGTGTATATCATCACACATTATAGCATATGTTATATGACAGTCACACAAAATAGCATATCTGTAGAGATGGGACTATATCAGTTCACCGAAACGGCTGAAGTTCGAACACCATATGTTCGAATTTAACCATGAAGTACAAAAACATCGAAGTTTTAGAACAGCGATTTTTTTTCTCAGGGAAAATAATCGCTGTTCCAAGAAACATACATACAACACAAGCAAACCAAAAAAACAGCAATCCACACACAAACATTTAAAATCCTGCATGTAACCCAAGACTAAACTGTACATACACTACTATCTATCCACTTACCTCAACCCAAACCCTCACCCTAAGGTCCGTCACTATCGCACACTAACCTGACCCGTGCCCTAACCCTAACTCACCTATCCCAACATAACCCTAAAGTCTGTCACTATCACACACCCACTTCACCTGCGCCCTAACCCTAACTCAACTAACCCGTGCCCTAACCCTAACGTCCACACAATCACACACTTACCTGAACCCGACCCGTCACTTTCCACCACAGTCCTGATAATCGCGAAGCCACAGAAATGGCCCACTGAATTCTTTCCCTAGGAAAGAATTTGGTGTTCCACGGCTTTGCAATAATCAGTGTTTGAACTTCACAGTTCGAACATCTGGTGTTCGATCGTCAGCTATTTTGGCAGACTGATATAGATCCAGTAGAGATGATTATTTGTAATATAAACATCCTGATATGATCACTGGAGAGGACATTTAGCAAGGACAGTATATTCAATACGGCTATGTGCATATTGTAAAGGTATGCAAAATGAGTTGCTTGAATATGACTAAAATGTCAGCATAGATCTCAACCAAAGAGGTCCATGGACAACATTAGACAGAAGCAGCGACAATCAAGGACAATTTTAAATGAGTGGATTCCCTACACACACTGGTGTATTGCATGCATCTGACACATATAATAGCAATGGATATCATCTGTAGCATCATTTATGAATTCAGAAGTGAGCCATCATAATCAATGCTACAGCAATACGTGAGACTCATGATAATACATCAGTTATGCTGATGTGCACTGAGACTCCAGCACTGCAAAGAATAGTGCGTGTAGGGAATCCACTCATTTAAAATTGTCCTTGATTGTCGCTGCTTCTGTCTAATGTTGTCTATGGACCTCTTTGGTTATCATATCAGGATGTTTATATTACAACTAATTAAATGAGCAAAAAAACTGCCACTGTGATATTGTTCACATACCAAACAATGCATGGAGCACACCTTCTATCAGCACATTTCAAACTGAAGACATGTACCACACAATCACTGTCACCCTACTATTGCCATGGACAATTTTATACTGCCATGAAATCCTGACATGCATGCATATGTGTTCATGAAAATTATCAGGTGGTAATACTGCCTTGATGTACTGATACATCTGTGATGCTTTACAGCCACACTATAGCTGTAGATTCATTCATAGATTCATAGATTAGTACTAAGCTAACTGCCTTTGCGAGCCATTGTAAGCCTAGCCAATTATCCCTTGTGAGACTCAAACCCTGCACCTTGTGTAAGGCAAACACCTTAACCATTAGGCCACCCTCCCTAGGATACAACTGAACTTCATAGGTTTATAGGTGCAAGGAGCATACTAGGCTAAATTCCCAAGATCCATAAAAGCTTAGCCATATTTAACATGAGTTACATAACGTTCAGTAACTATATGAATAATGTTCACATAGAGATGTGCCTGTGCTATGTTTTCTGATATCAACTGCTACTATCCTTGAGGGACATGGCAACAACACCATGAGTACAATCATGATTAACCATTTATTAACATCTGTTACACATGAAGATGGTCAGGAAAGGCCTTTGCTTTACGTAAATAGCAAGCATGTTCCAGAGGAGTATTGTATGAGAGTTGCATCTATTTATCCAACATGATTTTTTTAATGTCATAGGTTAACATCCTTGGAACAAGTGACCCTTGTGCAGTTTGCGTTAATGTGTAACATTACCATCAAAGATAGGGTAGGGTGCTCTGTAGGCCAGACACAGATCGACCCTTAGTAGTCTGCTGCAGATATAATACTGTGATAGAGCTTTAAATCTTTCTACATATGACTTGTTTACACCATTTATCTTCATTGTGCAAAAACTCTGAGGTAGCTCCAGCTGATGTAGATGTGTGATGAGGTACATACAAAATGGTGTATTGTACTAAATTATTGGTGTGATGACGACCGAGTACAATGGGATGATAATGTCCTTTGATGTGGATGGTCTGCAAATACTTCAGAGTTGTGCCACATACAAGGAATTTGTCACCACTGTGGACACATGGTGGTTGATGTTCTGAATGCTATGTAATTGAGTACCCAGATCACGTACCATTGGGTGTACACATACAGGTATGCTGTCTATATTGTAATTAGCTTGGATGTTTCCTTTTCAAAAGAGAATAATTATGTTTTTGTGTTCATGTAGTGTGTTTCCATGGCTCTGGTACAAATCATTTTGTGCATTAATAGTTTATTTATTTATTTTACATTTGTTAACAGAGAGTGTCTGACTAAGCAGAAAAGGCCCTTTTTCAGCAGAGACTCAGGGAGAAAAGCTCCACACAGAAACATAATTACAGATGCATTTAGATATGTAGACATGATCAGAATACACACAAATTACAATAGACATGTTTTTACAGTGGTATGCAGCACATCAACAGTTACAGTAGAGAGAAGAAACAAGAAAACATTAATTTAAAAATAAAAGTAATTAATATATTTGTGGTGTGCAGCTGAAATTTAGAACATAGGTAGAATGCATGCATAGTACATAGGTACAGTACATACATTGTACATTAGCCAGTGTTTGTGAGTAACAGTGAAGACTATTATCAAGTACTCTAGGCTTAGTATGTGTACCTTATCCGCTTTCACTAGCCTGAGGTGCAGTCATTTCACTGCCAACTTTGCTTGAGATGTTGCCTAATGAAGTTTTTAAAGGAGGCTATGGATGATGTGTTTTGCATGCTAGTGGGGAGACTGTTCCATTTTTTAGCCACTGAACTACTATATAGTGTGCCTCCAAAGCTATTTTAGCTGTTGGTGACTTCTAGTAGTAGTTTGCTTGATGATCTAAGAGGCCTTTTGGCTGAGTGTTGATATACTAGGTTTTTGAGGGCAGGACACTTATTGGGGAGGTAATAGAGTGACAGAAACAGAGCTGATTGCAGGTTAGGAGGTTGGGCAGTTCAAGCCAGTTGAACTGGCTCAAAGCAGTACAGTGATGAGTTCTATATGAGCAATTTGCAGCAAAGCGGGCAATTTTGTTATAGCAGGCTTCCATGTTGCTTTATTCAGTTTTGTTGAGATTAGTCAGAATGGGAGATGCATAGAGTAGGGTGGATAGAAGTTGGAACCAAGCAATGGGTGATCCTGTGTTGTTGGTAAGAAATGGTTTGATACGGTAGAGTGATCCAAGTTTGGCATGTACTTTTTTAATAGTTAAGTTTTGATGACTATCACATCTTAGGTGGGAGTATATGGTTATTCCTAATAGCTTAGCCTGTGCCATTGGAGCGACTGGAGTAACATTTGTGGAGTGAAATGACTGTTATCAGTGTTTTTGGTAGAACTGGTTATAATAATAACCTGAGTTTTCTTTGGATTAAGGATATGTTGGGCTTTGGTAGGGTAGTTTTCAATGTCAGAGAATGCTAATTGAGTTTTTTGCAGAAGGGTGGGAATATTTTGTGCAGCACAGATTAAGGTAGTATCATCTGCATACTGAATAATAGATGCATGCTGTATGGAGGTATGGAGGTCATTTGTAAAGATTGTGAATGGTAGCGGTCCTAAGATAGAACCCCGTGGAACTTCTATAGCTATGGGCAGCTGAGGAGAGAGATAATTTTCCCATTTCACAGCTTGGTACCTGTCAGTTAAGTAGCTTTGGAACCAGGTAAGAGTGGAATTTGATAGGTGATATTGGTTTACTTTGTTTAGCAAGATTTTGTGTGAGACTGTCTCAAATGCTTTGGACATATCCAAAAAAAGAGTTGACACCTGCAGGCCTTCGATTTTGAGACTGTTTATTGTGTCTGTAAAGTAGAGGAGGGCTATAGTGGTACTATGGGCAGGTCTGAAACCATGTTGAGCAGGTGACAGGATGTTGTTGTCTAGGAGTTATTTTAGCACCTGGTTATGGATTCATTTTTCCAGGATTTTGGCCAGGGGGGAGAGTATAGCAATGGGTCTATAGTTATTAAGTTCAGCGGAGGTCCCACCTTTATGTATGGGTGTAACATAGGATATTTTCCAGAGTTTTGGCACATAGTTTTCAACAACTGATCTGTTTGTGAGAGTGGAGATTGGGATAGCAATAGCATCTGCTCTGAGTTTCAAGAAATAGCCGGGGAGTAGACCGGCTGCTGTTGACGAGGTTTTTTAGTTTGGAGAGCATGCTTTTGATTGAGGTGATGGAAATTATTTTGAGGGTAAAGCTTCTATTAGTATTGTTTGTGTTGGGGATAGTGAGGTTGGAACTGTCCTGTGATACTAAGGAAATAATTGAGTTCACAAAGTGGGAGTTGAATTGTGTTTTAATGGGAACTTTAGTGTCAGGGGTGGTTGGTTTGGGGGTAGCCTTTTGGGTGGATTTTAGTAGCTGGTTTACATTCTTCCCAAATTTTTGGGGGTTGTGTTGGTATTTAATTTGTAATGCCATGTAGAAGGATTTTTTGTCCACCCTAATGCATTTTTTGCATGGTTGCACAGTTCTTAGTACTTAGTTAGGCTTTGTGTTTGTTTTTTTGATAGTAAAGCCAGGCATTGTCTCTGGACTTGAGGGTTTGTTTGGTTTCTTTACTGAGCCGGGGGTTTGTAGAGGTTCTAATCTTGATTTTGCACAACAGAGTGACAGTATCTAGGTGTTGTAGAAATGTTTTGCTGAAATATGTTACAGCCTGGTCAAGTGAAAGAGTTTTTACTGGGGTCCAGTCACAGTTATAGAGTAGAGTACTGAGGACCTCTGGAGATTTTTTTGTGTTTCTAGTGGATTTATAGTTAGTGGTTTTGCATATGCTTGTTCTACAATGTATAAGGTATATTATGTTGTGGTCACTTAAGGTGTCTGGGAGACTGCCTGTGTGGGGGTACATTGTGGGATTGTTAGTTAGGACCCAGTCAAGGATGGATTCCCCTTTAGATTTTTTTTCACATCTAGTTGGAATTTGGACTAGCTGCTGTTAGCTATGGAGATTTACTAGATTACTTGGTAGTTCTGATATACAGGATAACCAATCTAGGTTGAAATCCACCAGAATAGGGGCTTCTTGTGAGTATGTAGAAGAACACCAGGATAAGAAGTCTTCAAGGCTAGCAGGTGTATTACCAGGTGGACTATAGATCACAATCATGGTGATGATCTTTTTAGGGTGAAGTTGAAGTTGTAAAATAAGTATGTCCCAATTATTGGGGGAGGGGTAGGAGTTTGGGATTTGATGTAAAGTTAAGTTGGATTTGTACAGTAAGGTGGTTCCACCCCCTTTATGAAGTGATCTGTCTTGTCTAATGATATTGTATCCGGTAGGGATAACTTCTGAGTTAGTTATGTTTTTATTTAGCCAGGTTTCTGTTAAAGCAACTATGTCTGGGGAGTAGTGTGCTATTGTGGCCTGGAATTCAGGTATTTTATTTTTGATACTTCTAATATTAATATTTAGCATTCAGTGATGGTTGGTTTTGCTGCTGTTGTTGATTTGCCTAGGGATGAAGATAGTGGGGGTATTATGTTTTGATAATTGTCTGCAATTAATTTTCTGAGGTATATCAATAATTTTTGTGGATTCAAATCAAAAACACTGATGCCTCAGAAAACAAAGCCAAGAAATTTTCCTTTACCAGTGTTTTTGGTTGGTTGCTGTTGGCATCGCTGGTTTCTGTTTTTTTTCGTCATTAGTGTTTGTGGATTCAATGATTGTCTATATTTTGCAGTCATCCGCAAAGTTGGTCTTGAATTCTGGAAAGTAAATACAGAACAAGAAAGGGCATAATGCAGAACCCTGTGGTATGGTTATGCTCACTGACCTTTTGCTAATAGTGAATTCACACACTTTGACAGTACATGTCCTGTCGGTGATCCATTTGGTTACCTACCTGGTGATGTATGCATTTATGGCCAGTTGAGACATTTTATCCTTAATACCTGAGTGTGGATTTGTGTCAAATGCCTTGACCAGGTCTATTTAGGTGGGACACACAGTTTTTCTCCTCATCCATGGCATTGATGACTTTCTTATAAAAGTCAGACATATTTAACAGACATGATGTACCTTTAAGGAAACAAAACTGAGTTGGGTACACAGTTGAGAGATTATCTGTGTCCTTATGGATAAGGTCCTTTGATTTTCTTACAGACAAGGTGAGTCATGTTTATGAGTTTATAATTCCTTGGGTCAGGTGATGGTTCCACCTTGTTGAGATGGATGACTGGTGCTGTACACACATCTGCCAGATCATAGCCTGTCTGAAGCCTGTGATTAAGTAGGGATCCAAATGTGTCAGCTAGGTCAGGTTACAAGTTATTGAAAAGGCAACCTGGGATGTTCTCAGGGCCCATTGAGGCAGTATTTCTAGCCTTAGAGAGTGCACAGATCAGCTAATACTTTGAGAAAATAAGCTGGGTAATGTTTGCATGTATACTTTGGATGATGCAAAGTGTGCATGGGGGCTAAGTTGTGTATTCCCCTTATCATTTTGTACTTATTTAACAAACAGATTTGTGACAACACTTCCAAATACAACCTTGGGTATACATCACATGGCACACAGTGGAAATCTTCACACAGACATACAACTCTACCTATGGCAGCTAATTACATCAATAGTACATCATATATGTTTTTCACTGTAAAGCTATGCATGAGTGTCCTGATACCATATATACATTACATATGAGATGGATGTGGTTCATGCAGAACAGTTACTGACATACTGTAAATGCTGTCAGTCATGCAGTGCTGCTGGGGACCACCTCAGTAATCCTTGTGAATAGCAACACAATTGTGCATGCAATGAATTCACAAAGGTTGCAAATTAATCTGGACTACTTATATTTTTGTGTATATAACAGCATTATAATACATGGATGAAACAAGGCATTTGTACCCATGTAACCATTATGACATCATATTGATTTATATCACAGATCATTTAATGATGGTAGGTATACACATGCACACCTGTGCCATACTGCAAGTGTAACTGTGATGGTTGAATAACAACTGGCTAGAATGTTTATATACTCCACTACAAAAACACATGCCTTAATAAGGAAACAACATATATAGCATCATACCATCATCCAATCTCAACAGTTCGCAGGATGCACATTGCTACAGCTGTTATGCAAGGAATGTGCAATCAAGTGGTAGTTGTGGACAGTGATAAATTACCTCAAATCACAGGTCAGAATACACTGTTGTAGGGCTACCATTCATCCACAACTCTACCTAGCACATGTAGATGACAACAACATTGACATCTGCAGTGTCCATAGGGTCATATGACATTAGTAGGCTAATAGCCAACATCACATAAAATTCTAGCCATTATTATCGCATTTAAACAAAAATTGCAATATCTATAGGATGGAAGATAGTAAGGGCATATAAGTTTGTGTGTATATCTTTGATTGTGTTATATACTGCCTCTGTCCATATGTGCCATAAGCAACACAATATGAGAGAATTACCAAACACACATCCAGTGGTCTGTTGATGGCTTACAGAGGGTCATGAAAGGACACCACTTCCAGATTTGTGTATGCATCTTTGAAATGATGACATCCTCCAGTCTTCTGCACAAAGGATGTTATGCAGACAGATGGAAAAGGGGGATGTTGGATTTATGGGGGCAATGTTAAAGGTTCTAATGAGTGGCAGTCAAATGAAAAAATATTTAAAAGATCATACAATGACCTTAATATAACACCAACCACACATACAGCAGTTGACTGAGGTCAGATTTGAATATTAAACCTGTGTAGCTAGAGATGCTAGATTCATGTAAGGCTAGCACCATCACATATGTCTGACTTTAACAGTGTGACAGTGCACTTTTTTTAGAGGAAGATAGCAGCACTGCATGCTGAAAAGTTGATGTTTAGACGAGTTTCTGACATAGAACTGGAGTCACGTCTTGGTGTAAAATTGTCTGCAAAATATTATCTGAATGAGCATACACTCAAGTTGACTGCTGTGAGATTAGAACCCCTAAGTATCTAATTATAGAAGCTGAATAACACAATACGAAGCATCAGTACCATAGTGCAAGTTTGAATTAAATACTGTCAGAATTGTCTCACATGCTGCTCTAAAATAGTATTCACAATGACAACTAATTGAACACAAACATGCAGACATTGATTGCAGTAAGATTAGAACTCCTACCTGTTTAAAAGGTCAAATAACCAGACACAATAGCACAAGTCTGATTTTCATGCTATCAGATTGCACTTTAAAGTATATGACATCATAAGTGTGTTTTCAGAAGAAGATATTATGAGTGTCTCGCACATTGCTCTAAAATAGTCATCACAATGACAATTAATTGAGCACAAGCACACACACACACACACACACACACACACACACACACACACACACACACACACACACACACACACACACAAAGGATGGCTGCATTGAGATTAGAACCCCTACCTACAAAACACAGTACTTAACACAAGCACCATGGCCCATGTCTAAATTTCACAGTTTCAGACAGCACTTTATAACATATTACATCATCAGCATATGTTGAGAAGAAAATGTCAGGAAGGGTGTTGCACATGCTGTTTTATAATGATCTCTAGAATGTAAACTAAATAAACACAAACATACCAGTTCACCACAGTGAGACTAGTACCCTTACCTATGGACAGAACACAGTACTTAATGCAAGTACCACAGCACAAGTCTCATATTCATGGTGTTAGACAACACTTCCTAGCTGATGACATCAGCAGTTCATGTTTGGGAGAAGAAGCTGGGAGGTCTGTATGAAAAGGATGTGTAGGCATTTATAACTGTAAAATCTTTTTCTAGGAGTCTTGAATGCAGTAAGATAAGAGCCCCTACTTAACAACTTATGGAAGCTAGAAAACACAGTACTTAATTCAAGAAACACTGCAGAAGTCTGACTTTTACACTGTTGCAGAACAGTTTGTATAGGATGGCATCATCCGTGTATGTTTTGTAGAAGATGTTGATAGGCCTGTATAAAATGGCTGTGTAGGCATGAATGGCTATAAACATTTTTGTTCTCCATGACACTTGATTGCTGACAGTAGAATTAAGACAATTCTGACTACATACACACACACACACACACACACACACACACACACACACACACGCACGCACGCACACGCACACACGTGCACACACACACACACACACACACACACACACACACACACACACACGCACACACGCACACACACACACACACACACACACACACACAGTGTGGCTGTTGTGGTAAGATAACTCCCACCCAGAAAAGGTCACCCCCCACATATTCTGGTTTTATATCGTCCACTTTACAATTCAGTATGTTCAACTTTAGCATTGTAAGATTTCAGCATTACGGGTTTCAGTCAAGTAATTTTTCAGTATTTTGAAATTTCAGTTTAATGCTCTCAGTCAAATGGGATTCAGTCAAATGAAGTTTCTATCATCTGATAGGATCCCCTCAGTCACACATATAATTCATATGTTATTCACTGCTATACATAGTTATTATGTATAATTATCTTTATTTTGTTAAATTGAATGGAACAGCATTAATAAAATTTGGAGTGAACTAGATTAGAGCTCTGGCTCATCTGTATTAAGGCCATAAACTTACACCAGTTGTTGCAGGAAAGGGTGTGTAACTAGTGTATTTTTTCACTCATTACTGTCCAGAGTGTTCATTGTCACTGAAGACTTGTTTGTTAGACATGCTCATTAGTTACATAGACACATTAAAGAGTTTTGTGGTTAACTATGTATGTGTGTGGCATGAAAGTTCGGACAATGAATTTTTTAATTGTAAAACCAGAATTGTACTGATAACCACATTTAGAGATATAATACATAAATATATATATATATATATATATATATATATATATATATATATATATATATATATATATATATATATATTCCACCCAAAATAAAAAAGACCACAGTAAAGAACTTCTCGAAAGCCGACTTCACACTGCTTAAGACTAGTGTGGTCTCCTTTAAGGCCCCGAGCGGTAAACATTACTCAAACCGCTGAATCACTTACAAATGCCTTCTACCAGCACCTGCAGGGCTGCATGGATCAGGCAATCCCAAGCAAAACAAAGACTCTTTGTACCAAAGGCAAGCGTCCAGTCTGGTGGACCCCAGCCATAAACAAACTCTACAACAAAAGGAGAAAGCTACTACAAGATAGAGCAAAATCCTTAAAAGGAAAGACACCGCTGATCACTATAAGTAAAAAGCTAAGAGCTCTTATAAAATCATCCAAAGCTAATTTTGAGAGAAAAATAGCTAAGGACTCTAAAGACAACCATAAGGCATTCTTTAGCTATGTCAGAAACCTAGAAGGAAACTCCCAGATATGCTCAGAATTAGTCCAAAATGATGTGAAGATTACTGATCCTACAGACATTGCCAACATACTGGCTGACAGGTTCAGTGCAAACTCCCCCCCCCTCCCCCCCAAAAGGAGAGATATCTATACTAAATGATTGTAGCCCCCTAAACATCTCTAACGCCCAGGTGAGAACTGCTCTCTCCAAGGCAAAGAACACAGCATCCATGGGACCTGATGGTGTCCCCGGCTGTGTGCTCCACGAACTCAATGAGGAATTAAACCCACAGTTAGGACAGCTGTTTAATCTTAGTCTCACCTCCGGATACGCACTCCAGGAGTGGCGCAGCGACTGTGGTCCCACTTCACAAAGGCGGTGCCTCCACCGACCCTGGAAATTACCGTCCCATTAGCTTGACAAGCCTTATCTGCAAAGCCATGGAGAGGATCATAATGGATCTCATAAATAAAGACATACGGAATTTGCAGACTTTGGATCCAACCCAGTTTGGCTTTGTCAAAGGCAGATTATGCCTTTTAAACTTGGTTGACTTTTTTGAAACAGTCACCAAGGCCATTGACGAGGGAAAGGCAGTCCATACAGCCTACCTAGACCTGGCGAAGGCTTTCGATACAATACCCCACTCGGGTATCATTGAAAAACTCATCAACTTAAATGTAAACCCATACATTACAAGATGGGTTGCAAACTGGCTGAGTGATAGAACCCACAGGGTCAGAGTTGCTGGCACCATGTCAGACTCAAAGCCTGTCACAAGTGGTGTCCCACAGGGCTCAGTCCTGGGCCCACTCTTGTTTGGCATCTACTTTTCTGAAGTGCAAGCAAACACAGGAGGGTTATGGCTGACACATTTTGCAGATGACTGCAAACTGGGTGCCGTAGTCGAAAACACATCTGACACAGATATCCTTCAGAAGGGTCTCACAGAAACGGATAACTGGTGCCAGAGCCATGGCCTAAAGTTAAATGCCAAGAAATGAATAGTCATACCCTTCGGGAAAAACAAGTTACCCCTAGCTACCATATAGGTGACAATCCACTGATCACAGAAGAAGTTATCAGGGACCTGGGGACCCAGGTTGACAGTAGCCTTTCATTCGACACGCATATTGCTAAAGTAGTTAGGAAGACCTTCTACATTGCCCACCTTATCATGAAGGGATTCACATCTAGATCAAGGGAGGTCATAGTCTCCCTATACTCATCACTCATCAGACCAATGATTGAGTACAATACCCCATTCGGAATGTATCTGACCCGACACTTGCAGCAGCTGGAGAGGCCACAAAAGTTCCTCACCAAAAGGATAAAGGGTCTCAAAATCTGTCTTATGCTGCCCGACTGAAAGAACTCCAGCTATATTCAGTTGCTTACCGCTTGCTCAGAGGCGACCTGTGCCTGACATACAAGGCCATGTCAAACCCAGATTTGATGAACATGCTTCATCTCAAAAAATCTAGATCCCTCAGAGCCACAAGGCGGAGACTTAAACCTCGACACGGTTATTAATAGGACGTGCTGGAGGGATAGATTCATCACCCAAAGACTCCCTATGCTGTGGAACAAAATCCCGGTATATGTGAGGCAGAGCACCTCGCTGGCCTTGTTCAAGAGGAATCTTGACCAATGGATGGGAGATCGCAGATACACCCCAGGGGTTACCTCAGTGTCACTGCTCGACAGAGGCACAGCAAAATAATGGGCATAGTTTCTCCAAACTAAAGGGGTGGCGTAAGCCACAAAACTATGGGCTAGGCTTATAAATGCCCTCGGGCAGATAGCCTAGTATGAACCTATGAACCTATATATATATATATATATATATATATATATATATATATATATAGTATTATGGGTATGCCCAATCCATGTGATATACATAGTTATTTTTAAGTACAATTATTTTTATATTGTTACTTTTTATATAAATTGCAATAGACCAGCATTAATAGAGTTTGCTGGATTAGAACCCTGGCTCATCTATAGTGTGTCCATTAACTTATACCTGTTGCCACAGGGAGATCTAGGCAACAAGTGTGTTTTAACACTCATTACTGTGTATGCGTGCTGAGTACCATGCAATGCTGCTTAGCGTGTTTAAGAGATGGAAGACTACACATGTTACAATGTATCTTTTTAGAATGTATCTTTTTAGAAATTGATTATGCCTCTTTATTGTCTACAGGAGTTGTGGAACTGCAGGTATTGTGTATGCATGCTCACCACTGCCCAATGCTGCATAGCGTGCTTGCAAGATGGAAAGCAAATGATGTAGCAATGTATCTGTTTTGAAATTAACATCTCCTTATTGTCTATGACACTATGCTGTGTTTGAAAATAGATGAGCAAATGTGAAATGAGATGAGCAAAGACCAACATGCATTATTATTGTAAAAAGTGCTTATTATGTTTTTTAAGAGTACAAGGCATAAGTAACACGTCCTATGCAGACCACTTCAAGGCCATGTTTCTGTATTCTGTCTCCTACAGGCTACTAAGGGGAGATTTAAGCCTGGCATATAAAGAATTATCAGACTCCATTCTGATGGATCTTCTGCATATCTGCAAAACCAATAGCACCAGTATTACCCATTCTAAAGACTTAAACCTTGCATGTGATATAAATAGGACCAGCTGGAGAGACAGGTATGTATCTCAGGGACTACCCCCTCTATGGAACTTATTCCCCATCCATGTGAAGCAGAATTTCTCCCTAACCCAATTCAAGTGTAACTTGGATAATTGGATGGGGAACAGGCAGCTCATCCCTGGTTTAGCACATACAGGCAGGCTGCAAATACTTCATGTCCTAGGCCTTTGCTTGTAAATGTTTCACCTCCCAAGCCCCTGATTACACTTATTAAGGGTACCATAACTTGTTAGAGATTTGGGATGCATGGCTAGGCTTAAAAAGACCCTTGTAGTTCTTAGCCTAGTTATGAACCTATGAAAAGAAAAATGCTTGACTTGATCCATTAGTTACATATGCTATGTGTTGTGTGCTTCATTGTATTTATCAAGTGTGCTATACACACACACAGTTGATTCACAGCTCTGATTTATGCTGTCCTTATCATAGAAGCAACTTCCATTAATTTTTAAATATTTATCATTTTCACCTCATTTGTGCTAGACTGCATGTCAAGCAAATATTAATATATTTTTTTAAATTGCAAAATACATTTTAACACACTTTACAGATTTTTACACAACTCTGGATTTTAGTTATATTAATAATCCTACAAAACACACTAGGAGTGTCTTATCTCTCTTTCCCACTTTAACAATTTGTAGCAGGAAAACAATTTATGTGCATACAAGCAATTCCCATTTCCTCCATAGTATTAACAAGACATGCACTTGTACACTCTCATTTGTTTGCATGTGTGGCTTACATATTTAGTGCAATGGGAGATCACACAACCATTTATGACTTTGCTTGCACCAATGCAGCTCTGTTATCTCTTTGTATTGTGCTCATCCTTCTCTTATATGTGCTGTACTCTTAGACATGCAGTCTATAGTGCGTTTTGTATCATTGCCCTTTAAATGTATGATAAAAAATACATGACAGTGAAAAACATTTTCAATAAAGGCAGGAGAGTTTGGCTATTAGTGAGCAAAAATGATAAATGTGTGTTTGGTTCTATTTAAAAGCTTGCTAAAGTTACTTCTGCACTTTATAAGTAAATCCTGGGTGACACACCTAATGCAGGTAAGGTAATCTGAATTACTGTTGTGTTTTCCTTCTCCCTCCAACTAATCATTCACAGTTGCAATCCATTAGCAACTATCAGCTGCTTACACTTATTAAGGATACCATGAAGTCAAAAGTTTGGTATTTAGCAATTCTAATGAGTTCATACCTTATTTGCATCTTCACTGTGGTCAGAGACCTGAATCATCCATACTATAAAAAAGTAACCATGTAGCTAGGGAACTTGATGGTGAGGAGATCTGTGTATTTAGAGAAAATAAAAGACTGCTATTCCTTTTGATTTATCTACAGAGAAGACTTCAAATTTTACTAAAACATGATTGTATTTTTCAAGTACATTCTAAATTTTGTAACATGTTACAAAGCAAATTATATATATACATATATATATATATATATATATATATATATAGAGAGAGAGAGAGAGACACACACACATATATATCTGTATGCAGTAGAAAATGGAACTTTTATCTGTATGCACTTCTTATAGTTCATTGTTGGCGTAGGCATTTTGGCAGGCATTTACCTTTCTCATATGGACAGATTATTAACTTTCTTCACAAGTGTTATTGCTGTAATTATTTTACAGTCTTCTATGTTATTTCAGGGAACTATAATGTACTACGTTAATGACAGAGGGTGTTTTGCTTCTAAGATGGCCCAGAGCACCTCCAGGGTACTGTTGGGTACAGAGAGAGGTGACTGGCAATCAAATAAAATTGACTTTTCTGTGGTAAATGTGTTTACATTATGAGAATTGTGTTGAAAGCATATATAACAACTGAATTATGCTGTATTCTTCAGTTTGTACCAACTTTCATTTGATTTTTGTTTTGGGGGTGGGGGGGTCCAACTATCATTTGTGTGCTGCCACAACAAAAGTGTGTTTCAAGAGGTTTTCTCTTGAAAATGTCTAGTCATCATGTTATTTCAGTGTTATTCCTTGATTTGGACCAGACATTGGTTTGTCTGTTAGTATGATATGGTGCAACTACATAACCTTCAGTTTCAATAACTGACATGTGCTTCTCCAGTGCTTAATGTTGAAGAAATATGTGTATATAAGCAGGAATTTACTTAGGTGATATTTATGTGTTGTATCCTTCTCTGTTTTATTTCACATAGAATTATGGCTCCAGAGCATACAAATCCATGTAAACCACCTTTCAGTGACTCTGTAAAATTATATAATATTCTAGGCATTCATGCACCATGGCACCTTTCTGCTTGAGAGAGGATGTGGGGATATGGCTAACAGGATGTAGATTTGGACCCAGTTAGTGAATGACATCAAAGCAGTAGGGGGTCACACCACTTATGATCAGATGCATTATAGGTCCACTGATATTATTTCATCAGCCAGGAGGATAGCAGCTGCAGTTGTTGCTGTCCGAGATCCAGAAAGCTCAGCAGAGATGCCAGAAGCTGTTGAAGACTGGGGGGGGGGGGGGTGAGAGGGGAGCTTAGTTATCTAAAAAGGGCATTTTTTTAAAACTATTTATTACCACAGCATAGGTTCAGTTGGAGGACATTTTAAGTTTAGCCAGTTTCCATTTTGGTGCTTGAATTAACATTTCCTGATTGGTCTTACCTATCCCATGGCTGTTAATTGTATATTAGCCCTAGTGAGAATAAATGTGATAATACTACAGATAATTTGATGTGACCCATGTAAGGGATGCAGCATTTAGGAACTGCCTCTGTCCGTTAGTGGCATGAGGAGCAATCCTGGAGAACATTTTCTATTACCCATCCTTAGATCCAAGTTGCATTTGAATATGGACAAGGATGAGTTTTGTTTTACATGAATGGATAGTCTGTTCTGCAACAGTGATAGCATCTGTGATATATATCCATCTCTCCACAACATTCAGTTTAGGTACCTGGACTGAGTATTTCTGGGATGGCTTGTATGCCAGACATGTCACCTGTAAGCACTCTGTAGGATACTGAGTACAGTGATAAATCTTTGAGGTGGTTCATGCAAGACCAATTGTTTAGGACTTATATCCTTTTAGTAGGGTATCTCTGTGGGTATTCCAATTGTTGCATGGGTCTGGACAAATACATGCCAAAGTGGGCATTATATAAAATGATTGACCTAATGAGGGCTTCATAAAGGGGACAATAACATTTCTAGATCTAGTCACAATCAATTTGTTTATAAGCTGTGCAATATAGAAATAATTTCTTATGACTCTGGGCACATATTGGTCAAACGTTAGGTCACTGTACACACAAGTTCCCAAATGCCAAACAACTGGGTCATTTCTCAGGGGGCATTGTCAGTTTGGCAGTTCCCTGGAATAGATGACTTCCCAAAGGATATGATAATGTATTTCTTGGAGCATGGTTTGAATTCATGATTTTGGCACCAGTTATTGTTTGGGACAAACCTTCCTGCATGATGGTTGTCATTTGGGGATTCAATAACTGCTCCTAGCTTGCAGTCATTTCAAACTTATTTGCCCAAAGCCCTTTGGCATTTCCTTTTACTTTTGAGATGTATATGCCAAACAGAAAAGGTCTCAGCACCGAACCATGGGGGACTCCATTGATGACTGATGCCTTCCCCTATTTTGATCTGCATCCTGTAAGCAAGCATACATATATGCATTCTTTGATTCAACTTCCTGATTGTATTAACCTGATTGTATTAAATTAAATTCCTTGTATAATACAGCACCACTTGTCAGAATGTGTTTTAAATTTGTAGTTTGGAACAGTCTTCTAGTAAACAATGAAACAAAATGTATGAACCAATAATGACAAAACTACCCATTTCAGAAAATTTCAACCATAAAAGGCCACTCAAACTTCTGTCATTATAATCTACCAATGTCAGTAAATATGCAAAATCTCTGCAGAAGTAAGTCATCTAAATAATTCCACATTAAAGGGATCTGTAATTAATGAAGATGCTGCTATCAAACAATTTTATATTTCATTGTCTCATCTACAAATAAAGTGCCTGTTGCCCTTGAAGAATAAATTGCCTATGCTACATTAAAAAAAATGATAAGCTAGTAATTTTGCAATGGAGAATGGATGGCAAACTCATAACAGAAACATAGTTACTAGGTAACTCCTCCAAAGGAGGACACTCATAGCACTGCAGCATCCACTCCCTTTAAAGTACAACAGAGTACAGAATCAGCGATCCATCTGTATACTATAGGAGTAGATCCCACAGCCTTCTGCATCAAAAGCAAGTATACTACCTGTTGTGTTACTAACAATGCAAATGACTTTGCATAAGTAGCACTAAACTTCTCTTCCCCTGAAGCTCTCAGCTCCTTGTAAAATCCACTTGGCACTCAAATAAATCTCTCAACTTCGCAGCACAAGAAATCTAGAAAAAGCCAAAATGTATTTGGGGCAAAGGCCCAAAACCAGGGACACATTTTAAATATTGCTTGTAAAATCTTAGAACTTTGATAAAATAAAGTGTTATGTGTTACCATGTGTTTCGCGAAAGATAGGAAGCCTGAAACTTAAAGGGCTGTCATTCTTTAGTGAATACAGTTTTCACTAATTTGCCACAAAACCGTAAATTTTAAGAGGAACAGACCAAAAGTATGAGCTAAATATTCCGTGAAAATCTGGACAGTTGAGAGTTATGGACTCAACTCCCTGAATCACAAGTGGTGGTATGGATGGAGAATTCAGGCTCTTGTTTGAGTCTGAGTAACACTATCCACCAGGTATACCTAACTGGGACATTTTATACACACACACACACACACACACACACACACACACACACACACACACACACACACACACACACACACACACATACACACAAGCAGCCTAATTCTTGCAAATAAGAGAACAAAACTCTCCTTTCTGGCATGACTCTGAGTCTGGCAGCACCAACAGAACTGTGGCAGCATAACACCTGTAACACAGAGAAATAAGAGAACAAGAACAGCTAGTTTAGTCAGTTTAACTTCTGCAGACGAATCCATGTTAGCGTGAAAATTCCACTTCATTAATTTTTCTCAATAGATCTTGCAGCTGTAAAAGTGGAGGGGCTCCCCCTCCTCCTGGCTTTATGGTTTGGGCACCCATGGAGCTCAGTGGAAACTGCACACTGGCATGTGATTGAAGCCACTGCTGATGTGTCTGGGAAGACAACTATGTGCCAGGAGGAGCTTCAAGGTAAACTTATGTATGGTAAGTTTTACGATTTGCTTGTTTAGTAAAATATTGAAAAAAAATTAAGTAATACTTCCTGTGGATTTTTTTATGAACCTATTGATAAATTAATAGACTTAATGATACACTTGTTCATTACACATGGGCTGTGGATGGACATTTCAGCCAAGTATCTGTTAAAGCTATTCTTAATGAACATATCAGCAAAATTGTGCATTCACTGTCCCCCTGTGTTATTGCAATTGTGATATTCAATTTGCATCCTTACCTTGCTTCATTTCTTGGAGGACCATCCTCCCTACCAAGTGTGGAGTCATCTGCACATGGTAAGCCAATTTTTATTCTTTGATTATTCATGACCATTTGTCAGATATATGCATTTATCTATATGTGTGAGGTGGGTGTAATGAGTGCCTCTATTTCTGTACCATTTGCAATATTGTGACAAGCGTTAATTCATTATCATGTAAATTTTTCTAAATATTTGGTGCAATATTAATTTTGCTCCTGTGCTTGTTGCTTATTATCAAATGAGATTGTGATGGTGGAAGTGTAAGACTCTTATCACCTGACGTCAGAGTATCGGTAGACTCTGATGATGATGGTGGCCAAACAGAGCCACTGTTGTAGTGTGCAGAGGTTGAATTTGACACTGAGAATGACATTCAGCCATGCCCTGTATTTACCTCAGACAGTCAGTAGGCCTATGCATACCTATTCCATGAATCCCTCAGATATTGGACAGGAGGAGGGTGGCTCTCTTGATCAGGGTAGTGTGGTTACGGATGTTTCAGTACCAGTTGATTCTTGTCATAGCCAAAGTCTGGGCAATGTGCCATGCAGAAAGGTTGTTAAAGGTGCTCAGAGGAGGCCTACTGTCCACCCTTCACCTGATCCTAGCATGCTATTACATGCCACTTGACATATGCTTAAGGCCACCATGGAGGCGCAAGCCTGTTCCACTAGGGATTCTCAGCATATAACAGTTAAAACGAGCACTTTGGAAGGAAACACCATGCTGCTGAGTGTAATTCTTTAATTCTACAATAAAATGATGTATAGCCAGAGAATAAACCACATGAACGCCCACAACTTTAAAATTGCATTTTTGTCACTATACGGACTTCTTCAGATGAATACGTAACATTTAGTTGTGCCTAAATGTATACTCAATTCAATCATCCATAACCAATCACAAAGCAGACCTCATTAAAAAAATCTGATTCTGAGCATATGCTTAGGGTTGTAGATGTGGCACATGTTGACATGCATGACTGGCTCCACTGTGTGGCCAGTTCAGTGGATTGGCTGAATCACATGATGGAATGAGCAGGGTCTGTGATGGAACATCTGCTGGGCGATGGACAGCATCCACATGGACGTAGGGCAGTGGCATCATCTAAGGTTAGCCATCATGGTTGTGCCCAAACCCACTCCTGTAGTGGCAATACTTCCAATGCTCCATCTCTGATTGAGGTGTCCACACTCAGAGGTTGTAGGCCATAAGGTTGTGGTTCTGGGTGTACCTGTGAGGAGAACTCATCCAGCAGACATCAGTCATGTTCAAGTAGCAGCAGAACGTCTGACTTTGGGCATGGATGTGCCAGTGCAACTCCTGGCAGAGACAGATCTTACTGTAGGGGATGATGATGATGAATTAATACCTCAATAATGCACAGCTCACACTTGCCCAACATGCCAGGATGCAGAGCTAGCACAGACCTTGCTGTGTTCTTGGAAACACACACATGTTTCATCTTGAGTGCCCATACAGAGACATATACAGACACACACAGACACACACAGATACACACACACACACACACACACACACACACACACACACACACACACACACACACACACACACACACACACACACACACACACACACATATCAGGTATAAGAGTCATTCTAGAGGCTTAATGCTCACCCGTTTCAGTGGACATTTGATAATTTATCTAAATGTATACCTGCCTATCTTTCTTACTCACATGCACTCACTAACTTTTGTGTAAGCTTTGATCCCCCCCCCAACAACATCCTTTGCAAATGATGATAGCCTTAGGTAGGTAGGTACTAGGCTATCAGCCCTAGGGCCTATACAAGCCCAGGCAAAAAGGTACCCTGGCTTTTGCCACCAAAGAAAATTATTTTCCTGTGCCACTGTCGAGCAGAGCCACAGAAGTGATCTCTGGGGAGAATTTCCTATTTCCCATCCACTCATCGAGATTTTTCTTGAAGAGTGCTAATGAGGAGCTTTGTTTGATATACGCAGGTAGTATATTCCAGAGTATGGGAAGTCTCTGGGACAGGAATCTATTCCTCTGGCATGTTCTGTTTATTGTGGTGACAAGGTTTAGGTCCCTAGAGCATGTAGCTCAGAGGGACTGGTATTTCTTTAAGTGGAGCATGTCCAACAGCTCTGGGTTTGACATAGCTTTGTATGTTAGGCAGAGATCACCTCTGAGCAGGCGATATGCAATGGAGTAAAGCTGGAGTTTTTTTGAGATGGACTGCATAGGGCATCTGTTTGAGGCCGGTAATCCTCTTTGTGAGGTATTTCTGTGGTCTTTCCAGTTGTTGTAGATGTCTTGTGAGGTACATACCAAAAGGGGTGTTGTACCTATAATGGGTCTAATGGGTGATGAGTAGAGAGGAACAATGACCTCTTTATTTCTGGATGAGAAACCTTTTGTGATGAGGTGTGCCATGTAGAAGGATTTCCTGACTACTGTGGCAATGTGATTATCAAAGGAGAGACTACTATCCACCTGTGTCTCTTATCACACTTTCAGTGTTAAGTATACTACTGCCTATATTGCAGTTCATGGGTACAGAGTTTTTGCCAAAGGGGATGACAATGCACTTTTTGGCATTGAGCTTGAGGCCATGGCTTTGACACCAGGCATCTGTCTCAGTGAGGCCCTTTTGTAGGATATCCACATCATTAGGAGTTTCGGTTATGGCTCTTAGTTTGCAGTCTTCTGTGAACTTCATTAGCCAAAGACCTTCTATGTTAGGCTGTACTTCAGAGAAGTAGATACCAAACAGGAGAGGATCCAGGACTGAACCCTGTGGTACTCCACTTGTCACTGGTCTGAAGTCAGATTTGGAGTCTGCTACTTTCACAGTCTGGGTTCAGTCAGTGAGCCAGTTGGCAACTTATCTTGTGACATAGGGATTTATACCTAGTTTAGTGAGTTTATCTATAATTCCAGAGTGGGGGATGGTGTCAAAAGCCTTGGCAAGATCTAGTTAGGCTGTGTGAACCACCTTACCCTCGTCTACAGCTTTGGTGACTGCTTCAAAGAAGTCTATCAGGTTTAGGAGACATGATCTACCTTTTATGAACCCGAACTGGGTGGGGTCCAGAGTTTGGTGATAACCAATGTCTTTGTTTATAAGTTCCATGATGATACGTTCCATGGTCTTGCAGACCAGGCTCGTCAGGCTAATGGGATGGTAGTTCCCGAGGTCCATGGTGGCTCCCCCCTTGTGGAGTGGGATAACCATTGCTGTGTGTCATTCAACGGGCACAAAACCTGAGGTGAGGCTATGACTGAATATGGTACTTAGGTGGGGCGCGAGTTCATTCTGTAGTTCGTGTAGAATGCAGCCTGGGATGTTGTCTGGTCCCATGGATTCTGTGTTCTTGGCTTTGGAGAGTGTGTTTTTTACCTGTGCAGCCATGATTACAGGAACTTTGCATTCTTCTGATATAGAGATGGGCCGTTTAGGGGGTGAGAGGGGGGCAAAGTTAGCACTGAACCTGTCTGCCAGGATGCTGGCAATATCAGTTGGGTCTTTATATTTAGTGCCATTGTGCTGTAACTCAGAGCAGATCTGAGTGTTGCCATTGAGATTCTTGACATAGCTATAGAATGCTTTGTAGTTGTCTTTAGAATCAGTGGCGATTTTGGTTTCGTAACTAGCTTTGGAGGATTTTATCAGGGATCACAGCTTCTTACTGAGGCTCTCCATGGAGCTCCTCCACTCATGGGATTTTACTCTCTTTTGCAACAGTTTCTTTCTTCTGTTGTTCAGTTTGTTTATGGCAGGGGACCACCAGATTGGCTTCCCTTTTTTGAGGATAGCGTCTTGGTTCCGTTTGGGATAGCACGATCCATGCACTTGTGTAAGTGCTTATAAAGTCCAATTGTGTAGGATTCAGTAGTCGTAACTGTATTGTCCATCCGCATGGGTGTTATGAAGTTCACCACTTCTGACTTAAGAAGCATGAAGTTGGCTTTGGAGAATTTTTTTACCTTGGTTTGATTCTATCTTTTGGAATCAGGAATACATAAGTCTTTTATCTGATGCTCAGGATGTGTAGCTGACTAAGAGGCATATTAGTTGATAAAGAACACATCTATTGAGGTAAGTCAGTGCTGTTACATACTGATGTCACTGCTGTAAAACTCACCCACCTTCTACTTAGATACATTACCAAGTAACAATATGTAAGGATCTGCCATTCATTTGTGTTCCTAGCCATTTTTTTCCTATTTCAGATTCAACACTTACCTTGATAGTCTGCCAGTTAAAAGTGTTTTAATTTGGGGCTGACTTTATGTGATGCTAACTATACGCAATCATTACACAGGTAAGTAAAGGTTATTGCCTGGCACCAATTTTACTGTATGTATATGGATAAGATGAAAGTTGTACCCCTTAAGTGGTGAGCATTTGTGCTATCCATTGCCTCTTGGTCAGGGCAAGGGCATATTGTGCATGCCTACTTCTACTGATACCCACACTAGCTTGTGGTTCCCCTTCTGACTCCTCACCTGGGTGTGGCTGTGGTGAACTTGCCAGTGGTGGTGGGATGCATGCCCCTTCTTCTTGTTGTTCCTGTCAAAGCTGATTCTTGGGATATTATTGTGAAGGATATCACAGACAGTGAAAATTTCAGCACATGTATGGGGATTGCACAACAGGGAGCTGCCTGATGTATGTATGCACTGGAACCCTAAATTCAGCAGCCCAAACGCATGCTCTGTGATATTTCTTGTTTGAACATGTGCCTCATTATAGTGTGCTTCAGTGGGTGTGTGCATTTCTGATAGGTGTCATTAGTCATGGTTCGAGTCCAGCATCACCTAGTAAATGGCCTTGTGAGATATCCCTCCTAGGAAACGTCTGAAAGAGTTAAGAGTCGTGTCAGATATGGGAGTCATGGTAACTTCCAGGGTTGCCAGCACACAGAGTCAGCAAGTATAAAGTAAGAGCTAATAATAAAAAAATAATAGCTATGTGCATAAATAGCTTCAAAATACTACCTCCCCAACTGGAGAAAATATTTGTTAAGCATGCCCTCTTGAGAAGTGTCAGCTTCTTTAGCATCTGAATGTTCAGCCACTTTTTGAATTATTTTTAGTTGACTATGAATGACACCAGTATTATCAGGAATAAACAAATAACATTTCATTTTGTTGAGCTTATATAAACTCCCTTTAGAAGAAAGGCTGAAATCAAGTACCATTCAATCCTGTAGAGCTACAATGCACATGGCAGTTGTCTCTTGAGTAATTAATAGACTGAAAAGTGGAGATACTTAAAAATTCTAAAAGCTAGCTTCTTTGACTGCCATATAGACTTGACTACCCTATAATCAGGTATAATTCCTGATCTAGAAAGGATCTCATTACCAAGATAATGTAAGTCAATTAAAACCAGTATTTTGAACAGTACTGAGATAAACTCAGGGGGCTTCTGTTTTTCTAACCAGTGCTGAATGACTTTAATGTCTCTCTTGCAATAAGCATTACAAATTTTTCCTTCAGGTAAAACTGCTATATGTCATGTAGCTGGCACAGCATGACTCCACATAAAAAAACAGAGCAGTCTCTAAGAAACCAGTGATAAGCTTTAGTTCCAGAGATGTAGTAATATTCATCCTGTCCTGCTCCATCATAAATTCTCCAAGTGAAATTGAAAACTTTGTTTCCAACAAAAAGTGTCCTTTAACAGTCATTGATAGTTGAAAGGAATTACTGTAGAGGTATTAAAGAATGTTTAGCTTTTCAATTTTTAGCATAAAAAATAGTATGAAACATAGTGTGAATCTCTATATCAGTCACCCATATAAGAATCAAAGGAATAGCCCCATCATATGCATTAGGTAAAAGAGCACACATCCAGCAGCCACTAATACTGAGAGTCTGTGCATAGGTATATAAGGCAGCAGAAAAAATATTAAATCTAGGACACTATTCAGATGTTCTTGATTCAGTTTTAACTAAACATCTGTCTCCATTCTTAACAATGCATCTATATCTACCACAAAATGGTTCAATGCTTACATTTTGAATGGTTACAGATGATGATGCACTCACAGTTCTGGATGGCAAAAGCAAACAAAATAAAATGATGATGAGAAACACAGTAACTGTCTTGATGATAGGTCTATAAGAAAAGAAAATATGTTAGGGCTGGAGACGGTTTTGAAGAAATTACAAACATGGATGTTGCATTGTTTGGTTATAGATCGTGCAAAATCAATCACAAAATAAATCTCTGACTAAAAACATCAACTGCAGATGGATTCGAAAATTAATTGTGTTTGGATGACACATTATTTATGTCAGTGCCCAAAATGCATGATGAATCACTGATGTTGGACTCAGATGCTGGAAAAATATTGCTGATGCTGAAGAAAAGTTAGAAACATTTACTTCAGGCCAGGGTGAAGTAATGGAGACACTTAATTTCACTTCCTAGTCTGATACAAAGGACAACTTAGCTGTATTCACTTCCAGATTTGATCTGGATGACAAATAATTCATAGTCAGTTACAGATTTAGTTTGTATGGAAAAAGTCATTGGTTGTCTGTTCCAAATTTAAAGATGTCCCTGTTTTTTGTCTGGTTCTGCTTGTGATAGGGTCTGATGGTTCAAATGGAATGACATCAATGGAGTCTCTATGTACTTGTTATGAGAGGTGGTTTTCTTAATGCACAATACGTGGATCCAGGTTGAGAGGTCTTCACAAAAGATGTCAGTGGCAATTGTGAGCAAATCCAAGTCAGGTCCCTTCTATCTGGGGTTAAGTGAGTGCCTCTGGGAATGTACTTTAATCTGGACAAAGTCTGAAGGCTGCAATTAATGATGTTGCTGTTTTGTAGGTCAATGTTCTTCATAGTACTAAGCTAACTGCCCTTAAGAGCCATTTTAGCTAGCCCACACCTTTACCTTGTGAGACTCAAACCCCTGCTTGTGTTTTTGGTAGGGCAAACACCTTAGCCATTAAGCCACCCTCAACTCATACAGAATGAGTTTATGATATTTCTATAAAACAAAAAAAATGAGATTTACAATACAATAAAATGGATTCATTAACCTCCTGCAATTCCATATTCGTGGGTAGGGGTGTAGTGGACATTCTCATGGGTCTACCCATGGGCATTTTATCAGGGGATAATCCTCTAATGGTACTAACTGTACTTGTCCTACTGAATGAAAGTAAAGGCTAATCTTCTAGCCATTTAAGACCAGTCTCCTTACAAATTTTAGGTAATTGTGTCTTTATGGTTTGGTTAGGAATTTCCACTATCCCTGAGGCTTTCAGTCTATAGGTACAATGGAAATGAAATTCAGCATTCAATGTTTTGAATTGTTTAACTAGTAAAGTGAGTAATCTTCTTCTTTCAGCCTTTTCCTGGTTAGGAGTCACCACAGCAGATCAGCTGTTTGCTCATGATTGGCAGCAGAATTTTACAGTGTCGAGTTGCCAGCCCGGCATCCAACCTTCCACAGAAAGCACACACATGCACACACTCACATTTAGGGCCAATTTAGAGTGTCCAATCCACCTACAGCATGTCTTTGGGAAGTGGCAGGAAACTGGAGCACCCAGAGGAAACCCACGCGACCACAGGGAGGACATGCAGACTCCACACAGAAGGCACCATAGCTAAGGATTGAACCGGAGAACCTCTTGCTGTGAGGCGGCAATGCTAACCTCTGCCCACCGTGGCCACCCAGTAAAGTAAAGTGAGTAATCTGATGTGATTAAATGTCACAAGGGTCCCTAGATCATGGGATTAGTTCTGTAGGCAACTTTTGGTTACTGCCTTTGTAACATTCTTTACACAGGTATATGTAACAGCACTTGGGGAACTTCAGTATAGTCCCATTGTATATCACAGAATGGTCCCCAAGGCTTTTTTCAGTGTTTGAATAAGTGCAGATACATATTAAGCTACATCTAAGTAAACTACACAAGTATTTACAAAATGTTGAGTGACTTATGAAAGGTGAGGGGCATAGTAATCAGTGAAAAGCTGTTTTATTAAAGAAGGCATTTTTGCCCAAATTAAAAAGTAAATGGTAGGCTTTGACTATCTGAGTTAGGAAATGGGTGATGGTCACAGCAATCACTGAAAATCTGTTCTATTAAAGAAAGCATTTTCACCCAAATTAAAATTTAAGTGGTAGGCTTTGACCATCTGAGTTTGGAAATTGTGTGAGGCTACCAGCTGTTCATCCACGTGCCACAACAAAAGGTCCAGAGACTGGCTGCAGCCATCATTTATCCACTTGATTCTCTCAGAGTCATCTGTCTAATTCTGAAAAGATAGCAACTCTTACAATAAAAAATAGTTTTTAGTTTCATTTATTTGCTGCAAAAATAAAACCTGAGCAGGATAAAACATGCAGCCTCTCTTGTTGCCATACCTGCAAAGTATTTTCCTTGGTTATAAAGGGATCATCATTTTTATGTGCAGCACATTTAACTGCAGCCTCTTTTCTTTGCAGTAATTAGGCATCTAATAAATTATTAACAGAAACTTCATTTTTAATAACACTTCCTGCTAAAGTCAAATAGCCTTGCATTTTTGAAAGTGTCCCCAAACCATGAACTACTGCATAGGCATAATAGGAATCTGGGAAAATTGTTACTGACTGATTTTTGTCAGTTTTACAGGCTTTTGTAATAGTTAGAAATCTGGCTAGAAAGGATCTCATTACCAAGATAATGTAAGTCAATTAAAACCAGTATTTTGAACAGTACTGAGATAAACTCAGGGGGCATCTGTTTTTCTAACTAGTGCTGAATGACTTTAATGTCTCTCTTGCAATGAGCATTACAAATTTTTCCTTCAGGTAAAACTGCTATATGTCATGTAGCTGGCACAACATGACTCCCATAAAAAAACAGACCAGGCTCTAAGAAACCAGTGATAAGCTTTAGCTCCTGAGATATAGTAATATTCATCCTGTCCTGCTCCATCATAAATTCTCCAAGTGAAATTGAAAACTTTGTTTCCAACAAAAAGTGTCCTTTAACAGTCATTGATAGTTGAAAGGAATTACTGTAGAGGTATTAAAGAATGTTTAGCTTTTCAATTTTTAGCATGAAAAATAGTATGAAACATAGTATGAATCTCTATATCAGTCACCCATATAAGAATCAAAGGAATAGCCCCATCATATGCATTAGGTAAAAGAGCACACATCCAGCAGCCACTAATACTGAGAGTCTGTGCATAGGTATATAAGGCAGCAGAAAAAATATTGAATCTAGGACACTATTCAGATGTTCTTGATTCAGTTTTAACTAAACATCTGTCTCCATTCTTAACAATGCATCTATATCTACCACAAAATGGTTCAATGCTTACATTTTGATTGGTTACAGATGATGATGCACTCACAGTTCTGGATGGCAAAAGCAAACAAAATAAAATGATGATGAGAAACACAGTAACTGTCTTGATGATAGGTCTATAAGAAAAGAAAATATGTTAGGGCTGGAGACGGTTTTGAAGAAATTACAAACATGGATGTTGCATTGTTTGGTTATAGATCGTGCAAAATCAATCACAAAATAAATCTCTGACTAAAAACATCAACTGCAGATGAATTCGCAAATTAATTCTGTTTGGATGACACATTATTTATGTCAGTGCCCAAAATGCATGATGAATCACTGATGTTGGACTCAGAAGCTGGAAAAATATTGTTGATGCTGAAGAAAAGTTAGAAACATTTACTTCAGGCCAGGATGAAGTAATGGAGACACTTAATTTCACTTCCTAGTCTGATACAAAGGACAACTTATCTGTATTCACTTCCAGATTTGATCTGGATGACAAATAATTCATAGTCATTTATAGATTTAGTTTGTATGGAAAAAGTCATTGGTTGTCTCTTCCAAATTTAAAGATGTCCCTGTTTTTTGTCTGGTTCTGCTTGTGATAGGGTCTGATGGTTCAAATGGAATGACATCAATGGAGTCTCTATATACTTGTTATGAGGAGTGGTTTCCTTAATGCACAATACAGGGATCCAGGTAGAGAGGTCTTCACAAAAGATGTCAGTGGCAATTGTGAGCAAATCCAAGTCAGGTTCCTTCTATCTGGGGTTAAGTGAGTGCCTCTGGGAATGTACTTTAATCTGGACAAAGTCTGCAGGCTGCAATTAATGATGTTGCTGTTTTGTAGGTCAATGTTCTTCATACAGAATGAGTTTATGATATTTCTATAAAACAAAAAAAATGAGATTTACAATACAATAAAATGGATTCATTAACCTCCTGCAATTCCATATTCGTGGGTAGGGGTGTAGTGGACATTCTCATGGGTCTACCCATGGGCATTTTATCAGGGGATAATCCTCGAATGGTACTAACTGTACTTGTCCTACTGAATGAAAGTAAAGGCAAATCTTCTAGCCATTTAAGACCAGTCTCCTTACAAATTTTAGGTAATTGTGTCTTTATGGTTTGGTTAGGAATTTCCACTATCCCTGAGGCTTTCAGTCTATAGGTACAATGGAAATGAAATTCAGCATTCAATGTTTTGAATTGTTTAACTAGTAAAGTGAGTAATCTTCTTCTTTCGGCTTTTTCCTGGTTAGGAGTCACCACAGCAGATCAGCTGTCTGCTCATGATTGGCAGCAGAATATTACAGTGTCGAGTTGCCAGCCCGGCACCCAACCTTCCACAGAAGGCACACACATGCACACACTCACATTTAGAGCCAATTTAGAGTGTCCAATCCACCTACAGCATGTCTTTGGGAAGTGGCAGGAAACTGGAGCACCCAGAGGAAACCCAAGCGACCACAGGAAGGACATGCAGACTCCACACAGAAGGCACCATAGCTAAGGATTGAACCGGAGAACCTCTTGCTGTGAGGCGGCAATGCTAACCTCTGTCCACCGTGGCCACCCAGTAAAGTAAAGTGAGTAATCTGATGTGATTAAATGTCACAAGGGTCCCTAGATCATGGGATTAGTTCTGTAGGCAACTTTTGATTACTGCCTTTGTAACATTCTTTACACAGGTATATGTAACAGCACTTGGGGAACTTCAGTATAGTCCCATTGTATATCATAGAATGGCCCCCAAGACTTTTTTTCAGTGTTTGAATAAGTGCAGATACATATTAAGCTACATCTAAGTAAACTACAAGTATTTACAAAATGTTGAATGACTTATGAAAGATGAGGGGCATAGTAATCAGTGAAAAGCTGTTTTATTAAATAAGGCATTTTTTGCCCAAATTAAAAAGTAAATGGTAGGCTTTGACTATCTGAGTTAGGAAATGGGTGATGGTCACAGCAATCACTGAAAATCTGTTCTATTAAAGAAAGCATTTTCACCCAAATTAAAATTTAAGTGGTAGGCTTTGACCATCTGAGTTTGGAAATTGTGTGAGGCTACCAGCTGTTCATCCACGTGCCACAACAAAAGGTCCAGAGACTGGCTGCAGCCATCATTTATCCACTTGATTCTCTCAGAGTTGTCTGTCTGATTCTGAAAAGATAGCAAATCTTACAATAAAAAATTGTTTTTAGTTTCATTTATTTGCTGCAAAAATAAAACCTGAGCAGGATAAAACATGCAGCCTTTCTTGTTGCCATACCTGCAAAGTATTTTCCTTGGTTATAAAGGAATCATCATTTTTATGTGCAGCACATTTAACTGCAGCCTCTTTTCTTTGCAGTAATTAGGCATCTAATAAATTATTAACAGAAACTTCATTTTTAATAACACTTCCAGCTAAAGTCAAATAGCCTTGCATTTTTGAAAGTGTCCCCAAACCATGAACTACTGCATAGGCATAATAGGAATCTGGGAAAATTGTTACTGACTGATTTTTGTCAGTTTTACAGGCTTTTGTAATAGTTAGAAATCTGGCTACTTGAGCAGACACATTTTATTTAATTAATCAGTTAATAAAATTCTGTCTTGTTTACAAAAGGAAATGGCTTCTATGAGTTCACCATCATCTCTTTGAACACAGGAGCCAATAACAAAAAATAATTAGATCAGGATTCTTTAGTGGAACATCTTGTAGATCTAACCAATGAGGAAGCACAGTGCTAACAACAGCTACACAATCATGAAGTTCTCTTTCATCTGCTGTAGGAATTAAAGAAGCAGAGGTTAACTTGTGGACACTTAATCTGCAAAGAAGTCTTATTAAGTAAAGACAACTCATATTTAGGCAATTGTGCTTCAGATAAGTATTGTGTTTTAGTTTTCCATTACAATTAAGGAATGTAGAGTTGCTACATAAGTCTTGTGCCCAAAAGTTAGAGCAGCCACCATTTCCACGAAGTATGCAATCCCGGCCACTGCCCTGAGGTAGTGGCGAGGGCAGTTGCTACAGGATCATGACCTGTGCTGAAATAAGCAATGGATCAATAACCATTAGTTTCTATATTGTGCTAATAATCTTAATGTTACTTTATTTATTTCACTGCAGAACAACAGAAACATATTAGAATAGTCTGGCAACCCAAGTCCATGAGGATTAAAAGTTATGTTTTCAGTTGGACAAAAGCTTGTTCCTGACAATCCTGCCAGAATAAGGGTTCAGGATTATCTTTCTTTAATAATTCTAATAAAGGTTTCACTACTTCTGCATAATTTGAAATGTGTAGTTGACAGTAACCTATTAGTCCCTAAAAAGCTTGTGGTTGTTTATTGCATTGGTGCATAAAGACACGGTCTGACTAGCATCTTCTTAAATAAAAAGTTCTAAGTATTGAACTTGGCAATTTCCACAACTGTAAATTGTCTTTATTAACCTTAACTTCTAATGCTGTAGTAATTTTTTTAAGCTAAATGTAAATCAGCTACATACTGGACTGGAGTAGAACCACAAGGAAACTAAATTTCATCCAGTAAAGAGTAGGTGATTCCATATATCCCTGAGGTAATGTACTCTAAGTGCTGTCCTCGTATATAAGAAATAGAAAAGAAAGCAGAAGAAATATCTATCATTGACAAGGTGGTAGAGTCTCATGGAACAGAATTTAGAATTGTTGCAGGATTAGGGACTACTGGAAAAGTTAGAGCTGCTACTGCATTCACTGCTGGTATATCTTGTACAAATCTATTTGTATTTTCCCTGGTATTTTAACTGGCAAAATCAGTGTTAGAGGGACTTTGAGTTGGGAGAATGATACCTTGCTGTAAAAAAAAAAAAAAAATACAGAAATAACAGGTTTGAGTCCTTTTTCTATGATAGGCAGACACTCACAGGGGTTCAATGCTGAATGCACAGGCTCTATATCTTTTATGACTCCTACCTATTCTCAGGGTTAGCCTACAGCCAGCATCTTCTAGAATAGCAAAAACAGCATCCTCATCTGTACAAATGGTATTTAAATATAATCCTAGGGGTTGATTAAGAATATCTGCAAATTGGTCTACCTGACTTTGTTGAAATCCCACTTCATTGAATATCAGTTCATCAACACTAAAATATCGAAATCGCTCTTCATTGAAGCAGTGGAATGAGGAACATTTTTCTATGGTAAGTAACTTATTGTGTGAAATAGTGAACTCTGCTCTTATTCCAACTGTAGTGCAATCTCTGAGTCTATATTTTTTTGGGGGTGTGGGGGGTATAGTGTCCCACCTGGGTGGGTTAGGGATGGTGTGGCTTAGGTTTTGTTTCTTTTTGCCTAACCGGTTACTTACTGTGGAAAGATGTTCCTTGTTTCATTGCTTCGCTGAAGTGTGATTTCGATATTTTGAGTACCGATGAACTCAGATTCGATAAAGTGGGATTTCGACAAAGTGAGGTAGATCCCTACAAGTATACCAGCTGCTGTACAATAAATCATGTGTCATAATTTACATAACAAAGCCTGCCTAACAGATTTAGAGGGGTAAAATTTCCTACAATAAAAGCATGTTGTTCTTTTACCAAACCAATTTCAATAGGAAGAAGTTTTGTTCTGGGATAGTCCAAACAACTCAGGGACTCCCACACCCTGAATCATGGGTTCAGAAATTGGAAGGTTTTCGGCATTTGCTGAAGTAATCATAGACCCTGTACCTCCTGCTCTGACAAGAAATGAGGTAGCTGAATTTTGCACTGTAAAATCTTTTTTTCAAAATGACCAGCCTGGTTAATTGAGTCTAAGGGAAATAACTGCAATTCCTGTTTATGGCTTTCCTACTTGTTTTGTTTCCATACTGGTGGCTGACATGAAGTATTCCATAAAGGAAGATTTCTCTCAGCTTGCTGTGGTGCCTGAAAACTTGGCAAATTTGGTTGCTGTACAGACATCAGACTTTCATTTTTGGAAATGCCCAGCTTGGCCACAATTAAAATAAGTACAGTAAACTCTCAGTTACCCAGTGCCCATGGAGACTGGTAGATGCCAGATAACTGTAGTTTCTGGTTGCTTGAGAGTTACTATTAAAAATAGGCCTGACTAATACTGTACCCTGTACTATTTGTTTGGTTTGACTTGTTCTCAGGTTGGGGAGAAAGGGAACTTATTCCTATCTTCCTTTTTAAAACTCTAACACTCTAAAAATATAATGTATGTTTCTGTGGGGGGTGGGGGGGACAGAGAGTGCAACACATGAAAATTGCACTGTATTTCTTCGATTTTTTCCTGGTTGCTTGAGAGTGCTGGTTGCTTGAGTGCCGGTTAATTAAGAGTTTACTGTATTTAAACATGATACACTTGGCAGTGTCTGTGATGACAAAGGGAGATAACAATTTTGCTTATATTGTCCTGGAGTTGTGTTTAGAAAAATTGGACTCTACCTCTTGCCCCAAAGCTTATTCTTCCCCTTTCCCATCCCTGTAAGGGGGTATCAAAGTGTTAGAGCTTAATTTTCAACTAACTATTTCTTTCTTAAGTATATTGTCTGCCAATTATTGTGCTTGATGCACAATTTCATGAATGCCCAAACATGGCCACTTTAAACAAACCATTTTAATTTTCTCTTGTACTGGAGGTAACTCACCCTCCACAAAAGCTGCTTACCACCTGCTGACTGCCCATCTTCTGTAGGTTCTGGATGTTCAGAGAAGGTTTCAAATGCATATATCATGCTTTGCAGATGCTCATAAATACACTCTTTTTCCTTTTACACAACAGCTTTTATTTTTCCCAATTAGAGGTTAGAGCCATGCTGTAGAAATGGCTTTTAACAAGTTGTTCCTAGCGGTCAAAAATCTGTCATGTGTGTTTTGGGATATCATTGCCTATATTTGATTTTTTTGAAAATGATAGCAGGCATAGCGGCTTTTATTACTGCTCTCATAACTTCAGTAGGTGGATTTTGCAGTTATAGATATCCTTCTTAGATCTTTGCATGTTTAGCTGAATATTTCCAAATAGGAGGTAGAGAATTTACAGTGGTTTGAAATTCCACTGCTGTCTAGGGGCATATTATTCTTATGGTGGGTTCAGTCTCACTGTCTCTAACTGCTGATGGGTTCTGTACTTCCCACAATGGATATAATTATGTAGGAAATATATGAAAATCAGTAGAAGAATCAGAATCTGTTTATTTCTCTGTATTGTATTTTGGCAGGCAGTGTCCAGTGATACTCCTCCCCATCTATAACAATTGTGAACCGGGTAATAATTTGCCTACTCTTTTTTCAAAGGATTAGGTTTTGTTAGAAAGCTTCTTTAGGAAATGTTTTTAATTTTCCCACATGCTTAGAACTAGTTCTGTATTTGTGTTTATATTGCATTTGTTTCCCTTTATTGGCTATTTACAGGGTCTATATTACAAAATTGAATGTTGTGAATGCAGAATACCGGTAGGACGAACTTGGTAGTTCGAAAGTTGAGAATGTCAAAGCCGCGGAAACCCAAATTCTTTCTCAGGGAAATAATTCAGTTGGCCACTTCTGTGGCTTTGGCATTTTTGGACCGGGTTAAGGTAAGTGTACAAATGGGTAGTGACGGACTTTAGGGTTAGGGCGCGGGTCAGGTAAGTGTGCGATAGTGACTAACTTTAGGGTTAGGGCGGGTCAGGTAAATGTGCGGTAGTGACGGACTTTAAGGTTAGGGCTGGGTTAAGGATAGTGCATAGATAGTGATGTATGTTAGGTTTAGTGTAGGTTTTGAAGGTGTGTGGTGTGATTGTGTTATGTGTGTGTTTTTCGGAACAGCAAACTTTTTCCCTGGGAAAAAATTTGCTATTTTGAAGTGTCAATGTTATCCGAATTCGATCTTCCAAATTCGAACTTATGGTGTTCGACATTTTGGAAGTTCGATTTCGTGATATAGACCCCTATTTACATTAACATTTGATCAGGTGGTGTTATAGTAGGTACTGAATATCGCTGTTGATGGAATATAGTCTTATAAACTGACCCAGAGGAATGATTAGAAGTACTGGAAGCAACCTGGGCTTTGAGGAAGTGCTAGTTGTTTCTGCTGCATTCAACCACCCTCCCTCTCAGAAGGGAAAAACTATCTTAAGAACAGACAGGTGATAAGATGGAGGAGGTACAGAATGTAATGAAGGCTAGTCATCAGCTGATGATTCTGGCTGTGTAACTAATAACTTTCCTAAATTTCTCAATGGATACATACCCCAGGAATGAGATTTTTCACTTGCATATATTTTTAATAATTGTATTGTTTTATTAGCTACCCACTGCTACAATTTTAATCTAGCCTAATTATATTTTAGATGTCTAATGGTATAATCCTTTTTATTTTTAGATTCTTCTTGCCAGAAATTAAAAGCTGATCAATAAGAGGCTGGTATCTTATTACCCTTTTGTTTCAGTTTTTTTTTATATATTTACTACTGTAAGCACTATCATTTTTTAGAGAGCTCAGACCATATTACCAAATAACTACAGCCATTTTTTCCATATTTATTAAACATATACCAGCCTGGAGTCCCATACTCTTGGCTCTTTTAAACCACTTGTAGTGGCACTCATTATTAAAGTCCACCCTCACACAAAAGAGATAGATATGTGACTATAATTATAAATTCACTCACACTCTTACTGAAAGGATCCACTCTGTTTCTTTTCTTTATATATGCTTAGACCCTGCTTTCAGACCAGAGAAGGATTTTCTGTCTTTCTGACAAGGATACTTTGTTCTTGTATTTATTGATTAAACCCCGCTAGCACACAACAAAATAAACTTTATGCTCATAGTGTACTTAATTGTACATTCATGCAGTTTCCCAGGTGCATACATTTTACCTGTTTACTTACAGTTAAATCCAATGGAGAGGTTATTAGTAAAGCTTATCTGCAGAGACTTTAAACTATGCTGATAGCAAAGAAAGAAATTAAGTATTGGTACATTAGAAACTTGCCTGGCAGAAAACCTGTCAAAATATGCCCAAAGACAATTTCTAAAGCAGCAACACACAAAAGGCTCAGACATCCAAGTTATATGGCACCAATCTGTTAAGGTGCCAAATAACATTCACACGACACTGTTCAGCAGAGAATTACAATCTCCTTTATTAAAAAGAAAGGCACATTCTTGGGAGACTATGAAATCAAGGCCCTGTCTCCTCAAATAGCAGAATCATACATTTTTTATATAATTTCTTATTAAAAGCAGCATGACTATAGCAATCTTAGAACAACCATAGACCAGCAAACATGAATACTATGGCATTAATCCACCTACTTTATATTCATGACTTTCCATATTAGGCACACGTTCTGATTTCCATAAAATAACTTTGTACAAAGAACAGAACAGTACACTTGTATAAGTTGTACTTACCATGACAGTAGATGTTTAAATTATCACTGCAGCAGTAGCCTTAGCTATATGGGTTGTATCCTACCAGGGATATAACGGCCAGCCAGCTTCCAAAACTTCACAGCATCTTCCACATGCCTATACATTCAAGCAGTCTGAGTTGAGCTGACTAAAAGACAAGTTTGGGTGCAAAGCCCTTCACAGCTTTCCTGACAGCAGAGAGTGGGAGGCAGAGCCCTGAAAGGACAAGGCTAGGAGTAATAAAAATTAAATGTCTACACCCTGGCATAAAAAACACACCAAAAAACAAGAGGGCTAGAGAGATAGAGTGATTACTATGGCAGTGATCCTTCAAGCATCTACTGTTATGGCAAGTTCAACTTGCACAACTATAGCATGTTCTTCATATTAATCACTGCTGTAGCAGCCTTAGCTATATGGGTAGATTACCATAGCTAACTATATTTGGGAGGTGGAAGAAGAAAGGTCCAGAAGATCACGGAGAATGGTCTTAGCAAAGCATGATCTAGACCTAGAGAATGAATCCAATTTATAGGGCTTTGTAAAAAGTATGTACAGAGGACAAGTAGCAGCTTCTAGAATTCTTTTACAATCCAACCCTTTCAAAAAGGCATAAAAGAACCAAGGTCCTTGTAGACTGGGCCTTGACCCAGCCTGAGATAAATTTGTCATTGTGTGTATACCAAAAAGTAATAGCCTTAGATAAACATTTGGAAATTGTCTGCTTTTTGACTGAATGCCTTCACAAGAAATGTAAAGTGAACTGATAATCTGGAAGATTTAGTTCTGTCAAGATAGTACCTGAGTTGTCTGTGGACATGCAAGGTATGGATTGTCCTTTCTCTCTCATTTTTAGGTTCAGGAGAGAAAACAGGGAGATGGATATTTGGACTTAAAGTAAACTCTGATACCAATTTAGGCATAAAAAGGATTCATTCTCAAATAAACCCCGTCTTTGTGGAAAAGGAGGTACGCTCGACTCACAAAACAGCTTGCAACTTAGATACCCTTCTTGCAGAGGTTAGAACAATCAATAAAACTGTTTTCCATGTTAAGAACTTCAAGTCAGCTGATTAGCTGGTACGGTTGGAGCAAGTGTTAGTTTCTCTAACAAAAAATTAAGATTCCAAGGATGACCACCAGTTTACTTGGAGGCCTGTTATGTAATAACCCCTTTCAAGAACATTTTGACATGTGACTGACTTGAAAAAGGAGGATCCGTGGGCAGACATTCTAAAATGGCAAATACGTGAACCTTGGTAGATAAATAAAGGTCAAAAGACAGTAACTCACACAAATATTGTAAAACCAGAGAAAAAGCTAGCCCTGAATGGGTGCGGGTTATGTTGTATGCAGCAACTAAGAAAAGTTTTCATTTGATAATATATGATTTTCTAGCAGCAGGCTTTCTAACTTCCATTAGTACTTGATGCATATCCTCAAAAAACAGCACCCTAAAAGGAATTAAGATCCTATCATTCAGGCAGTCAGATGAATATGATTGAAGTTGGGGTGTATCAGTCACCCCTGTTCTTGTGTTAGTAGATTCATTATGTGAGGAAGCTTGTGGTATTTACCACTGGCCATTTCCAAAAGAAAGAAAACCCATTGTTGCCTGTGCTAGAATGGAGTCACCGCAGTGATCTTAGGGGATTCCATCTGAATCATCAGAAGTACCTTGGATATTAATGGAAAGGGTGGAAAGGCATATAGGAACATTCCTATCCAAAGAAAAGAAAAGGGCCCTGTCTTCCAGGCCTTGTTGCACGGAGTCCTGGAACAGAATTTTGCCAGTTGATTGCTTAAAGAGGAGACAAAAGAGGTCTACAAAATGAAATTCCTACTGATGGATCAAATCTTAGAAGATTCCTTGACCTAGTTTCCATTCATGAGGGTCTGCCCTGGTCTTTCTCAGTTTGTCTGACCCACAGTTTTTCTCTGATGGAATGTAGGATGCTTGTAGAGTGAGATTGTGCTGTGAAGATAACATGGCTAGTCTGCAAAAGGGGTATGACCTGGTTCTCCCTTTCTTGTTGATGTACCACATTACTGTGGTATGCTCTGTAACCACTTGAAGAGGTCCCAGGACCAAACATGGCTCAGAAAATTGAGTGCTTTGATCAGACCAAGCATCTCCTTGATATTTATATGCTTGCAGATGTAGTTCATGTCCCACACCCCATGTACTTTTCTCTCTCTTGAAACTGCTCCGCAAGCAAAGTGTGCTGCATCTGTGATGACTGACTCCTGTGGAGCAGAAAGGAAGAAGGGGAAACCCTGATTTAGAGATATCTGTTGTCTCCTCCAAGAGATTTCTCTTCTGACAAACCCCAGTACTGGGATATGAAAATATAAAGGGTGCTGGTGCTGGAACCAAGGAGATTTCAGATAACACTGTATCTTTCTTATGTGGAGTCTTGCCTGGTATATTATGAGAAACATAGATGTATTAAGACCCAAAATATGGAGGTATAGCCTCACAGTGACTGAAGCCTAAGTGGAAAAACTTAAAAATAGATCAAAATAAAGGTAAATTTTTCCCTGTGGAAGAAAAGCTCTTTGAACTGAGGTGTCTAGTTGGAATCCCAGGAAAAAAATCCTGGGTGAGAGAGTCAAGAAAGACTTCTGAAAGTTCTGTTAGAATTCTAGCTTGTACAAGAGATTTCTCACCCAAGGAAGATATTCCTGTCATTTTAAAAAAGACTCTGCACAGATAACCAAGTTTTCTAAATATGGAAAATGTGGATACCCTGTAGCCTGCAACAAGCTATAACTGGAGCTAGACACTTTGTGAACACTCTTGGTGCAGAGGATAGTCCATAGGGCAATGCAGAGAACTGATAATGTGATCCAGACACACAAAACACCTGAAGTCTAGATGAACAGGAATGTGATGATAAGCATCTTTTACATCTAGTGTTACCAGGAAACCTGAAAGAGAGCAAAAGACAACAGGTTGTGAAGTGACATCATTTTTAATCTGGGCACTATCACAAACATGTTTAGGAAAGAAAGACACAGGACTGGTCTCCAAACATTTTCTTTCTTTGTGACTAGGAACATCCTTTAATAAAACCCCTTCCCTACCTGAGAAGGAAGAAATAATTATTTCACTCCTTGAGACAGCATCTGAGGAATAACAGGTGGAAACAATACAGTCTGATCTTAGGATGAGGAATGACCCCATGGATGGAAAGGAGGAATTTCCTCCCACTGTCATCTGTAACCCTGTAATGATTTTCAGAACTCTTTTGTCTGAAGCAATCTGTTGCTAATGAGAAAATGTTGATTCAGAGTTTCTGAAAGAGAAAGATGACCACAGTGAGAGGGGGTCACAGGGTTTCTTGAGCAGTCATTCAGACTTTTTGGACTGTCCTTGGTTTTAGGAGGTTTGAGACGTTCGTTTTAGAATTTCTCTGTACTTTTTTTAACATCTGCTGAAGAGTAAGAAAATGCCTTGGCAATTTGGAAAAAGAGGGTTGAAAAATCTTAGGGATTTCCCTGGATCAGCTGCCCCTTTCATCGGACTTTTCATTTGTCTCTGTAGTAGAGGGACCAAACACTAAATCTCTATCCAAGGGAGAATTTAAAATCTCATTTTTGTCATCATCTGGAAGGTTCTGAGAATGCAGCCAAGCAAACCCCCTTAAAACATTACCAGATTCCATAGGTAGAAGTATCAGCAGAGTCAATGACACTGCACTGTGCAATGAGAAGAAATAGAAATAAGAAAAAAGTTTTTTTTAAGATATTTTGAAAAATAAACATAAAATAAATGTTGATATACATATTAATGATTGCAAATTGAAAAATGAAAATTCTGAAGTTGAAAAGTATATACTTTTCCCATCCTTATAATAACTTAAGGATTGGGATTAAATAAAGGCTTAGCAAACAGTAGCAGCAGAGGAGTAGGGGCTTAGGTTATAGGTCAGGTCAAAGGTTTGGGAAAAGTAAATAAAAAAGGAACTTTATAGAACTGCTATCTGCCTTTGCCTTTTTTTTTAGGACTGTCTGCTGACTGTAAAGGACGCAGAACACAAGACACACATCCTATTGAGGAGAAGAAGACAGGAATAGGTGTATGTTCTGGAAAGATCCATTTTTGAGGGACTGAGAAACCTCAGTGTTCTCCCACTTAAAACACTGGAACATTCTAGCAATAGTCTCAGAGAATGAGACGCCCCCAAAATGACAATGAACAAAACATGCTGGAGGGATAGGTTCCTGACCCAGTGACTCCTCAGACTCTGGAATAGACTGCCCATACATGTTAAGCAGAGTGTCTCTTTGGCCCTCTTCAAAAGGAACCTTGACGATTGGATGGGAGATAGGAAATTCACCCCATGGGTCACGTCAGACAGACAGGGTCCAGAGAAGTAAATATTGTGGGAAGAAATAGCCAGGGAATTGTTATGGCTAGGCTTGTATAGGCCCTAGGGCCAATAGCCTAGTACCAACCTATGAACCTATGAACCTATGAATGAGAATAGAACTCCACTCTGAGTCTAAATCAGAAATATAAGGACAAAACCCTGAATTTTCCCTGCATCTTCTTGTTCAGATTCAGAATATTGAAGCGCTTCAGGAAAGGAGGCATCCCTCTTTCTTTTACCAGAAACTACTCTACAAGAAGGATCAATAGCCTGAATCAAACCTGAGCCAATCCCAGTAAACTATGCCTATGCAAAGACATTTGAGGAGGAGTAGATACATGCTTGGTGTTCTATTTCTTTTTAATAGGAAAAATGGGGCCACCTTTGTTACTTATGGCAGACACTTCTTCCCCAGGGTGTGCACAGCATTCTGACACAACTGTTCCCTCTCCCAAGATGAATGACAATGGTTCTTCCTTGCCTACTGAGGGAACCTCAACAGTCACTGAGGACTTGGCTAACCCCAAGTCCATAGTGGCTGTAGGTGCTATACCAGAGAAACCCAGGGTAAAATATGAGTGATCTAAGCTACAACAAATGGTGACAGGAGAGTCACCACCTGCAGCTGAGGCAAACTGCTAGCCTGCTATAGTGACAAAGACTGTTTGCTTAACTTTTTCTTTTTGTGGCTGGACAGAGGACTGACCATGGGACTGACAATCTGTTCAATGGTCATGCCAAAAATGGTGCCTCTATCATGAGGAAAACAAGCAACAATGTCAGTAAAACTGTCAGTCCACAAAGTTACTTTTTTGACAGAAATAAACAAATTAACAAGTACTTTCAAATATTATAGCAGCTCCACTACCTTAAAATAAACAATTTCTCCACAGAAAATAGGTTAGATAATATTATTTTTAAACAGAGAGACACAAGTGCTCCGTTTAAAAGTACATTACAGTCTCGAGACAATCCATTAAAAACAGCAGTCCTATCTTTAAAATAACTTTCCTACAGAGGAAAGTAATAAAACATTAGTCAAAAATAAGAAAATGGAAGTTTTTTCCCCAAGAGAAAACCTGTCTACCCCGCTAAAGAAAAATAAGAAAATGGAAGTTTTTTCCCCAAGAGAAAACCTGTCTACCCCGCTAAAGAAACCACAAGCCGACTGTCAATCCTCAGAAGTCTCAGAGGAGTGTATTCTTCAGTGGCAGTAAAGTTCTAAAGGGCTTTGTGCACAGATCTTTCTTTTAATCAGCTCAGCTTGAGCTGCTTGACCTCTTGAGGTGCCCTGAAGCTTTGGAAGCTGGCCAGCTCTTATAACATAGGCAGGGTATAACCCATAAAGCTAAGGCTACTGCAGCTCTGATCAATATAAAGAACATCGTTTTACACTATTTCCATTTTAGCATATTTGGCAGGAAATAAATTATCAGATACATATTGAAAAGGACTCAGGAATTCATCTAGTAATGAAAATATATTACAGACGAAATATGCACTCAACATTTTTCCTTCTCTGTACGCCACAGCCTCACCCATAACAAATAGATGTAAATAAACCAGATATAGTATTCCATAAATAAAAGACAAAATAAGCATTGATCATTAAAATTGTTACATCCAGGGATTACAGTGTCTTACCTACAGAGAGACACTAAATAATAAAATACTATGATTTGCAAGCTGAAACAAGATCATTGTAGAAGAAAGAGACCCAGATAGTTCCAACATTACTAGGAGCAATAGGTCTAATAAAAAAGTTTTCACAATTGCACTTAAATATGCTAACAATACAAGTAACCAACTATGAACTACAGAAGGAAGCAATCTTTGGAAAATTGTGTGTGCTGAGAAGAGCACTCAGATAATATCATAAATAGAACAAAACTCATTTTATGAACTCTAATCATAGCCTGACTTAGGAATCATATCCTAACCCGTCATGGTATTAAGAACCCGAAATACCTGGAGAAGTTAACCCGATATAAACTTTAAGAGGGAAGAGCTGTGTTATTACAAAATTATAATCCAAAGTCATTGTTCTGTAATACAAGTTCTTATGTCTGAAAGTACTGCTTTTTACTAGTACCTTCTTAAATATCTTGCCAAGTACCTGAAGACTTTAATGGGCCTAAAATGTCAAATGAGCTAGTTTCACTATTTTGTGTGCAAGGATCACTAGGACATGTGTACTTAACACTGGCATATGGGCCATCAGATGTGAAAGGGTTAATTTAGCCTTGCCTCTAAGTTTCTAAAATCACAGTGGTAGTGCACCAAACAAGATGCAGTTCATCCAGATGTGACTACATTTCTGTCATGGCTACCATGAGACAAAGAACTTAGAAGGCACACTGCCTACCAAAAAAGCCTGTAAATGATGTTGTGCCATCACTAAATGAAGGATGAAGAGGTTGAATGGGTGAATGATATAGGCCACAAGGAGCGCTAGAAAAGCTGACCATGATTTGTGCTCTGAAACACAGTGATGTTTGAGCAGGCGAAAGTTAACTTTTTTTGCTTGCCAAATGATCTAGTTTTAAAGTGAAAAAAGTTTATTTCTTATAACTCGGATGAGACACTCTAAAATTTCAGCAGGCCACATCTTTCTGAACCCACGTCACCAAGGTTTGATGTTTTCACCTTGGTTCTGGAGGATGTCCAATCATTATTCCTGTCAGAGAAATGGAAACCACATGAGCTAGAGCAGTAGATCAAATTAAAAAGGTTAAATCTGTTTTGAGTGAAACAGCAGAAAGTATTCAGTCATAGGTAACTTAATAAGCACAGACTTCTGCATATTGTAGGAATAAGGACTATACTAATGCAGACAAGGACAGGAAAGAATAATAACTATATTCAGGACATGAAGCAGTGACTTCAGGGTTCAAATCACGTCACTGGTGAACTGAAAAGAATTTAATCAAATTGAATCTTTCCTTCTACTAAGCAAGATAACTAAAATAATAAACGTGAAATACATCCTCAAATGGTACAAGTAACCAGTAATAGTGTGAATATTTTTAGCTTTTTTTTTTTGTTTTGTTTTATGTAACTGCAATAATCAAAAATTTTCACACTAAGATTATCCACAGTAACCAACTATACTATTCATAGCAGTAAGTTTTGTAAACTACATGGTGTGAAGATATAAAATACAAAGACTAATTCCAAATACGAGCCAAGAAGCATGTTTCTAGAATTACTAAGTGAGAGAGCATAGACAGTGGAAGGCGACTAACTAGAAAATGATAAGTGAGATAGTAATGATAAGGTAAATTAGAGAAAATGAAGGAAAAGAAAGGGGAGGGGAGCAAGGAGAAGAAAGTACAGGAAGAAAATAGGTTCAAGTGGGATGATAGCAGTGACAGGTCCAGGTGTTAATTAGGTTATTTTTTTAAGATTTTGCTTGAAATCTTGGGCAAGAGTAATATTTCTGAGGGTCTTGGCAAGCTTGTTCCAGGATACAGCAGGAAAGTAGCTGTAGAGATTGTGCTCAAAAAAATTATTAGGTTTGTGAATTTCTAAGAGGCATTGGTCAGAGCTTCTTAGGGCATGAGGGGGTGTTATGGAGGGAGACTAAAGAGGAGATATTCGGGCAGAAGGAGGGCTTATACAGGATAGAATAGATGATAAGTAATAGTTGATTAGGAAACTCTAGACACCTTAGTGTCTGGAGAGCAAGACAGTGGTGTGATATGCAAGGCAAATTAGCTGCAAATCGGGCAACTTTATTGTAGGTGGTTTCAAGTTTGAAAAGCAGTGTGTTCTTTAAATTAGTTAAGATTTGTGAGCTGTAAAAGACGCTATGGAGAAAGTAAGCTTGAGCAAGTGATATTCTGGAGTCTGGTGTAAGGGACCTTTTGCTTCTGTACAATAGGCCAAGCTCTTGATGGGTTTTCTTGATACAAAGATGTACATGGAAATCAAATGTAAGTTGATCATCTATGATAGCCCCAAGGAGCTTAGTGTGGGAATCAGGTTTAATAGTGGTATTGCTAAAAGAAGAGATGGTGAATGAAGATTTAAGATAGCAGAGGGGTTTACAGAAGAAGAGATGAAGTTTTTAGGGTTCAGTATGAGTTGGTTGTTAGTTAGCTAAGTTTCAGCGAGGATGAAAAATGTTTCTGTCAGAGTGAGCAAATCAGAAGTGTTATCAACAATGGAGATGCTCTCCAGACACTCAGCTGGCTAGAGTTTCGACACCATCCCCCATTCTTGAATTATAGCTAAACTCACTAAACTAGGTATAAATCCCTATGTCAAAAGATAGGTAGCCACCTGGCTCACTGACAGAACCCACACTGTAAAAGTTGCAGATTCTAAATCTGACCTCAAAGCAGTGACAAGTGGAGTACCACAGGGTTCCGTCCTGGGACCTCTCCTTCTTGTTATCTACTTCTCTGAAGTACAGGCTAACACAGAAGGCCTCTGGCTAACGAAGTTCACAGATGACTGCAAACTAGGAGTCATAGTCAATTCCCCAAATGATGTGGACATCCTACAGAAGGGCCTCACTGAGACATATGCCTGGTGTCAGAGCCATGAACTCAAGCTCAATGCTAAAAAGTGCAGTGTCATCCCCTTTGGTAAAAACTCTGTACCCATGAACTACCACATAGGCAGCAATCTACTTAACACCGAATGCGTGATAAGAGCTCTTGGGACCCAGGTGGACAGTAGTCTCTCCTTTGATACTCACATTGCCACAGTAGTCAAGAAGTCCTTCTAAGTTGCACACTTCATCACAAAAGGGTTCTCATCAAGGAAAAAGGGGCAATTGTTCCCCTCTACTTGACACTCATTAGACCCATTAAAGAGTGCAACGCCCCTTTTGGAATGTACCTCACAAGACATCTGCAGCTGCTGGAAAGGCCACAGAAGTACCTCACAAAGAGGATTACTGGCCTCAAACAAATGCCCTACACTGACCACCTCAAAAACCTCCAGCTTTACTCCATAGCATATCACCTACTCAGAAGTGATCTCTGCCTAACATATAAAGCTATGTCAAACCCAGAGCTGTTGGACATGTTACACCTAAAGAAATCCCAATCCCTCCAAGCTACATGCTCTAGGGACCTAAACCTTGTCACCACAATAAAAAGAACAGGCGGGAGGGATAGCCCAGAGGCTTCCTATACTCTGGAACAAGCTACCCACCTATGTCAAGCAAAGTTCTTCATTAGCACTTTTCAAGAAAAATCTTGATGAGTGGATGGGAAATAGGAAATACATCCCGGGGATCACTTCTGTGTCTCTGCTCGACAGTGGCATAGGAAAATAACTTTCTTGGGTGGCGTAAGCCATGGAGCCTTGTTGGCTAGGCTTACGTAGGCCCTTGGGCCGATAGTCTAGTACCAACCCATGAACCTATGAACCTATGATTGTTGAGTCATCCGTGTACTGTATTAGGGATGGCTGAGGACAGGAAGTGTGAAGATGATTAGTAAATATGTTAAAGTGAAGAGGCTTTAGAAAAGAGCCCTGTGGGACACTCATTTTGATGGGGAGAAAGGGAGATTTGTCTAAAGATCTTAAGCATCTAAATATCTGTAATAAATAAATTGCATAAATAAAATACGCATGCATAGAACAGTATTAAAATCAAAGCATTCTCAGCTCAGACTTTAATGTAAAAAGTAAGTCATTTTTTTTAAAAAAGCTGACATTTTCAGGCACAGAACCAAGTCATTTTTAAAAAAAAAAAGCAGACATTTTCAGGCACAGAACCAAGTGTGTATAGCAGGAATGATATGACTTTGATATATATTGTTGATTTGCTCTGAAGCAAACTATATAAACAATATGAGATTCAGGACTGAAAATAACAGCCTGGTGATGGTCAATTACAAAACAGAATGGTAACATAAACTTCTGCATACATGTGCATATAGTTTTTCATATCAAATAATTACATGAAGATTTATTATAGCAGCTGAGTGCCTGATATTTACGTTCTTTCTTCATGGAATGTAGGCAATGCCTCTTGGCACATATGAATACCACGCCTATATGTTTTTAGGTACACAAGTGCTGAAAATGTGTACTCTACTGATTTTGAATGTCTTACTTATAAAATTTACAGAGAAATATACAGCACAATGTCTTGCATGCCTTATAGAAATCAGCATATATTTGGTGTTTAGGGTACCCATTATCAATAACTTTATTAATGCATGTCTTCAAATCATGGCTCATTATAAATAGCTGCTGTCAATTTTCTGTGTATGGCATTAAGGAAGCCATTATCCTGACATAAATGTAGGCTTGCTCATTTCTTTGCTAGATGAAAGCTTTTCATTCTATTTGTAGTATTATAAATGCATAATGTACAATATATAAAACAAATGATTGCTAGCATTAGTCTATTAGCAAAATAACTATGTCAAGTTGCTGTTATTACTGAAGCTGGTGATTTTTTTAAAAGCACTATGTTGAAGTTCAAATGCAAACAGCTTCTTGTTAAAATATGTTTAAACGTAATGCAAATTACCTCTACTTATGTTTTTGCAACAGCTGGCTAAGTATATTTTACTTTAATAGGTTTATTATGATAATTTGTACAGTATTTCGAGGAAATTTGCTACATTACCTCAGTCACATTACACACAAAAGGCTAGAAATCTTTGTTGGTTTTATTCTGATTTTTTGTCTGCTGCTGATTGCCTTTCTTACTATAGTAGAGACTACATAATGACAAGTACAGACATATATTTGTGTATGTATGGATGTATTTGGTGCCTCTGATGATCAAATTCATCACTCATTCCCATTTTTCTCACTTCACTATGCATTAATATCACAGGCAAAATAAAAATCATGATTTTCATTGGGTCTACATTTATTTATTTATTTTATTTTATTTATTTTATTTTATTTATTTTACATTTGTTAACCGGGTTAGTCTTGCTGAGCTTTTGGCTCATTTTCAGCAGAGACCCGGGGAGAAAAGCTCCTCAGTACTAGAAAACAATTTATTAAATTTTAGTAACATAGTAGTAACAATCAGCTATAGGATCTTCCAAGCAGATATTAAATCACCGAACACTTAAAAAAGCGAACGGTGATTGAGCGACCCTATGTAAGCAAAAGCTTACAATGTCGAAGTGTCAGAACAGTGAAAAAATAAAATAAAAATCAATTTCAAACATTACATTAAGTGGGTGGGCTGTACCCCCCCACACCCCCTTACTTAAATATACCAACTCCGAGACCACACTACAGTGCCGAAAAAGGCAAAGTACTGATGTGGCCAAGAAAATTCTTTCCCAAGAAAAGAATCTGCTTAACAGCCGCTCTGGTATTTTGCATTTTCAGCCTTTTAAGTTTGTCCAAGATGCATTTGAAAGAACACGTCTTCAGTCTTTTAATATAGACCTTTTTCATATGATGTCTTTCAACAGTCCTGGTACTGGTTAAATGCAGATTTTTCTTAGAGCACCAGCTCTATTGAAGCTGCCAGATAGAAATGGGCACTCACAAAATACAGAGTTCATACTTACAACTTAGGTTCATTGGTCGATAGGAGTTACAAGGCATATGTGTCAAAAGACCATCCCAGTTTGTAAACAACTTCTCAAGAAGGGCAAATTAGGTCAGTCAAGTGACAGAATTACCAGAACCCATTCAATCATCTAGACTAAATTTGAAGAACAATAGGGTGTCATAGGATTATAAGATCATCGGAAGTTACTAGGCTATTGGCCCTGAGGCCCTTATAAGCCTAGCGAAGAGTTTAGCCCATGTTTAGACAAGCAAACATAATTTCACTTGTAGAGGAAGTCTGTTCCTGAGATGAGACGTGTTCCTCTATCAACTTTTATTTATCCATTGGTATTCTGGTATCAGTATAATTTTATAATATACTGAGATGCAGGAAATCAAGGTGGATGGGGTCCTAAATGACTCAGAACACAAGTCTAAGGCACATAGTAAAGTGACAGAACTTCATACCTTTCCTGGTGGCAGTCTTCTTGGTTAGGAAAATCTGGGGACTTTTCCAGCTGCCATATATGTCTATATAAGTACATCTTGCACACAACATGATTAATTAGTGCAGCATACAAGAGTATGAAAACTTTTTTTGACCTGGATGATAGTCTTTAGATATTATCTTTGCTAGAGAGAATGCTTTTTATGACAACTGTAACTACATGGTAGTTAAAGAATAGTCAATTTTAAACCCAGGTTTCTTGATCCCAAGCTACATTATCATTTTGGAGAGGAGTATAAGACAATTCTATATTATTTGCATTTCATTTTGGTCAATTTTTAGCACACTAACTCATTAAGAAGCCTAAGTTCCTACTATAATGAGATGGCAGTTAATGGGAATTTGACAAAAATGTCCAGTCTTCAATCATTAGTGAAATAAGTCAACTAAAGGTATCAATTTTTAGTTTGGAGATCAGAGAAGCAGATAGCAAAAATAAGTGGTCCCATAACTGAGCCCTGAAGAACACCACTAATTACTCTTATACTTAAACTAAAATACTTGCTACTCTAACAATGTAAGTTATTTTACTCAGTTTGCTATCCACCTCACAACACAAGGCACTTAGCTTATTGATGATGACAGCTTGATGAATATTGTCAAATACTTTGACCAGATCCAAACAAGCTGTCTTGACAGGATGACCACTATCTTCAGCCTGAGTAAATTCTCAAAGAAGGTGACTCAATTAAGTAAGCAGAATCTTTATTTGACAAATTCAAACTGGTGTGGATGTAGCCTAATATGATTTTTGCTATTGTTGTTAACAATGTCAATTATAATATATTCTGTAGCTTTGTAAACCAGAGTAGTCAGGCTAAATGGGTTTATAGTTATCGGACACATTGTCCAGCTACCTGGATATAGAGGCATCACCACTGCAGTTGACATTATTTGTGGGACATGCCCTGTAATTATACTATACATAACATGTAAATTAATTTAAGAAGGGGTTCAACAAGGGTGTGTTTAGAGATGTTTAAAAGGAATCTGTGTAAGTTATCTGGCCCAAGGGAAGTGTTTTTGTACATAAAAGAATCATTGCACATGCTCCTTTGGGATACTAGGAGACTAAGTGATATGGAAACTGGTGGTAAAGGGATAATTGTCTCCAAGGTAAAGTTTGCATTAAGTTTGTCTGACAAAACATTTGCTCTGTTAGTTGAGTCAGAGTGGCTGGTGCCATTATGGATTAGTTCCAAACATGTCTGAGTATTGTTTTCAGCTAAAGAAGGACTTTTGGTTATCCCTTTCCTCAGATGCTACTTTAAATTCATGATTTGCCCTGCTAACCTTGATTGTAGGTTTTAGCTTCTTATTGACAGTTTCAGTGTGTTCTCTGATAGCAGGAATTTTAGATCCACTTTATGATTTAAGATATTTTTTCTTTCATTATGACTTTGTTTATACTAGTGGACCATCTAGATGGCTTACTCTTAAACATGGTAACCATAAAGGTGAAACTGTAGACAAACCAAGAAGTGGAGAAACAACCACTAGCACAATGGACTGCTTGAAGATACAAAACTTTAATTCTCAACAACAAAGGTTAAGCACTTTCAGCCCTCAATGTTGGGACTTCCTCAGAACTTTGCTCTTAAACATCTTATTATAATTTGTTTATAATTTGTTCTAGTAGGGGCAGTCAGTTCTAGACACATACTAATATGGACATATAACTCATTGGTATAGATAGCATCTGTTTCATAGTTGGGGATGGTGATGTTCTAAGTTTAATTCAATCATTTATTATAAAGTTTAATAAGGTTTGTCAGACTGGAAATTTCAGAATTATTATTTGAAGATGTTTTACTGATTTTGATGGATAAGGTTACAAGTAGGTGGATAGACTTAACCAGGGATGAAGCAATCAGCAGGATGGTACATGCAGAGGCTATGTTAGTTAGTACCACTTCCAGAACATGCTGACCTCCTGTCACCTCACTGACTGTTTCAGGGAGCTTTTATTTATCAGGTCCAAAAATCCCTGGGAGTACTGAAATGTTGATGCATTTCTGTTCCAGTTAAATGAAGGATAGTCAAAACCACACATTATAAGGGAACTTTTTGTAATAGGCAGTTACTCGAGTACTCTTAGGAATCTATCATAGTCAAAGAGAGTACCCTATAGTAGACTATAAGCTGGTAATTTCTTTTGTTCAAGGTATGTTAGAGCTCAATGAGCTTAGTTTGTGGTTTCTGGGTAATTGTCTAGATGTGATATTGTCATTGGCAAATATGGATATGCCCCAGTAGATTTCCCTCTAGTCTATTTGTATGATAAGCACAGAACTCAGTACAGAGGGAATGCCATCCTTAAACTTATGTAAGTTGCAATTAATACACAATCATGGATTTGTTCAAGGTGAAACAGAGCCTCAGCATCATGCAATTTATTATTAAGACTTTTCTTACTGAGTATACAACTTTTATGCAATCTGGATTTGAATTTGGAATTGGCTCAGTTATTGCATTATTTTCAGCTGGGTAGGAATGCCCATTAGGTGGGTTCCAGCTAAAAGAAAAAAGAATAATCGGGCATCAAAGTCTTTGGTTAGTTTGTGGACATATTGGAATGAAAGGTGCTGACCATCTGTAGGAAAGGAGGCTGGACTATACACCATCTCTTCCCATGTTGAGACTTGTATTGTATCTCTCTAGAATGATACCATCCCCTCAATCAAGTGCTAAAGTCTATTATATTTTCTCTGTATGATGTTATCATTCTTGGTGATTGTAAAATTATATATAGGACCAGCGTCTCACCTGCATTTCACATACGTGTAGTGAAAGCCAATATAGCTCTGCATGTCCCTGATGTTTGAGTATCTCAGTTCACTCACATCCACATGGACTTCCATAAGGTCACATTATTGTTTGCCTTGTATAAAGGACTGAAATGCCCTTGTAATATCATGGCTCCTGGTACTGAGGAGATAGCTAATATTTAGCCTGTTCTTGTCTGGCCTTGTAAGCATGGAGTCAGTGTGCTGACAACAAGTCATCAATTACTAGTACATTTCCATTTGTCATTGTGGTTTTAATAGTACTGGACAGTTAACAGTCAACGGTCTAGTGATTCTTTACAATGGAATGGTAATGATGCCATGTCTATAGATCAGTGCTGAGGCTTTATCCTTCTGGTTCTAGGAAACTTTAGAAACAACTTTTTCACAACCACAGCATATGCTGGTCTGGTATGCTTGTGTGGAAGTGTGGGTGGCAGTATGTGTTTCTCACAAACAAAATTGTTTGTTGAGATGGAGACCTCCATGTGTAGATCCTTATACCTATCCAATATTGTATTATGTAATTTAAGTAGTAGTTCATTGTCTGAAGCACTTGACAGTTTCCATACTATTTATGAACAGCAAATGCTATGAGGCTGGCAACAGAATGGAAGCAATCAGTTGATTATCCATGTAATGCACTTAGATGTAGATTTAATATGGAGAAGTGCACACTTATGTAGTTATTAGATTAGTCAATAAGTACAAAGATCTTAAGTGCAACAAGTCAAAATAACAAAAACAGTGGCAACAACAGTTGTAAATAACAAGCCTGTAAGAGGTTTAAGTAAGCCAAATAAGAACTTGTGTGTAAGAGGTCACAATAAGCAACATATAAATAATGGCAGTAGTAAATAAATAAATAACAGACCCACAGATAATTCAGTTATCAAGCAGGACTAAATTGATAGCAGTAAATGTGAGAGAGTAAAAAAACATGTACAGCAACAGTAAAACCAAGCAATAAATGTGGGAGTTAAAAAGCTTATACGGCAAAAGTAAAAACAAGCAATAAATGTGAGAGAGTAAAACAGCATGTACAGCAACAGTAAAAACACCAGCACACTACAAATGCATAGCTACTTAGCATGTGGGAATGTGCAGGTAGGAACAGCTACTTGGAACCCTTTTCAACCTGTAGCCAAATTATAGCAAGGAAAGCTCAAGGAAACATGCCAGCCAAAAACGGAAACAAACAACTTGATATGTCAATTGGAAAGGTAACCTTACTCGGTACGATACTGCGCCAACAACAATGGTTGCTTTATGAGCAGGATCATGCAACACAGGCAAATGACAGCCAAGTTAAGCAATATAGCAGAATTTAAAACAATGCACAGACAGGCAAGATGCAAAATAAAATCACAATACAAGCTCATCTCCAGTAAATAATATTTTTATTATTTATTTTTATTTAACATTTGTTTACCGGATAGTCCGACTGGGCTAAATGCCCATTTTCAGTGAAAGCCCAGGGAGAAAAGTTCTGCTGGTAAAACAAGATAGTGCAATACAATACAAAAATAATAGAATAAGACAAAAATAATAACTCTGGTGCAGCAAACATTAATGTACTGATCCAAGAAGAATTACAACTTAACTACAAAATATACAATGGATATTTCTAGAGATTATTCCAAGTTGCATACAAATGAGTTGGTTTGGATACAGACAATTATACAGAAAAGAATTTTAGTGTTAAACAGAAATAGATGCTGACACTTTTTATACAATAAGTTAAATTTTGCAGGTATCACTTACAGTATTTGAGGGGTAATCTGAAAAAAAGAGAATGGCAGATGGAAGCCACAGTAATGGAGGTAGGATTGAGGGGGAGGGATAGTAGAGAGATTGAGGATAGGAAAAGTACAAGCAGATATAATGGATGTGGAGACTGAGAAGGTGGCAGAGAAAAAGAGGTGAGTGGTGGAAGTACTTGCTTAAGTTTAGCCAGGAGAAGTATAAGAGCATTGCCAGTTCCTGGTTAGGTCGGTCCTGAGAAGTTGTTTGAATATTGATGAGTTGGTAGTATTAAGGATATTCTGGGGGATGGAGTTCCAGGCTTTGGAGATTTGATTGGAATATAAGGAGTCTCCACAGCTATTATTAGATTTAGTGACCTTTAATAGATATTTGTCTGTGGATCTTAGGGTTCTGTGGTTTAAGTATGGTTGGATGAGATTATGGAGTGCTGGGCAGTTTTCAGGTTTAGTAATGATGGCATGTGTAGTGGTAATTTGGTAGAGACAGGAGGTTGGGTAGAAATATAGCTATAATAGCTTAGAACATTGCAAAATCATCTATTTTTACAAAAAATGCTTAAACAGTTTAAAATTTCAAAATATGGGCAGCCAACACAAGCCTCAATATCAGCTATACATTAGTTACAATAGGCGCTTCACTGGTGTTGGAGGGATCAGTCTGTAATCCAAACTAGTGAAGAGGTCCCAAATGGTTAAAGTTATTTTGAATCTCTCCTCAAACACGTTTCAAGCATTTTGAGTGCTGGAATATCAGCAGATACTTTCATTTCATAAAGTTGTATTATGCACTATACAAAGTAATACAGCATTGCAATAAGTTAATGTAAGGTAGAGAGGCATGTTGAATGTCTGATGCAAGTAAACTGCACTGTTCACTCCCATGGCAATGTTCTTTGCATTAATTCATTTAGCAGAGCCTAGCCATGTGACTGCACAGCATAATATGCCATTGCTGTTTTCAGTATATATAATTCTAAACATGATTTGAAAATTTTTTTGTTCATGAGTTCCTGCTCCACCTCCACGTCTTTTTTATTTGATGTCAAAATGAAAGCTTGCATTTGGGTAAATAATTGTAGCTGACTGGTTATGTCCCATTTGTGTGTTTGTACAGAAATGTGCTGTGCTTTATAACAGGCCTTACTAGGAAGTGTCTCTGCCATGAGGTAAATGCACACAGAACTGGATCATGTTTTATATTACAATAGAGCATTATTACAAAACTAAAAAGAAAAAAAAAAGAGATGGATTATACCCCCCCAACCATTTTCCTATAACTTATATAACACTTTTATATTTATAGATTTTTTAAGTAAGTTTGATAATGTGAAAGAGCACTGTCAGGGATTAATGCACTGTGTTATATAACTGAAATTAAATCAGTTGGTTATCAAAATATTCCTGATGGCCAATGTAATGTTGTCAAGAATATGAATGTTGTCTTAGAAGGAATAGGACTTTTGTTCTATATACTGCAAAACGTTTTGATCCAAAAAGGCCATTTTGTAAGTGTAAAATAATTTCTTGACAATTTGCTCCATTTCAGAACAGGAAAGGTCATGGAGGCAGATGGTGCAGTACACTGTCATGCTTCTTTGTTTTTTGATTATTATGATTTCCCCATCTGCCATGCTCACCATCAAGTGAACCAAATTTGGACTGGTCCATTCATTTCACAGCAGGGAAGACTTTAACTTTCAAAGTCTACTACAGCAAGAGAAAGCCAGAGGGACAGTCATCCTAGCAAACATTGGTGTGCTTGTATGCAATCCAACATCCCAGGAATAAGTGCTTTTTTAGCCCTGCCTCATAATCTGGTTAGGGAAAATGAGCTACACGAGTCACCATCGAAGCATGCAATGTCCATCTAATGTGACTGAATTCTCCTGCATATTCACCAATGAGATCTTGGTTTTATGCCTGCTCCCAGAAGGCCTACTTAGCCTCAACTCTTCTCTAAGTATACATGTGGAAGGTAAGGGCCCTAGTCCACTCCACTCCATACCACTCCACTCAACAACTGTCCACTTCACTCAGCTCCACTCCACTCCACTCCACTCCACCATTACCCACAACAGACATTCACATCTTCAGCCCTGCTGTCAGGGTCCCAGATTGTAAATACAACTTGAGTCACCTGGCCAGCAATAAGGGATCTATTCATCTATACCACCAGTGTAGGCATTTACTGGCATGCTTCTTTTCAAATTAGCAATACAGACAGATCATAATTCTAAGAGAAAGGCTTTAAACAAACCATATAAATGAGTAAAATGTACAGTCGATCCACAAAGGCAACTAGAAGAGTTCTTATTAATTTAACATTTGTTTACTGGGAAAGATCAACTTGGAACAAGCCAATTTTCAGTGGATGCCTGGGGAGAAACACTCTAGATGCATGTTTTTATAATGTGGGAGGAAACTGGAGCACCTGAAAGAAAGCCACATAAATGCAGGGAGGGCATGCAGACTCCACAGAGAAAGCACACCGACTGAGAAGTGAACAGGAGAACCTATTGCTGTGAGGCAACAACTCAAACTGCTGTACCACTGCACTGTCCAAGCAGATAATACTCACAGGAGTCCTAGGAAAATTGTTGTATATTGAAAGTCCTGCATAGTGACTATAACCACCTCTATAATGTAATATAAAACTCTGACATATGATCATGTGTATTAGCATAACTTCTAATTCTGTTCTACATATACTGAAGAGTTATGACTGCATTGTAAGTACAATACACCAAATGCTTTTCCTCTGCTAATGACCATCTATCCCTTTTTTATTTCTAATTACAACAGTGTTTGGGAGCCATTGCAGGATTGTGATAAGTTCCAAAAAATATGGCTTTATTTTTTGATGAGTTTAAAAGCTTTGTTTTTTGTTTATCTATGATCAGGTTTGATAATATATGTCAAGGTAATATTTCAGTTGGCTTTATATTAGGAAGTGTGAGGGACTAGATCTGAATATCGCTATGTCATCTGAATATAGTAAGATTTCTATTAGGAAGGTCTTAGGGTAGATTTTTAATGAAATTTTATAACAGAAGGGGGGGGCAATGATAGACCCTTGTAGAAAGCCTATTAGAAGAGTTGAGGCAGAGGAGATGGAAATGTTAATCGTTACTCTGAGAAGTATTTTGGTCCTAAAGTCCTGGTATCATGTGATTGCTTAAGGCTAGATTCCAGTTTCTGTCATATAGTGTTTACATATGGAGTGTTTCACAAGATCAAATATTCTTGTGAGTTCAATAAGACATACACCAGTTAGATCACCTTTATCCATATTGAGTAATATCTTATGAAAAGTAGTCCAATGTGTGGTCATTGTGATATACCATGTTGTCTAACACACAGAAGCTTGTATTACTTAATATCTTGTGAAAACTGGCCATTAGTGATCTTCTCAAGAATAGTACCTGTTAGTAAAATTGGAATGGGTCAGAACTGAGGAAATTTATCAGGATTCTGTTATTTTGGCAAGAGTTTTATTAGGATAGTTTTCTTAATCTTAGCACATTACACTATGTGTTAAACGGATATAACAACTAAGTCAGGAGGAAATGTGAATTCTCTGCAGTAAGACATAAACCACTGTGTTAGATTATCATGACCTGTGGGGATAACAATGGCGATTTCATCAGGAAAAGGCTGAAATTCTCTGTATTTGATCTGTTTGAAGCAAAGAAGGGATACATAATGGGGAGCTGAGGGAAGGATGGACTGGATGTACTGTGAGCTCTGCTAGAAACTGCAGAATGTCACTGCATGCTTTTTGAAAGTCATAATTGGAGGGTTAGCCTTGTAAGCATTGAATGGTGTTGGAGAATTGTTGAAGGAACAATTGTTTGCAGTGCTTTTATAAACAGTAAGATGGTCTACATCATTCCAGAATTGTTTCATGCAATTCCTAAGCCAATGATGATATTTAAGATAGATGGCTATGTGCCTGTATAATGTTTATCTGACACTTTTCCCATGAAAAAATGATTTGTGTATTGTTTCCAGTTCTGTTGTGTCATGTAGGCTAAGACAGTTTTCTTGTTCTTTCATTAATCATGTTCTTTTGTTTTGTTTGTATAGTCCAGAAATTAATGGAAAATATTTGTTTTGAAGTTGGAGTAATGTAGGGCTTCAGCAGCTATGCCGGGAGCTAGCATGAAATGTGAGAGTGACCAATCCATATTAGAAATGTGAGCTTGAAGTTAGATGTGTTTTTTTACCTGACATCAATTCATTTTGGTCAAAGGTTCAGTGCTAAGGTATTTACTTTGACAGCATTTGGGCAGTAATTAATGAATGAGGAGGGGAAAGGATTTTTACTGGAGAAATATTGAAATGTTAGTAGGGTTTTTGGTAATTAGGCAATCTAAATGAGAGTGATGATTAAAATGGGGACTGGAATGACAAGGTTTTATAATAACACTTGTAACTGTTGATGTAAAAGATTTATTTCCTTCTATACTATATGAAACTGGTATCACTGGTTTACAGAGTCACTGAAAGCAGGTCCGACATTCAGTACTGAAGACATTAGAGTAATTTTTGACTTTATGAGCTTTATACTTGAAAACACTTTTATATTTCTCAATGGGAATATTTTAAATGCAAAATGGGATAGACATAGAAGCAATCTATGTTCTAGTATACCAACATAAGTATCTATATGTGGTAAAGTAAATATGTTATCTCCACTGATTTTTTTCAGCATATAGGTATATTTAAAGTTTTTCTGAGAAAATGTTATTATATGGAGTGCCAATGACACGCTGACAATATTTTTAGAATATATTAATTCTACAGTTCAGTTTCTCAGCTTCACACATTCAAGTATCATTTGAAGTCACTGTTTACAAAAACCTTGATGGTAAACAATTTGAATTCTCCATTTGCCATAAGCTGGAATTTTCAAACTCAGACTTGGATTTTTCTAATTGCCATACTTATAAAAAGTGAGTTTAGTTAAGGGACAGATGGTTGGATTTTCCAGGATAACATCACATGGAATGTCCTTGGATGAACTTGAATTTATGAGTAAACTTTATTGGGATAGGGGCTATCCCAAAAAATGAATGAATAAATAAATAAATATAAATAGATAAGGTAAAGAGTAGAGTGATAGTTAAGAGATGTAGAAGTTTCAAACCCATTACATAAAGGAACATTAACGATAACAGGTACGTTAATGTTATAGGGAGGCATTGTAGAAATGTGGTACAACCATACAGTAAAATTGCCCCAGAGATTAAAAGTATTGTAAAACAAAACTGGCAAGTCACAACACTAATGCTGTTAAAGAGTTTGGGGACAGATATTTATTTTATCTTCAAAATGATGCAAGACTACAAAAAACATTTTTGAAATAAATTCTTCAATTTATACTAAACAAGGAAAGATAAAATGTGAACTGGGTCATTATTGTAACTTTATTTACAAAGAGAATAAATGGTGCATGCAACTTGTATGTTCTGGTAATTGCAATTGTAACACAAGAAGCATTATATATGTTGTTATATATGAATCCTGCTCAGACTTCTGTTTAGTGAAACCAAGCATACTTTGAAAAAATGATTTATGAACATTGTTAATCTAGAAGGACTGTTGATAAATCAATGCCCTATACAGGTATTCCAGATTAAATAATGAATTTAAAACATTTAAGCTTTTCATTTTGAAGAAGGTTAATGCACCAGCTGGATGAATTGACTGGAATTAAACGAGCTTTATTGGCAATGATTTGTTAACACAGTCACATATCCAGGCAACAAGGATAATACCTACATCAGCAATTTAAATTACAGTGTGCAGTGATTGGATTGTACCAAAGTTGATATTTTTTTCATTAATTAGAAGCTTTACCCAAGATGTTTATAACATTAAATGGATTATATTTTCATGCACATTGGCTAAGCAGTATCTTGGTAATTGTGTTTGTATTTTACTTTTTAAGTTGAAGTAAACAATTTGAAATCAATTTGCTGTAATGTAGTTGGCTGGTTACCCAATATAATTTAAATCAATATTTTTAAATGTGACTTCAGTTGGGGGGATATTTATTCTGAAGAAAATGTCCACACTGTATAAACAAGAGTGGCCAGTAAAATTTGTCCCAGTTGCAAACGATGAACTTATATGTTGCTTAGTTGATTATAAGCATTGTTGTGTAGCATTTTGAAGTAGTCTTTGAACTTGTGGGTTCTCTAATAAGTTAAATGAGAGCTAGGTCTTCTATATATATTCTGAGATGTCATTACAGAGTGGCCTAGAAGTATTAATCTGAAATCTGCTAAAACTATTTTACTTTTGTATGTGGAAGCTACAGAGAGATTATTCAGAATTAATTAGTGGAAATTTTAAGAGAGGAGGGAAGGAAGATGGTATATAGATGACTGCTATTGTTGGGCAATAGACAACAAAATTAATCAGTCTCAGTGTCTTTGGACTTTGAGTTATTGGTTTACATTAAGCTTGGTTTATATAAGAGTGGAGTACAGTGTTCACAATTGAAACCAGTGTGCAGTACTGAAACCATGTCAGGAATCAAAGGTATGACTGTAGCCTGGGACGTACTGAAGGGTGTAGGAGATATCATATCTAAGCCAAGACTCAGAAACAAGTACTATGTCAGATATGTGAGAGGTGAGAAGGATGTTAGTTTGAGAAATTGTGTACATTTAAAGGACTGAGGCAGGTGGTAGAAAGTCTGGAAGAGATATGGAAGAATATAGATAAGCTGGGCTAAGTAAATATAGAGTAGGTATTATTCTTACTAAGACATACTGAACATCTCAATATTTGATCTTACTAGAAGTATAAGGATTACTGAAAAGAATTTGTAAAGATATTTAGGTTGATCTTATGATACTTTTTGTGTTATGAAATATTTGGTTCCTGGAAGTGTACACATGTGTGATTAAGATGCAGCAGATTTATTTGAGAAACAAAGTGGATAGTTTATGTTATATGAATGCAGGGGACTGTAAAGGGAACATGTGGGTCTATTTGAAGGGCATGGGAGTTGTTTGTGTATGAGCTGTGAGAGAAGGACTATATGCATTTGGGTCTACTTTAATTAACCAAAAGCTGATTCCAGCGAATGCAAATCCATCAACACATATACATCGAACCGCAAAATAAGCGAACTCACAAAACTGCGAAACTCAAAATACCGATTTGTCATACTCAGCCAACCCCACCGCCCAAAACACACTACTCACCCAAACAAAATAAATAAACCACAAACAGACACCAACCAAAACCTTACTTCTAACCCTACACTAAACCCCACATACACCACTATCTATGCACTCTCCTTAACCCCTTCCTAACCCTAAGGTCTGTAACTACCGCACACTTACCCTACAGAGCTATACCAAACAAAATAAATAAACCACACAGATACACTAACCAAACCCCTACCTCAAATCCTACACTAAACGTTAAATACATTACCCATATTACATTATCTGTCTATGCACTTACCTTAACCCGCACCCTAATGTCCGCAAATATCGCACACTTACCTTATGGATCTGTAGCTCAGATGGGCCAACCAAACCACTCCCACATTTTGCATTTTGCTATAATTCCGCGGTTTTGTGAGTTTGCTTATTTCGCGGTTCGATGCATTTGTGTCAATGGATTGGCATTCGCTGGAATCAGCTTTCGGTAAATTAAAGTAGACCCATGTATTTATAGGAATTAAAGGCTTGACATAGTAACAATGAAATGTTGTGGAATACATGACAATGATGTACTTTGTTGTCCAGGCTGAGAGTGGAACATTAAGCTACTTGTGACTTCAAGTCTCAGTGAGACTATTGGGGAAATATGAACTATGTATTTATAATGATGGAGATGTGTATTTTAGGTTTTAGCTGGGAAGAATGGTTTGGTGCAAATGAGGAGCATAAGGTCTGTGTGATTAAGTTAGCTGCATTGAGAATAATTTGATAACTTTAGGGAAATCAGTAGACATGTACATCTAACAGAAAAGTAGCAAAATGTTTATGTAAAGTTGATATTGATAGGAAGGTTGCAAATTTTCAATTGTGTGGTTGTAAGTTAATGCTGTAACGCTTTGAACATACTTGAAGTTGAACGTGTGTGTTTTCTAAGTAGAACCCAAAGCAGTATGTATGAGAAGTAATATGGATGTATTTCTTTACAATAGGAGCAGGATACAGGAACTTTTGAACTACTTGTTCAGAGCTAGCTGTTATATGGGGTAGTCAGTTTTGATAGAATAAGTTGTATGTGATTCCAGAAGCTAAGGATGATTGTGTGGAATTTGATAGTGGCAGTACCATTTTGAAAGTGAGTTAATAGTAAAAGCAGTATGCAGAATGAAAGCAGCACTAAAGACAGGAATTAGGGAGCATTTACATGAAAGTTATTCTTTAAAAAAAACAATTCTCTGATTCTATATTGATTAGGATAAATACATATAGGGAAACATAGTACAGGATTATTTGCATCCAAGTCTAGATGATACTGTGGGAATGAATAAAAAGCAGAGAGCTTATGTAACACAGTTAGTAAGCTGAAGTGGATTATTAATGATTAGAATGAGGGAAAGTTAGATGGCCAAGGTTCATTTGAGATTGCAGGTTGTGAAGTGTCATTGACAAACATTATGTGAACCTCTGCTTTGTGTTTAGGTTTCACATTGTGAGCAAAACTGCATTTAGTCTGCATATGAGAAGCAGGTGACTGAACTACTCTCCAATCCACCAAGGCACAGCAAACTTCAGCATGAAAAATGCATTTGCAGATTGTTAGGAACAGGGAAGATACCTCCCATATCAAATTTCTAATGACTATAGCTTTCTTTTTAGGTGTAAATGAACACCTAGGGGTTTTTCCACTTCTGCACATCTGTTTTGTTTTTCTGGAACATTCTCATTCTCTTTATGTATTAACTGTGATTTACTTGTTGTTGTCCTGTCAAAGTTATTTTTCCTTATAGTTCAAAATTGTAGTTATTTCTTTGATTTCAATTCACAGTCTGTGTTTCTGGATCCTCCACTGTCCGATAACAACTGTGTGTACTTCTGCTGTCTCCCTTCATTCTGCATCCACTAGGTTGTCTCTCCTTACTCATTCTGACTTTACTACTCCAATATCTTACCTACTTTTACATTCATAATTCAACTTACTCCCACCCAATCCCCAGTCTTCTTTCCAATTATACCTCACATTCCTCAACATCAGTGTTAGACCCAGTTCCCACTTACTCCTCAAGTATCCAGAAACTGACTCCATCATTCTGACAGTGCAACCTAAATATCTGGTGCCCAAAAAAAGAAAGCCTCCTGCTTGCCTCATTAAGTTCCTGAAATGTATGGTCTCTCAAACCATAATAAAACATTTTACTCTTCTTTGAACTTACATTAAATAAAACCTTGTCCCCCAAAGTCTGCCATTCCTTCATCTATTTAAACAAATCCAATAACCTCATTCACTGCTAGTGGAAGTACTAGACTCTCTTCTTAACCCCTTAACACAGACATAATATGTATAATGAAATCAAATTTAAAAGTAAACACATCCAGTCTTTATCAGGACTTTAACCTTCTACGAACAGTTTGACCAGTAACACATTACTGATGAATTTATTGCATATCAGCAACTCAAATGGCATACGAAATACTTGGTCTAGGGATCTAAACCTTTTCTGAAACATCAAAAGAATGGTTTACAGGGAAGGTATATCTTGCAGAGGATAGCACTGCTGTGGAACAGTCTCCACATCCACATAAAATGAAGTTCATCCCTGTCCATATTCAAGTACAACTTAAATCTATGGACTGAAAAGAGAAAATATACTCCAGGACTGCTCATTGTACTGCTAATGGACAGAAGCCACTCCTAATTGCTTTATCTCATGCACTGGTTCCCTCCTATTATCTATGGTGTGATCTCAATTATTCTTATTAGGGGGTAGTGTATAATTGCCAACTATGGGATAGGTAAGACCAATTTATGACCAAATGCGATAAGTTATTTTGAGCACAAAATAGGGAAATTGGTTAGACTTAAAATGTCCTGTAAAGGCAGATATCCTAGTAGTTACCTATGTACCTATGAAACAAAGTTCAGCAGCAGACCAGCATGGATCAAGCTGCCATGATACTTATAAAACAAAATCGTAATGCCTCCCTCTTAATTGAAAGTGCATCCACAAATGACCACACTCTAAACTGACAAATCATACAGCTGCACATCAAGAAGCATAACAAATTAACTCTTGCTTTCACCCCCCCAAAAAAAGTCACAAAATTCAAACTCTTATTTAATAAAATATATTGACATTGTTAATCATAAAGTTGTTATCATCTATGGTGGCATCGACTTAAACCACCTTGACTGCAGCCACTATGAAGAAATGGGCTATCTTACAGAACTTGGTCTTTTTCAGGTAATGAAAGAGACCCCTAGATCCAACCTTTGATCAGGAAAGCACATCCTTCTAGATCTTCCCATAGGAATCATTCCACAAAAGATTACCAACACCACCATGCTTCCCTTTCCTTTGGGGATCATTGTCCCATTTTGTTTCACTTAACAACTAAGCATAGCAAGCATCGACTAAAGTATACCACCTTCTGTCTGAAGACTCCCAAGAACATTGACACCCTAAAAAAGAAATGATCACAAACTAACTAGTAACCTGTTCATCCAACACACAGACCTAGATTCCCTAAAAGCCACTTTCCTCAACCTGCAGGACAAATATTTCCCAAGAGTAAACAGTTTCATAGATGCATAAATGGCACACAAATGAGCATAAACTCTTAATCATATTCCTGAGACAACTGGCTGAAAAATCCCCAGAAGACATAGGGCTACCCTCCTTCAGTCCACTCAGAATTCATTGAGAAATAGCTTGCAAAAAACAGAACCTCATTAATACCCTCAACAAATGTGCTGCATGTAAATACCTTCTGCAGAAAGACCACATTTTGTCTGTCTTTGGCCATCGTCCACCAACAGACTTCCGAAATGAATTCTACAATATTCCTGAGGCTCCACATTAATACTCTACTACTTTCTGTGCACAATAAATACATACATAAATGTAATGTAACAACCAAGTAATTTGAGAAATACAGTGATGAAATCTCCAAAATGCCCCACTGTGCAGTTAGGTTTCTGCCTTTGTTTATTGCAGTATGCAAAGATCATATACTTCCAAATCTTTGCCATCAATGCAGCCTTTGTCTTTCCTCCAACACAATGCCTATGCTGTGTAAACAAGCAAAAGTAAAAACCATACCTACGCAACCCAAACATGAAAGCCTAAATGAGTTTATGCCAAATTCAGTCCTACCCACCCTTGGCAAAATCTAAAAAAAAAACTAGTCTTTGTCCAACTTAGAAAATAAAACCCACAGTACAGCATCTTTCTCCTCATTAACATGGCTTCTGGGCTGATGGTAGTACCAACAAAGCCCTATAAATCCTCACCAATGAAATCCCCATGATCATGGCAATGTCTTGGAACAGCTGCTATATTAATTGACAAGTCAAAGCATATGGATTTTGTGGATCATCAAATTCTATTAAACTCTCTTATTTCAATTGTAATAAGGCACAACTCTTTTCCATGGCTGAGAAGCATTTTAGATACAACAGAGTGCAAACTGGACCCCTCCTTCTAACCTTCCTCAACCTTAGCAACTTGACTACCCACTTAACTTAAAAAAAAAAAAAAATATATATATATATATATATATATATATATATATATATATATATATATATATATATATATATATATATATATATATATATATATATATATTTATTTATATTTTTATATATATATATATATATATATATATATAAGTAGACTAATCCAGATGCAGACTTGCTGTATCCAGGACTGTTTGTAAGCTTCTGTGCCCCCAGCCTTTCTGTGTTGGAGGGAAGCTTCTAGCTTATCAATGGGAGTGGTAAACACTAGGTAGCCTATCTATCACGAGTGGTTTCTGGCCAAGAAATTGTAGTTTATTGGCCATTTAGGCAGTTTTTCCATCTCTTTCAACTTTCTGGTTTAAAAGTCTGCATTTGCACTTGCTTCCCACCTTCGCTGTAACTAGTTCAGTCCAGATACAGATTTGCTGTATCCAGGACTGTTTGTAAGCTTCTGTGCCCCCAAGCCTTTCTGTGTTGGAGGGTAGCCTTCTAGCTTATCAGTGAGAGTGGTAAGCACTAGGTAGCCTATCTACAACAAGATCCAGATCCAGATTCTTAGTTTTAGCACTTGAATTTGCTTATCTGTGCTCAGCACTTGTTCAGAACTTGTTGTAAGCAAAATAAACTACAAATTACTACAACACTCACCCTTCCTCATTACCTAGAGGAAAACAGTTTTGGTACTTACTTTCCTCACTTGCTTAGAGAAAAACAGCTCTTGTACCCACTTTCCTTACTTGTCTAAAGGAAAATATTTTTTATTCAGGTATGTCCAAGGGTCAGCTCCCAGTGTTATCTCCTGTCTATCTGATGAATCTGGGCATCTTGGGGCAATGAGGCAATTGCCTCATGTACACAGACAACCCTCTCCTCCTACCACCCAACACTATAACCTGTGAGAGGTGCACTTATCTAGCCAAACTGGAGGTAAAGCTCTCTCCAACCAAGACTGAACTTGATAATCAAGAGGAGAAGGTAAACACTTGCACCACACCACACTCATCACATAGTCCCACTAAAGCTACACTACCAAAATCCACACATAGAAACACAAAAACATTTGTGGAGGCTCTCAATAATAATCTGCTCAAGCAACAGAGACCTCCAAAGCAGAAACGCAAGCGACCTCCCACCAACACAACCCAAATGACACATAGCCCACAGACTCAGTGTGCCACTCAGCCACAGCCCATAAGGCAAAACAATGTACCCAACAAACTATTCATAGGTGACTCTATAGTCAGGTACACTGATGTCCCACTCACCGGGCTAAACAAGGAGAAGGTCACTGTCAGCTGCATGTCAGGTGCCAGGATCCGCCACATAACACACGCACTCAGGTCACTGTACAACATGTACAAATATGACTCTGTGATTGTCCATGTTGGTGTGAATGATCTGAGACGTACCTCCCTGGACTACATGAAAAGAAGCATAGAATAACTCTCCAATCTTGTAGCCCAGGCAGGTATGATCCTAACCCTGAGTAGCATCCTGCCATTGCCCAGAATGATACTGCAGTACAAGGACAAAATGATTGACTTAAACAATTGGCTAAGCTTCTAGTGTCATTCTAAGGGGATCCAGTATCTGTCTGGCTGGGACAGCATGGTCAACAGACCACAATGCTTTGCCAGAGATGGCCTGCACCTGTCACCCCTGTGATTCTGTGTACTGGCAAAGGCTCTTGCCACCCCTATAGTGCCTTTTTAGGCAAGGTCCAGATGACAAATTCACCACCATAACAGGAACAGTCAAGCAAAAACTGAGGGTAATGCTACTCAGTGCTAGAATTCTAAATCTCAAAATCCATTCACTCGAAGCACTCCTTAAAATGGAGAACATCGATGTCTGTGCAGTGACTGAGACCTGGTTCAAAGCTCCAGAGAGCACCCCTGCATTACCAGGCTAAAACTCATAACACACTTTTCCGCCATCTAACCTGGGCCAGAACACCAAAGGCAGAGGTGTGTCCATATTCATTAAGGATATCCACACCTCCAGGTTAGTTACTCAGCATAATGCAGCCGATGTTATCCAAGTGCAACTAACTCTGGGCAAAACTGCAATCCAAATTGTAGCTTGCTACAGATCCCCTACCATGCCTCAGGATTCCCACTCCTCTTTTCTTGATATACTGGAAAATATTAGGGTTCAAGCAAACACCCTAATATTGGGCGATTTCAACTACCCCACCATTAAATGGAAAAACTACTCATGTACCAACTCCTTTGCTCAGCGCTTTCTGGAATTCATAAATTCCAATGCCCTGGATCAACTTATCCACACCCCCACCAGGGGGAATAATATCCTAGACCTAGTCATTACCAACATGAGTGACCGGTGTTCCACACCTGAAGTCAACTCCTCGTTGATCAGATCCGACCATAAGCTAATCACCCCAGATATCCACATCCCGCCCCCACCCCCCATTAAGGAAACCATGGATAAAAATTTTTCCAAAGCCAACTGCATGCTTCTTAAGACAGAAGTGGTGAACTTCAAGACACCCATGCAGATGGACAATACAGTTACAACTGCTGAATCCTACACAAATGCACTCTATAAGCACTTACACGAGTGCATGGATCGTGCTATCCCAAACAGAACCAAGACGCTATCCTCCAAAAAAAGGAAGCCAATCTGGTGGTCCCCTGCCATAAACAAACTCTACAACAGAAGGAAGAAATTGTTGCAAAAAAGTATAAAATCCCATGAGTGGAGGAGCTCCCTGGTCAGCCTCAGCAAGAAGCTGATTTCCCTTATAAAATCTTCCCACGCTAGCTATGAAAACAAGATTGACACTGATTCTAAGGACAACCACAAAGCATTCTATAGCTATGTCAAAAATCCCAATGGCAACACCCAGATCTGCTCTGAGTTACAGCACAATGGCACAAAAATTACAGAACCAACTGATATTGCCAACATCCTGGCAGATAGGTTCAGTGCTAACCTTACCCCCTTCATGCCCCCTAAAGGGCCCATATCTATACAGGAAGCATGCAGAGTCCCTGTAATCACAACTTCACAGGTAAAAGCAGCACTCTCTAAAGCCAAAAACACAACATCCATGGGACCAGACAACATCCCAGGCTGCGTTTTACACGAACTTCAGAATGAACTGGCTCCCCACCTAAGCACCATTTTCAATAATAGCCTCACGTCAGGCATTGTGCCCACTGAATGGCGCACAGCAACAGTTATCCCATTCCACAAAGGCAGAGCCACTACTGGTCCTAGGAACTATCGCCCTATTAGCCTGACGAGCCTCGTCTGCAAGGCCATGGAACTTATCATAATGGAATTCATCAGCAAAGACATTGGTAACCTCCAAACTCTGGACACCACCCAGTTCGGGTTTGTGAAAGGCAGATCTTGTCTCCTGAACAAGGTCGACTTCTTTGAGGTAGTCACTAAAGCCGTAGATGAAGGTAAGGTGGTTCACACAGCTTATCTTGACCTCGCCAAAGCTTTCAACACCATCCCCCATTCTGGAATTATAGCTAAACTCACTAAACTAGATATAAATCCCTATGCCACAAGATGGGTTGCTAACTGGCTCACTGACAGAACCCACACTGTAAAAGTTATAGACTCCAAATCTGACTTCAAACCAGTAACAAGTGGAGTACCACAGGGTTCAGTCCTGGGACCTCTCCTGTTTGGTATCTACTTCTCTGAAGTACAGACTAACACAGAAGGCCTCTGGCTAATGAAGTTTGCAGATGACTGCAAACTAGGAGCTATAGTCAAGTCCCCAAATGATGTTGACATCCTACAGAAGGGTCTCACTGAGACAGACGCCTGCTATCAGAGCCATGGCCTCAAGCTCAATGCCAAAAAGTAAATTGTTATCCCCTTTGGTAAAAAATCTGCACCCATGAACTACCACATAGGTGGCAGTCTTCTTAACACCGAATGTGTGATAAGAGACCTTGGGACCCAAGTGGACAGTAGTCTCTCCTTTGATAATCACATTGGCACAGTAGTCAGGAAATCCTTCTACACAGCACACCTCATCACAAAAGGGTTCTCATCCAGGAAAAATGAGGTCATTGTTCCCCTCTACTCGACACTCATTAAACCCATTATAGAGTACAACACCCCTTTTGGACATCTGCAGCAGCTGGAAAGGCCACAGAAGTACCTCACAAAGAGAATTACTGGCCTCAAACAGATGCCCTACACTGATCATCTCAAAAAACTCCAGCTTTACTCTGTAGCATATCGCCTACTCCAAGGTGATCTCTGCCTAACATATAAAGCTATGTCAAACCCAGAGCTGTTGGACATGCTACATCTAAAGAAATCCCTCCGAGCTACACGCTCTAGGGACCTATACCTTGTCACCACAACAAACAGGACATGCTGGAGAGATAGATTCTTGTCCCAGAGACTTCCCATATTCTGGAACAGGCTACCTAGCTATGTCAAGCAAATTTCCTTATTAACACTCTTCAAAAAAATCTTGATGAGTGGATGGGAAATAAGAAATATACCCTGGGGATCACTTCTGTGGCTCTGCTTGACAGGAGCAAAGGAAATTAACTTTCTTGTGTTGGCGTAAGCCAAGGAACGTTGTTGGCTAGGCTTACTTAGGCCCTTGCGCCAATAGCCTAGTACCTACCTATGAACCTATGAACCTTATCCCCTCTCCCTTTCTTCTTACTTGTTACTTACTTACTCTTGCATTTCCAGTCTCTCAGTGCCTTTCTATGCACAGATGATATGGTCACCTAGAAAGACAAGCCATCACAACAGAATTTGAAGAAGACCATTCCATCCTGTCAAACTTGACTACTCAGAAATAAACTTATACTAAATACTAACAATACAAAGAAGCAAAATCTGTGATTTCCTATGCCAAATAAAAACATTCTACTGTCCTCACTGAATGCGAATTTTAATTATTTATTTATTTGTTCACAGGGGAGCACTGATCACATCTGACAAAATTCTGCCTCAGCGCAGGTGAAGTAGCAGAATCTTGTAAAACTATACAATTATAAAACTGTAGAGATAAAAAAAACTGAGTAAAAACACAGTGAGAGGAAAAGAATGCACATGCATAGCAGCAACTGTAAGTAAAGTGGCAGATATATACAGCTATTTACATAAATATTCAATTGACAAAGGTTATGCATGCCTTTGTGTTGGGGATTGAGCAGTGAAGGAAAGAAGTAGTGAGACACGGAGATTTAGAAGTACTTATGTCATTTTGCTTAGCAGTCAACTACCCATAGAAGCAAGTACTCACTTCAAATACCTAGTGATCTGGTTTGGCCAAAATCTAAACTTTATATATCATATCTCTACCACCAAATCAAAAACCTACTCCCTAATTTTCTGCTCCCAAAAAGACCTCCCAACTCCTCTCCTATATTGCCATAGCAGTGATTGCCAAAGGGGTTTTGGTGCCACACATAGACTATGTCTTCACAATCACAGCCAGTGCTTCCAAGAAAAGTCTGACCTCTGTCCAAACCATAGCTTGGAATGTCTGTAGAGTTAGGTCTCAGGCCACCTAAGGACAAAATCACTGTAGCATCCTTAAAAAGGCAAGATGGCCTCCAGCTAAACAAACATGTACTCTACTCCCAGCCAACCTCACCTATAAATTCTTAAACCAACAAGCCTTCCCCATTTTTTCGAGCAGAATAATTAAAACATACCATACCTATTTTCTAGGCCTCACTTTCATAACATGCCTTCTGTAGTCAACTTAAAATACAGTTGCTGGATTCAAGAAGCCTGCTTTATGTGTTATCCTGAAATTTCGCCTCTGACATTTTGCCCCCAGATTTGTTTTGTCTGCCGAATGTTCATCCACAAACATTTGAACCTATTTTTATAGGTTTTAAACAATGGCATATTCAGATGAACAAAGGAAGCAAATTGCTGGGGAAGTTGACTGATTTGCTCTGATGCTGAACCTCATAATCATGTTTTGGTTGGCCTTTCAGCATAATAATGTTTCTCTGAAACCTAGTAAACATGTTTTTTATTAAAATCATCCTGACCCACCATTGGCCTCCTCTTTTCATGTCTTAATTCATCTGAATATGCCATTGTCTAAAAACCTATAAAAAAATGTTCAACATTACAGCAAATCAGTCAACATCCACAGTAATTTGCTTCCTTTGTTCACCTAATTATGCCATTGTCTAAATCCTATATAAAGAGGTTCAACATCACAGTAAATCAGTCAACACCTGCAACAATTTGCTTCCTTTAACTATGAATTCAGTCATCCTGAAACTTGGGAAGAAGAACTTGGTCTAGGAGAATCACATTTACCTATTTTCGAAATGCGGCTGATGATGTCCATGCTGTCTTGGTGTGTGAAAAACGGTCGACTTGCAAGGGACATGTAAGGACCAGAGGAACCAATGGTGAAGTTGTGAATATTGTCAATCCCCAAAACCACACAACACAAGCAGCAAGACCCAAAGCAGCCTGACTTGTCAACAAAGTAACCACCAGTGCAAGGACAACACAGGAGATGCCACAACAGATCCTCACAGAAATAATTTCATTAGCCCACGCCAATGTTGGAGTGCTTCTCCTGAGGAAAGAGTCACTCAAGAGAATGATTTGATCAGCAAGACAACTTGGCAGCATCCCAAAGTTGCCTCAGACCATTAATCAAGTTATTATCCTCCAGGAGTTCAAGGAGATCAATGTCGATGGCGTCCAGCAGAGGTTGCTTCTACATGACTCAGGTAGGCTCATGCTTAATCTTTAAAAAATTTAATTATGCATAATTACTGTAAATTTTCTTTATTTTTGATATTTTTTTTACGTCAATGATGATGTAATGATGGAAACATTACATAAGTTAACTAAAGATTTAACAGTCAGAGTTTATCATTCACCAGTGGTTAAGTGATGTTTAGAAAATGCTAAAAGTAGGTGTATGACAAACAATAGACCTGTATTTTCTCCATGAAATAGCAAAAGATGTAATATAAGCAATAAGAAAAAATCACATAACATAAAAATTTACTGGGGCGAAAATTCTGGGGTGGGGTGAAAGATACCCAGGGGCAAAATGTTGGGGGTGAAACATCCTAGGGGTGAAATGTGTGGGGGCAAATATTCTAGGATGAAATGTTGGGAGCGAAATGTCGGGAACAAAATGTCAGGGTTGAAACTTCATAAAAGCTCTAAATCCATTCCCCTCCCTCTTCTCTAACAATGAAACTTCATAAAAGCTCTAAATCCATTCCCCTCCCTCTTCTCTAACAATGAAACTTCATAAAAGCTCTAAATCCATCCCCCCCTCTTCTCTAACAATGAAACTTCATAAAAGCTCTAAATCCATTCCTCTCCCTCTTCTCTAACAATGAAACTTCATAAAAGCTCTAAATCCATTCCCCTCCCTCTTCTCTAACAATGAAACTTCATAAAAGCTCTAAATCCATTCCCCTCCCTCTTCTCTAACAATGAAACTTCATAAAAGCTCTAAATCCATTCCCCTCCCTCTTCTCTAACAATGAAACTTCATAAACTCTAACAATGAAACTTTATAAAAGCTCTAAATCCATTCGGCTCCCTCTTCTCTAACAATGAAACTTCATAAAAGCTCTAAATCCACCCCCCCCTCTTCTCTAACAATGAAACTTCATAAAAGCTCTAAATCCATTCCCCTCCCTCTTCTCTAACAATGAAACTTCATAAAAGCTCTAAATCCATTCCCCTCCCTCTTCTCTAACAATGAAGTCTCCCCACCTTACGCTTTCACTTCTTTCACTGCTTTTAAACAATATTCCTTAACTTTTCCCTCCCACTCTCTCTGTACAATTAATTTTATATACCATCTCTAGAGAGACAGTTATTAAATTGCATGCTGCATTTTGATCCAAATATGTTACTTGTATTACAGTATGAAATTCTGATAGTAATTTTTATTTTTTTAATCATTTTTATTGTAGCTATTGCTTTACTTATAGTTGCATTTGTATTTATAATGCTGATCACTTTAGACTTCTCCTGTGGTGCATGCAGTTTATATTGTGTAGCCTAGGGTGTGTAACTAGATAGGTAGGTGGCTCGTATCCACCATTACTTAAATACTATGAGTGTGCCTTTACCTTTGTTGACAGATGATTTATGCCTGGCATAAAAGGCATCCTTGGATCCTATTGTGATGGCTTTTGCATATCTGCAAAATGAACAGCACCAGAACTACTAGATCTAAGGACTTACACTTTGTGTGTGACTTAAATAGAACATGTTGGAGGGACAGGTGTGTATCTCAGAGAATCCCCATTCTTTGGAATAGGCTTCTCAATCATGTGACCCAGAACCCTTCCCTAAATCTATTCAAGTGCAACCTGGACCAGTGGATGGGAAATCAGAAATTCATCCCCTTTTCTGACACCTATATCTCTGATGGACATAGGCGGCCATTAAATCATACCTTGACTAATATACACCCCTTAAAATAGCATTTAAAGCCCAATATAAGTATGATACATTTGAGTTGCATGGCTAAGCTTATAAAGTCTACAGTGGTTATGTGGTTACTAGGCTAGTACGTATCAACTTATGAACATGTTTGTAGACCTACTTCACTATTCACCACTGTTGTGCAAATGGGCACAGTACTGCATCATACTTTAAAACAAGAGTTTATATATATATATATATATATATATATATATATATATATATATATATATATATACATATATATATATATGTATATATATATATATATATGCTAAAATGGCTATTTTGTAGTATTTATTCCTTGAAGTTGTCATCTGCAATGCCTTAATCAAGTATGTTATGTGTATATTTATGTGTAATGAATGTAGTGTCATGATAGCACTCAGAAATCTGGTAAAATACAGGGTTGCTAAGCACACTTCTGACATCAGTAAGATAATAATGAACTTTTATTAAGCACCTCTTACAGCTGCTAAGATCTAGTCTCATAGTAGAGCTTTAAAAGATTTAAAAGTAGTAAGTGGCAAACAGAGAGGAGTAGCAGGAAGTGCAAATGTTTAAAAAAACTGTTAACTCCTTCAGCTGGATACGTTTTTTAACAGAGCAGAAAAAGTTTTTGTGCTTTCTGTCTGTCTGTTGTAGTGGCCCCTCTGTGTGGGGTAACATCAAGTGAATTACCGATTTGAAAGCTGTATTACTCTTACTGTCATGCACTTTTTTTCTTTATTGTGTCCAAGCTCCATACACTTTATAGAATTATGATCAGGTCTATCCAATCATAACCTGATTTGTGTTCTGAAAATGGATATCATGATTTATCTCTTGAGGTTCATTTCTTGGTGTCCACGTCTTCAATACATAAAACATTAGTTATGATCTGAGGTGCAAGTATAAGCCTTTATTTTAGCACATGTAACAGACCTATTGGGCTGTCACTAATGAATGATGAATGAGATGAAAGCTCAACATCTGAAACAGGGTTAATATACAAGAGAATACCTGAGGAGACAAAGCTAATGCATGTGTCCCTCAATACACCTCTGCATGGGAACATAGAAACAGTACTAGTCAAGAGATCTCAGGGACCGTCAGAAGCCAATCCATATACATTGTTGCACAGACACACAAGTTCTTGCTACCTTTTGCAAGTCCTTAATAGTGCCCACCTCCCACATCAAGCAGTACCATGCATGATAACCCTGGTGTAAATTTATGTCTACACATCTAATCATCGGGATTAACCTTAAAGACAAAGTAGTAATTTGCTTGACCTGCAGAAGTAACTTATTCTGTAGATTGGGAATATGTTGATTTAGGAACCTTTACTTCTTGCAAGTCACATTTGTTCACCGGTGTAAAAATAGGTACCCATTATGAATATTCATAGAGTTACTGGTTTTGGAAAGAAATAGATCTTTCATGGCTCATAAAGCAAGAAATAAGTCACCTCAACCTCAGAGCAGATTGTAGGCTACTAGGTATAAGGTGACTTGTGCCAAACTATCAGGATAGGTCTAGGATTTAAGGCTTTTAACTTTTTTTTAATTGATGGAACCTTTCTGTTTAAGCAATATGCTTGTATTTGTCCATGGCAAACAGGTCATTGTATCCAATAAGGAGTTTAATAAGTGCATATTACAATGGTAAGATGACTTCATTGTTTTTTGAAAATATTCCTTTGCAAATTAACTGGGCCAGAAGGAAAACAAATTTTGACTATGGTGGAAACCATAATAATCAAATGACTGAGAGTTGACTTCATAAGTACCCAGGTCTCATATGACTGTACCTTTTTCAAGAATAATGTCATTTATAACATATAAGGTGGGGACAGCTTTCTTTTTGCCAAATCCTACTATGTTGTACTTTTTTCCATTTAGCTTGATACCATTTCCAGTACAATATCCCATATCTCAGACCTGTTTAGAGCAGCTTAGTATCAGTGGATGAGTAAATAACAGTGTCCGGCTTGCAGTCATCTGCAAACGTGGTCAACCACACTTCAGGGATATTAACTTGGATGTTTGAAAATTGAAAGATAAACAGGAAAGGGCCCTGCAATGATCCCTGTGGTATCCCACTAGTACCAGAAACCCTAAGTACTTGGGATCAGTTGAATAGACAGTTTAAATTCCAGCAGAAAACATAGTTTACATTACATTTCTTTAATTTTCTAATAATACCAGCATGGGATATAGTGTCAAAAGCCTTGGCCAGATCAAGATAGACATTGTATATAGAGGGACCACTGTCCACAGCCTCAGTAAACTTTTCAAATAAGTTAAATAAGTTCAGGAGACAGGGCTTGACATTCACAAAAGTGTGTCAAGGTCGGTTTAATTTACCTTAACTTCACCACCTGATATCAACAGTACCTAAAATACAGACTATGTAGCCGGGCAATGCAAAACCCCGCCTCAGTGGGGTGTTGAATATGAATATGTGTCAGCAATGTAACTGTAAAATAACTGATACATGACCCATCAAAGTTTTTGGTACAACATAAAGCAGTAGCAGGGGAAAACATGGAATGTTTTATGAAATTAATAAACTTGTCATATTCCTCATGGCAGGGATTTCATCCCCAAATATCCCCTGTTAATCAGATCAGTGTAATCAGTATGAGGCTGCCACAAATCAATGTCAAAAGTATTTCTTCTTTTTTTTTTTTTTTTTTTTAATAATTTTTATTTTCATTTTTTTTATTTATATAAAACACAATAATTTCCATTCTTACAGCATGACCATCTGTGAGTGTTAAACATTGTAGTCAATATAGTAACATGTAGATCATAAAACATATCTATTTACACTATATACAAAGATGCTTTCTCATTCAATTTCATTGTAATAAAAACAGCACATACAATAAGGATTTCAAGTCCATAGCTTGACTGTGTGATCGTGTGTATATTTCTAGGTTCCTTTGTACCTTATTACAATGTAGTATGTATGATGTTTTATGCTAATATGATGTTAAAGGTTTGTTCCCAAATTTCCGGGTTTTCATATTTTTGTTTCTTTTATCCATTACTGTTTTATTGGCTAAAAGATGTTTTATAGCTATTTATTTGAATCCTCTCAAGATGTATTTGTAGAGTCTAACCATATGAGAGCTATGTATAGCTTCATTAGTAAGAAAATTATTATAAGTATATTCACTTGTTTTCCTGATATGTTAGATGGGCGAATATGTAGAAGGGTAAATTCCCATGTTTGTGTTGATATTTGATATCCCATTTTGTGCAGTTGTATCTTGAGGGAATTCCAGAGTTTGTACACACATTTGCAACTCAAAAATATATGCATTAGGTCAGATCTATATTAGATCAGCGAACGCTTAAAAAAGCGAAAGTTGATTGATCGAAATTATGCAAGCGAAAGCTTAAAATATCAAAGCAACAGAAACCCAAATGTTTTCCTAGGGAAAGAATTTGGTTGTCTGTTTCTGTTGCTTCGGTATTTTCAGTGCTGTGGTGGAAAGGTACGGGTCGGGTTCAAGTAAGTGTGCGATTGTGTGGATGTGAGTGTTAGGGTGGGTTAGGTGAGTTAGGATTAGGGCATGGGTTAGGTATGTGTGTGATTGTGTAGACATGAGGGTTAGGGTGGGTTAGGTGAGTTAGGCTTAGGGAGTGGGTGAGGTGAGTGTGCAATAGTGACAGACCTTAGGGTTAGGGTTTGGGTTAAGGTAAGTGGATAGTTAGTGGTGTGTGTATAGTTTAGTGTAGGGTTAGGTGTCAGATTTTAGGTGTATGTGTGTGGATTGCTGTTTGTTTGGTGTGCTTGTGTTGTGTGTATGTGTTTTGGATCAGCGATTTTTTTTCCCTAGGAAAAAAATCACTGTTCTGACAATTCAAGATTGTAAGCTTTCGCTTACATAAGTTCGATCAATCAGCGTTTGCTTTTTTAAGCATTTGCTGATCTAATATAGACACCATTAGGTCTGCTACCTGGTCCTTGCAGTGTGGGCAGTATGGTGATTTGGATGCATTTAATTTGTGGAGTATTGTGAGTATGAAATATGCATTATTAATTATCATGAGCTGCGTGTGTGACAGTTTTTTTAAAGGGTATACTTTTCAGTGTTAGATTGATTGCATGACTTATTTTCTGGTCATTTATGGATGGTTTTAATTTTCTCCAATAGTTAGAGAAAAGTAGGTCCTTCTGAAATTTGATTTCACCTATCATTTTATATGAGTTAGATATTGTTTTCCTTCTTGTAAGAATAGTCTTCCAAAGCAGAGTACAGTTTTTTATGTCACTAGTAAGTATAGTAAAGTTTTGGAGGTAGCTGGAACACAACTCTTTGATTTGTCTTGGAATTATTATATATGATTTGGGTAGATTTAGGTTACCTCTCATTTCTTGGGTTGTACAGTTAAGGTATGAGTAGATATCTTGGATTATTTTGTCCTTTAATCGAGAAAAAGAGTAAAGGTCTAGCATCATGTTATTTATTTTTAGATTTGGATTTTTATGGAGGGGTTGTAGTGTTACCATAGCTTGCCCAAGGTTTAAGGAATGAAAGAGTTTTTGTGTTATATTTATAGATTGTTTTAAGGGATCTATAATGTTATAGGTTTGTAAATCTTTTTTGTTTAAAAAGGGAAACACTTTGGGATTGATGCCTAGTGCTTTAATACAACTATAGAATATTGTCACCCAAGGAGGTGACTAAGTTTTCATTGCTAGGTTATGTTCTGCTATTCTCAATATTCTGTTAGTGTTGATAATAGAGTAATAAGTTTTAAAACCTGGCAGGTTCAGATCCCTTTGCTCTTAGGAAGTGTTAGATTCTGATACGAGATTCTGGCTTTTTTTGGGTTCCCATAGGAATTTTGCTAGGAATGTATGAATTTGTTTGAAAAAATTATTATGTATAGTTATCTGTGATGTCATGAATATATATGTTAGTCTAGGTAAAATGTTAATTTTGCTTACTGATACTTTGGTCAGAAATGGTAGCTTAAGATTACCCCACCTTTTACAGTCTTGCATTATACTTTGCCATTCAAGGGTTATGCTGGTAGAATTCCTTGTTGCTCTGGAAGAAAGTAATTCCCAGATATTAAGTTTCTTCTTTAATTTTTATTGTATCTATTAGTGGTATTAATGAGATAAGTTTGGGTGACCTTGAGGGGAAAATATTAGTTTTAATAAGGTTCAATTTGTAGTTAGACATGATTGAAAATTGTTCAACTGCAGTTATTATTTTGGTTATGTTTGAGTTTGGTGTAGTGGCGTATATGTTCAGATCATCTGTGAAGGCGGTGAGATATACTTTGAAGTTGTGTGTTAAGAGGGGTTATGGTATGCATTTTGTTTAATATAAAGAAACAGGGGTTCTAGGTATAAGTTGACTAGAACGGGTGATAACAGACATCCTTGTCTTGTCCATTTTTTATCATAATTTTATTTGACCATGTTTTATTTATATATAGGGATGTGTATGGATTGCTATAGAGAATTTGGATGATTTGAATGAAATTGATAGGTATGTCAAAATAAGGTAATGTTTGAAATAAAAATTCTAGGTTGACCCTGTCAAATGCCTTGTGGGCATCTAATACCATTATGTAGATATTAATATTCCTCTGATTTGCAAAAGATGTTAATGCATCAAATTTTAGAGTGTTGTTGCTGGTCTCTCTTTGTGGTGTGAACCCAGATTGCTCTGGAGAAAGAATTTTCTCTATCAGGTTTTTTAATCTATTTGCGAGTATTGAGGTCAGAATCTTTATCTATATTTAAAAGGGAGAAGTATTTCTTCTGGCCTCTTGCATCTGTAATGCCCTGTACAATCTGGGCAAAATACACTTTTCATACACAAGCAGTTACAGTTGTTTTGATATTAGTGATTTTGAAGTCTGAAATTATAACTATTAAAAGTAGTTTCATTGGTGATGGATCAGGATTGGGGGAAGATTTTCAGGGGTTATGTCCCAATTCTGATATACATGAAGGAGGATCACACAGCTGTTTTCTGTCTTAAATTTACCATTAACCAGACTCACATGCCTAGTCTAACCCCTTAATTAAATGATTGCTTTGATTTTATTGAACTCTGCTAGTACCACTCATAGACAAATGTACAGTGCTCCATCAGCCCTCCCACCCTTTTCCTGTAGTGATTTTATAAGGCTGTGTCTCTGGTCACTGCCTCTTATGGTAGTCTGATTTACAAAGTCCATCCCTCCCCTCTTTCATTGCTATTGTCTGTTGTATAAGCTATTTAGGTACTCTACCCATCCATTGTTTTCCATAGATCTGTGACACTGACTGCCCAGCCAGCAAACCAGTACTGCTCTTGAGTAAACCTCCTTTGCTACATATTGTCACCTTGTTGTTTTCTCTGACCTCAGCAAAACTTGGCATCCAAGCCTGTGTTCCAGAAGTTTTTATTTGTATCCAGTGTCATCCAGGCAAAGCTAAATACTTCTGCTTGCTAAATCATACTTGTTTTGGCTATTTTGAGTGATCAATTCTGCTTTCTGCTTTTATTTGTGCACTTCACTACATTATTTATAAAAAAAATGTTCTTCCTCTCACTGTTATTGCTGTAAGACTGTCTGGAAATTGCTTTCAGCAAGGGATTTCAAGATAGCTGTTTAATTTGTTTATGGCAGCATTGCACTTGTGGCACACTTCTATTGTGTTTTTATAACAAGAGGACTGGGTTTATTCATCTTGTGGTAGGATGTGTTTGCCTGCTCCATGTAAGTTGGGAAACAAACAAAAATGTCACAATAATGCAGTCCTTTCATTGGTCGTAGGCCTCTTTAGTTAGTTTGCTGGGATTTTTTTTCTGTGCTGCTATTAATTTGCTGTGTTTGCACAGGCATGCTCACAAATCAACTTTCATAAGCAGCCCCTATACAGTAGTAAACACATAAAGAGCAACAGTTCCCTGTAGAATGGGTAATAAATGTGTACCCTGTAAATCAGTAAATATAGAGCAAATACCTTGTGAACCAACAAGCTTGGAATAGCTAGTTGGGTGTTGAGTAGCAAATACCTACAGATTTAGTATAATTATGTATTGTGTAAAGATTAAAGTTAGAAGTTTGCACTGTTTAGTATAATCTAGCCCAATAAAGGACCCTTATTATTCTGCACCGACAAAAACACCCTCAATAGCCTTTTAACCCCAATAGATTACCCCTTTAGCTCACCAGTCAAAAGACTGGACAGCATGGATATGCAATTTCCTAACTTCTCTATAGTCATCTTGGTGGATATAGGCATCTTGAGACAATGTAGCAATTGTTTCTTGTTTAGTAGCAACCACTTAATCCTTGAAGAAGCAGACAAAGTATGCAAGAGGTCTACTTAGACAATAACACTGAAAGCTAAACGTTTGCATACAAGTGCACATCAGGTTGTCGAAACCATGCACACAGTGCCCACTTCACATAGCACACAAAACACACATATAGTAACACACACTGAGACACTTAAGAGCAATCTTCCTGAACAGCAAAGATTATCTATACTGCCTGTTGGCAAAGTTTTGCCTAGACTGCCCATTGCAAAGTTTTGCCTCAGCAAGACCAAAGGCACTCAGAAAAACAACACCATCTAACACCACACATATAGTCACACTCAAGGGAGCCCAGAACGCTAAGCCCCTAAGTCAAGCAAATACATTTCTCTGGACTCTGTTCATAGGGGACTCCATTATAAGACATACTGATGCCTGTCTAACCAGGCAAAACAAGAAGATAATGGTTAGTTGCTTGCCTGGAGCCAGGACCTCACAAATAATCCACACACTCAAACCATTATACCACAGATACCAGTATGATTCCAACATTGTTTATGTAGATGTAAATTATTTGAGATGGGCATCCCTGGACTATATGAAGAAAGGTTTTCACTTCATAACCTCAAAATGCCAGAATCACGAAATTCTGTATTCCAATATCATAAAGTCAAAACCGCTCAATCATGAATGCTCTAAAGCGTGAAATTCAAAATATAGAAGGCAGTGTATGTATGGAATGTTACGGACAGTGTCTGAGATACCTACAGCCAGTAATGGAGTGTGACTGTGCTCCTGGAAATATTGGAGGGATTTACCAGACAGTGCACTCACAGAAAGGAGGTCTTGCACTGATCCTGGATGGCTATATCCAAAATAAGGAAAAGGTTGCCAAAGAGAAAATGTACTGGAGCTATAAGTTCAAGCTGTTGGAGAAGTGTACAGACAAGGCTGTAACATGTTGTATGCCCAGTGGTGAAATGCTTGTGAAATCGTTAATCCATGCACATGCTGGTGTCCCTGTAGCGGTAGAGCATTACAGGATGTGTGCTGACCTAAAGCTGAAAGCACAATGCTCCAGGGACAACCCCTGCCTTCTAGTGGATGATGCATTAGCATCCACATTGGAGTTAGTGACACTGAGTCTACCAGATTGGAGAGTATTGCTACAACAGGTAGAACAGGTCTATAGGAAGCTGAATAGGAGTGCATCTAGTAGTGTGGTGAAATCGCAGGATATCAAGTTCGAGGACTTCCCAACAAATTCTGGTGTGTTTGTCAGCAAGTGTATGATGGATCCCTCTGCAGATACTGTGGTGGTGGTGTTCTCTACAGTGCAGAACTTGTTGGATCTAAGTACTGCTAAGATATGGCTGGTGGATGGGACCTTCTTCTATAAGGGTATTATGTACCGGCAATTGTAGTCCATTCATGGGCTGCTTAACTACGGTGGCTTTCACAAGAGTGTGTCATTGCTGTACTGCCTTATGACCAAGAAATTCCGGAAGTCATACAATTTCGTGTGGGACTGTGTGCTGCAACTGATGGATGAGCAGTTTGAGGTTAACGTGTAATATGTGCTGAGTGATTTCGAGATTGCAGCACATAGGAGCATCATGACTAATCTTAAAGGTATAATGCCAAATGGGTTTTTGTTCCACTTCTCACAGAATATTTGGTGTAAGGTGCAGCAAATGGGGCTGGTGCACCTATACAGTACGGATTATAGCTTCCAATTACATGTTAGTTCTTTTTTCGGCTTTTCCCGGTTAGGGGTCGCCACAGTGGAACTCCAGTCTGCTAATGATCGGCAGTAGAATTTTACAGTGCCAAGATGCCAGATTGATGCCCAAACTTCAATGAAGGCACGCCCATTCACGCATGTCTTTCAAATGCCACTTGACCATGGGAGGACATGCAGACTCCACACAGAAGGTGCTCCAGCCGAGAATCGAACGGGACACCCTCTTGCTGTGAGGCGACAAAGCTACTGCTGCACTACTGCGGCTATAGCTCCCAATTACATATAAAGTGCCTTATTGCACTTGCATTTGTTAAGGAGGATGATGTCAAGACTGCCTTTAACAGCCTAAGGGAGGTATTCCCACCCAAGGGGAAGGACTTGCTAAGGTACTTCAGAGACTGGTATGTGTTTGGCAAGTTGCGCAAGTTCTGCACCGATACAACAAGTGTTTGCAGGTTTACACCATTATTCCCACTCATGTTTTGGAATGTGGACGCCTTATATATGCTATTCCTGCCCTGGACCCAGAATAGCATGGAGGCATGGCATCACTGGCTGAAATGTTTGTTGAGTCATAGGGCAACCGATCTCACCATGCTGCTGAAGGTGTTAGCAAGTTAGCAAGACCAGGTGGAAGAGGTGCACGTACAGCTGAGCTGAGGAACGGCCCCTTCCCCTAAATGGAGGAATGTCATCTGGCGACATAACCAGTTTGACAATGTGCTGAAGAATAGATCGTCGTACACAACATTGGAGTTCCTCATGGATATCTTCAGTTTATTTAGGATGTGAGGCTGTGGTGCTTTCCTGAAGTAGTCATGGTGCTGGTGGTGGATTTCTGTAAAGGATCTGTGTGTGTGGAGGTGCACTGGGTAGCCATGTTGGTGATGTATATGTCTGCAGTACCAGGTTATATGTGTCTGTGAGTGGAACATTGTGTCTGGCTGGTGACACCACATTATGTTTACTTCAGCAGGGGTTTACTGTACATATCGGTGTGGAGGTGGCTTCAGTGCATTGTCCCTTGCTGCTTGTTGGGTTGGTTTGCAAATTACACTATGGGAAGTCTGTGTCTGGTTACCTATTTGGATACGTTAGCATCTGGTTATTTGCAGTTAGTGTCTGGTTATGTGTTGGACTTGACTTGATGTGTACCATGGCAGGTGGAGGTATGTTTACATGAATAAAGTGTTCTTGTGCTGTTTTTGCTGTTGCAAACACCGCAGTTTTCCACTCTTTTGATGTTCAGCTTTCTACTGTTCGGCATTCTGATGTTTTGCGTTTGAGTGGTTTCGACTTTATGATCTCGGAATGCAGAATTTCGTGATTCTGGCATTTCGAGGTCATGAAGTTAAACCAAAGAAAGACAAAATGGAGCTCTCAGACTATGTGTCTCAGGCTGGAATGAGCTTTTTGGTGAGCAGCATATTGCTATCACCAAGGATGATGCCTCAATATGAGCAGAAAATGATTAATTTCAACATTTGGCTGTCTTTTTGGTGTCATTCCAAGGGGATCAAATATCTGTTAGTTTGGCATGACATGCTTAATGGACAATGCTGCTTTGCCAAGAATGGTCTGTACCTATCCCCTCTAGGCTTATGAATACTTGCTAAAACTTTATTCACCCCATAGTGATTTTTTGAGGTGATGCCAAATTGACAAACCTACCACCATTGCAAAATCAACTCAGCTGAACCTCAACATGTTACTGCTTAATGATAGGAGCCTACATAAAAAAAAGAAAAAAAAAAACTACACTCCCTCCAAGACTTCCTCACAATCAAGAATATAGACATCTGTGCAGTTACAGAAACATAGTTTAAACTGGCAGAGAGTAATCCTGCAGTGCAAGGTTTCAGTGCCTTCCCCACCTTTAGATCAGCAGCTACACAGACAAGGGCTGAAGGTAAAGGTGTCTCGATATGCATCAATAAAAACTGTACCACTAGGGTGGTCAGACAGGTTGATGAGCTGGAGCTCCTCCACATGAAGACCACCATAGACAAAATCCTGTACCATACCCTAGCCAGCGGCACATTACACTCCATGTCCTAAGAAGCTCACAAAGCACACTTGGACCTACTACAGATACTTACCATCCAACCTAACACTCTACTCAGTGCAGATTTTAATTACTCCTCTATAGACTGGGAATCCTACACTACCTCATATCTACAGTTAGACAGATTCCTGGACTTCATAAATACAAATACGCTTGACCAAACAGTGAATATGCTCACTGGAGAATCCAAAATACTGGACCTTGTACTTAGAAGTGGAGGAGAATGCTGCTCCTTACCTGAAAATATCTCATCATCCCTGATACGATCTAACCATAAAGTTGACTCTTTTGAAATCAAAATCAACTCCATAAGCCCAGTAAAACCAGTAGCAGTTAGGAACTATTCCATGGCAAATAGCCTTTTATTAAGTGATAGTTTATCAAAATTCAATGACCCTCCAAACCCTGAGAGCACAGCTGCTTTTGCATGTACAACCATGTCAATGGCTGCATAGAGGATGCTGTATCTACCATCGGTAACCTCAGAACTAGCTCCTGAAACAAACTGCCTTAGTGACATCCCAAAATGAACAGGATATACATTAAAAAGAAAAAAATATGGCATACATCAAGAAGGGTAATTCCTATAAAGATAAAAAACTCTCATCAAACTAAATAGGTAAATGAGAGCTAATTAGGTCAAACAAAACAAACTCTGAAGTTATGATAGCCTCCCGGGTGATAAATAACCATAGGGCCTTCTTCAGGTATGTCAGAAACATCATGGGTAACACACAGCAATGTGCTGAACTGGTGGCTAATATTGTCACATTTACTGAGCCCAGTGACACAGCAAACCTGTTAACAGACAAATTCAGTTCCAACTTTACCCCCCCTCACCCCAACCATCCCTAAGAAATAACCTCAGACATAACCCCTCCAATTCTAGCTGTAGAGCAGGCACTAGCAACACTCATTATAGCAAAGAACACAGCCTCATTGGTCCTGATAACATCATTGGATGTTTTCTGAAAAGCTAATATATGACTTATCAGGACTCCTGGAGTCACTGTTTAACTATAATCTTAAAATAGGGTTTGTACCCCGAGAATGGAGGACTGTGACATTCATCGCCCTTCATAAGGAAGGACCTTCAACAGATCCTACAAACTACAGACCCATTAGTCTAGGTAGTCTTATTTATAAAGCTATGGAAAAAATTATTGCAGAAGTTATCAACAAGGGCATAGGAGACCAGCAGATGCATCACAGTCTGGCTTTGTAAAAGGAAGGTCATGCTTACTGAATCTAGTGGAACTCTTTGAAAAGGTAAGAAGCAATATATGAGGGTAAAATGGTACATACTGCCTACCTAGATCTGAATAAAGCATTTGATACAATACCCAACTCAACCTTTGTCAACAACTTGTAGAACTAGGCATAAACACCTTTATAACTTGCTGGGTGACTAGCTGGCTCATGGATAGGACCCAAAAGGTTAGGATCAGTGAGGACAGCTTCACAAAGAAACCTGTCACCTGTGGAGTCCCTCAAGATTCTGTGGTGGGCCCAATCCTCTTTGGCATCTACTTCTCAGATGTCAAAGCCAATGTCAAAGGCCTCTGGCTAACCATCTTTGCAGCTTATAGCAAACTGGGAGCAGTCATTCAATCTCCCAAAATAAGAATGCCCTTCAGGAAGGTCTAACACAGACAAACATTTGATGGCAAAGCCATGGCTTAAAACACAATAAGAAATGCATTATAGTACCTTTTAGTTAGTTGGCCACTCTGGGTAACTATATCATTAATAAAACAGTCCTAAAAGTTGCTTCATTAGTCAGGGATCTAGGAATCCATGCTGATAGTAACCATGCTGAAAAATTAATTATCAAGATGCTGCTTACTGTGGTGGATCATAAGTCTTCTTAAGACACTAAGGTCTTGCTAGCTGGATTCTGCTGAAAACAAAGTCTAGTTATAATTGCATTTACAGTTTATTGCCCACAGAAACTTGCAGAATGTACACTGATGCAGCACCAAACTCTGTTACTTTAAAAGCAGTAACTAATAAATAACTTTTTATAACAAATCACACAAACTACCATTACAGCTTCAGGTACTGTGCTACTTTACTTCTCAAACATGGATGATGTGAGAGATACAATATTACCTCAGAACAAGTGTGTGTTCCTGCACAAATACCTCTAGCAATGTTTTCTGCTATAGTCCCTTTATAGTGGTTTTACATCCTGTTTTTCCTCCTTGGTATTCTATTGTGGTCTTTGTATGAAAACATCTGATTGCTGGTGTTTGCAGAAAAAATATGTTTTCATCCTGTAGAGAAATAATGCTGGTATTGTCTTTTAAGGAAACATCTTGTGCAAATGCTGACTTGCTGAAAGCATATCCATTCAAACTTCCTTGTTTAACAGTGTCATATGATATAAACATGTATAGATTGTTTTCCTGTTGTCCAGTCTTTAAGGAAGCAGGTTAGCTTTCTTACAGACAATGTGAAATGCATACATCCTGTTTTTTACATTTTTGCTAAGTCTACAAGAGGTCAGCTTTCTTGCTGGCAGTGTAAAATGCATACATTCTTACTGATTTTGTAGGAAAACATGTCCATTAAGTAAATTTCAAATTTTTCAAGCCACAGTCATTTAGTATGGATGCTAATCACATATTGCTAAACTCTATTTCTACATTTAAGCAAGCTTTATTTTATACCTTATTTTGCATATTTGTAACAGAATTAATTTCAACCTTTTATTCACTGTTAAATACACTCTAACAAGTCCATATTTTTATTTTTTACAGAAAACACATTAAGAACTAAAACTTTTAGTATTCTTTTGATACAAGTCAAAATGCAATTTTACATAGTTAATACAATGATATTAAGTATTACTACCAAAACTGAATGTATCTAACAACTTTTTCTTTTGTAGACCATTGTGGGAAAATATTTTATCAGTTATGAGCTGTGTCTGCTTTAGTTTTATTTTTTTAACTTGATTAATTTATTCTTTTGCAATCACAGAATTTAATGTATGACTTATAACTGTTCCATTAACTCTTTGCAGCTGTTGAATTAACTATTTACTTTTATTAATCATTTTATACCAAAAAATTTGAGATGGACTAATATCTATAAGAGACAAGAACTATGTGCTACTGCAAACGTTATTTAGTGCTATAAATATACAGCTTCAATGTAATTTTAACCATAACATTGTGGTCATATCGCTGAACTCCCCATTAACACCTTGGTTGACAGTGAAGTGAACATATTAAACTCTTTGGTAAAGTACTGAACTGGGCTTAGATAATAAATATTTGAATTTAATTATTTCAGTATATTTAATACTTTAGGATTTAAAAAATCATGATTTATACACCAAAGAATGCTGTGTACATATTAGTCCATTAGCTGTATGAGTACAATATTTTAATATAATTTTCCTCTAACTGGGGTAACCAATACTGATACTGATAAAAAAAAGGTGGTTCCAAAACCTGTGATAAAACAACAACTTGAAATCAGTGATAAAATTACAACGTGACAAATTACTTTTGAACTTGTTACTTTACAATGTGTCCTATACAGTATATATCTACACAGACTGTCTGCTACTCATGCATTTCAATCTAGTATGTACCCTGGATCATTTGTACTGAAGTCTTTTGTATTTGTACATACAACGACTGTAAAGTACATTTAGCCTAATCTTACAAATTTAGTAACATTAACATCAAGAAAAATCATGGAAAATTCGTATGTCTCTTTAGAAGTATCTAGTGGAATTGCCACCAGAGGCAACTACATACCCAACAATTAAAAACATTCATGTTTTTTGCATATCAAAATTGTCTTGCCAAAAACATATTAAAAATAGTGACCAGTATTGCTCATTTATTACATATCTTTACTCTCTCTCTCTCGTGTATAGCTTTACAGTTTAACAGGTTGTAAATACAATATAATACTAAATAATAAAATATCTTGGCCTGTCAGGTTTAATCTGTTTACCAGTATTTATAATTCACTAATACCTGTTTTACCCTCCCCCCAAAAGAGTATTGTCAAGAGGGAATGAGATATTATTTTCCTTTCCTGTAGCTCTATGTTAGACCCTTCTGTAGTACTGCTTATACAGTCAGTGTAAAACTGAGAAAGTACCCCTCCCCCTGTAGTATTGCAGTATTGTTTATTTGCTTTATACTGTGATAATAGAATGTATATCAGCCCAACACTTTCGTTATACATCTGCTTTATTATGTTACTAACAAACTATGGACCTTTGACTGATTTGATAATTTTTTGGCTGTTTTCAATGACAGAATATATTTTTTCTGTTGCCTTTGCTGTCTACTACTAGTAGTAATTATTTGTACCCTCCTGTATACTTTATTTGAACTGTATGCATACTGTACCCCATCTCCTGGCTGTACTTGATGCAACTGAGGTCTTTTACTTTTAATATTTACCTGCAAACAGATTATGTGACATATATGTATAATTGTGATGTTTTATTACACTTACCAAATAGCGTTGCATGTGAACATTTAACAATTATGTTTTAATAACAATAATGTTTTAAAAAAACTCAAGCCACTTGTCTGGAAATCAGTCTTGTTTTTTACCTTATCTGCTCAATATTTCCTGTAACTATTTATCCAGTCTGGGAAGGTCTGATCTCACATTTTAGAGTCTGTACAGCATAGTTAGCCATTTTAGCATTTTTCCTTTAATCATCTGTTAATACACTTGCACATTGATATTAGAATACAGTTGTAAAACACTTAGTATTATGTTTGGGAGTTGCATAACCATGCATTTATACTACATAACTCGACATTGCTTTACAATTAGCTTACATATTTTTTTAACTTTGATTTCTGTATTTTTTTATTTATTTAACTGCCCTGACATTCATTTTACAAAGACTGCTTGACTAATACCATCTGTGATTTTATTTCTTTTTAAAATTCAACTTTAACTGTTTGGTGTAGTGTTACTATACAATTATAAAACATTGTAAAAAAACAAAATAGATATTGGCTTAACTAAGACATGTTTATATTTACATTATTTACATATGCTGTTGTCTGCCTTTCATTCTTGTGCATTTTAAGAGATGTACTTTAAATTAAAAAATTACATGCATGTCAGTCTTGTGACTTCAGATTTTTATTGTTATTAACTATTTTCATTTGATTTTATGCACTAGAACTGTTTTGTGTACCTTTTGACTATGCTACGAGAATGGCAGTCATACGCTGTACTTTACTGTAGTACTGATAAATTACTTGCTTTAATTGAATGAAAGTAAAACATTTAGGAATGATTTGTCCATAAATCAGATCCTGCCATGTATGCTTAACCATTTTCAAAACACAAACATAATTAACGAAAGTAAAACTTTTGGGAATGATTTGTCCATATATCAGATCCTGCCGTGTATGCTAAACCATTTTCAAAATACAAACATATTATAAAATGTATCTTTTTTGTATAGATCAGCTGTAGTTTCCTGCTGTTTTGCAATGTTTTCTTAAGCTCAGCTGTTGTATGCAGGAAATTAGTCTCTATCAGTTCAGTTAATTTATTTTCTTTATCCTGTAACTGCTGTTCAAGAGTTTCCTGCAATGTTGAATGGTCTTCCTGATATTTCTCAGTAACCTGTTCTGCTGAATCTAAAACTCCTATGCACTTTTGAAAAAATGTTTGTTTAACTTGTTTAAACTTCCTGAACTCATTGTGTCTGTCTTTTAGAAATGTATTACTTTCTTTTGTAACAAAATGTACTAGAGGTTCTGTCAGTAACTGATTTGACTACTGTTGTAACTCTGAAATAAAACTTTTACATGTCGTGACAGGACATAACTGTTCAACTTCTGAATATAATGTAAGCATATTAACTTTTTCTGGTTCTTTACCATTAACATTTTTGTCTGTACAGCTAACCTTTGAATAATGGTATGCACTGTATTTTTATGACATTGTACATAGAAAGCAGTTTCATATGATTTACACAATAAACATTTGTCATACCCCACATGCTTTTCTTTGAGAACCCATTTGAATATTGTAATCCATTTGTATAATGCCTTACTATCAACTTATCCTAATAAGGTTTTACATTTACTAATGTGCTGTGTATACCAACATTGCAGTTTACTCCACATTTTATCTGGTTGTTCTACTACATTAAGAGCAAAGCTTGGCATACACCTGCTTGAATTCTGTCTAATAGCATCCATACTAAAAATGTGACACAGAAAAAGATCTTACCACTTAGCAAGAGAACAGGTGATCAGGCTGTTGTTGCAGATGGCTGGAAATTTTTAGGAGTCAATCGAGAAGCTAGTGAAACACAGCAGGCAGTGAGCTGCTGTGAAATGTAGATGTCCACCTTTTCTTGGAGAATTTATGGCACTGCGACTTTCCTGCGCTGCAGGCTTAATCTGGATTCAGACATCTCAGAATCTTTACTGCTGCAAACTCCATAAACTGAAGTATTTCTGTTTAGGATTTATACATATGTACAAATGTTAGTTACTGAAATTTGACTGAAGTGACCCTCTGTGGGCATCACGCATTTATATCACATTATCGAAAGATGAAAATAGCAAATGCTATTTCATCGAACCTAAAATATCTAAACCACATAATATCAAACATTCAGAACAGCAAATTTTTTTCCTTGGAAAAAAATTTGCTATCCCGAAACACATACACACAACACAAACACACCTAAAAATCATCAATACACACACATACACTTATAATCCTACAACTAACCCTACACTAAACTATATATACACTACTATCTATCCACTTACCTTAACCCAAACCCTAACCCTAAGTTCCGTCACTATAGCACACTCACCTAACCCGCACCCTAACCCTAACTCACGTAACCCGCACCTAAACCTAATTCACCTAACCTGCGCCCTAACCCTAACTCACCTAACCCATGCCCTAATCCTAACAGCCACACAATCGCACACTTACATGAACCCGACCCATAAATCTCCACCACAGTGCTTAAAATAGCGAAGCCACAGAACCGGCCGGTGTTCTGCAGGCAGCTTTGCTATTTTTAGCGTTCCACTGAAATGGGTTGATATTAGAACATTCGAAGTTTTAAAACTTCGATGTTCTGATATAGACCTGGCATCTCCACTCCCTCTGTTTTCGAATGCAAGCTAGGCTCACCATTGAAAAATTAATTATCAAAGTGAAGTGCTGCTTACTGTGATGGATCCAAAGTCTTCTTAAGACACTAAGGTCTTGCTGGCTGGATTCTGCTAAAAACAAAGTCTAGTTATAATTGCATTTACAGTCTGTTGCCCACAGAAACTTGCAGATTGTACACTGATGCAGCACCAAACTCTGCCACTTTAAAAGCAGTAACTAATAAATAACTTTTTATAACAAATCACATGATCTACCATTACAGCTTCAGGTACTGTGCTACTTTACTTCTCAAACAGCTTGGATGATGTGAGTGATACAAAATTACCTCGGAACAAGTGTGATTTCCTACACAAATACCTCTAACAATGTTATCTGCTATAGTCTCCTTATAGTGGTTTTACATCCTGTTTTTTTCCTTGGTATTCTTTTTTGGTCTTTGTGTGAAAACATCTGTTTGCTGATGTTTGCATTAAAATATGTTTTCATCCTGTAGAGAAATAATATTGATATTGTCTTTTAAGGAAACATCTTGTGCAAATGCTCACTTGATGAAAGTATATACATTCAAACTTCCTTGCTTAACACTGTCATATGATAGAAAGATGTACAGATTGTTTTCCTGTTCTCCAATCTTTAAGGAAGCAGGTTAGCTTTCTTACTGACAATGTGAAATACATACATCCTGTTTCTTTACATTTTTGCTAAGTCTGTAAGAGGTCATCTTTCTTGCTGACAGTGTAAAATGCATAAACTTTTGCTGATTTTGTAGGAAAATATGTCCATTAAGCAAATTCCTTATTTTTCAATCCACTGTCATTTAGTATGGCTGCTAATCACATATTGATAAACTCTATTTCTGCATTTAAGCAAGCTTTATTTTATACTTTATTTATTTTGCTTATTTGTAACAGAATTACTTGCAACCTTTCATGCACTGTTAAATACAATCTAACACTTGCCTTCGACCAACGTGTGTCCAAGGTAGTGAAAAAATCTATCATTGTCATTCAATTTATAAGGGCATGGCATCTAAGTCCATGGAGGTAATCATACCACTGTTAGCCCTCATCAGGCCAATCATAGAGTATAATGCCCTCTTTGGTATGTTCTGACACATGGGGCAACTGGAACATCCACAAGGCTTCCTTACAAAAAGAATACAGGGAGTAAATATAATGTCTCTGCTGACTGCCTTAAAGCCCTGTCTCTTTACTTGGTATCATACAGACTTCTGAGAGATAATCATTGCCTGGTGTACAAGGCATACGTTGGCCCTGTTTTGATGAATCTTTTGCACAGCTGCAAAACAAACATCATCAGAACTACTAGATATAAAAGATCTAAAATTTGCTTGTGACATAAATAGGACATGTTGGAGAAAAATATTTGTTTCTTAGATAATTCCCATTCTTAGGACAGGGTCCCCCAAAGAGGAGTTTCTCTCCTGCTCTTTTTCTCTTTTTTATTATTAGACTCCATCTGTTGCTGTATTAAATGATTTTAGCTATACTCATTTTTTTCTAACTATTCAGTTGTAATTCTTTCTGTAATGTCTGCTTCCATATAATGTAATATTATCATATTAATTGTTTATACATAGCTTTTCTTTTATACTAAGTAATTTCATTATTTTCTGTTATGCAACTTCTTGTTTGCTGTTGATATGCACATTTCTCTCATCGTATTGAGGTTTTCTCCCCAGTCTACCACTGAAATGGGGAAACGTGTTATGTAGTCAGACTGTTCCCATAAATATATAAACTACCAAATAATAAATAAGTAGAGATGCATGGGTTTGGTGAATGAAGGGATCCTTGCGGGTATGTCATAGGTGGAGAGATGCTAGGTGATGAGAGAAGGTAGCTTGATAGTCCTCCAAACATGTCACAAATTGGACCCTGCAGTTGTTATGGTCTCTCCTGTTCCACCAGTTAGGTTTGTGATTTACCATTATATTTAAGGTGAACAAGTACTGACTTTTATTTTCAGTTGTTTATGTGATGGAAAAAGTTAGGAGTGAATGTGGCACCCTCTTAGTTGGGTCTATTTTTAGGAGATTGTCGGAAATTCTGCATAGGTCTTCTATAAGCTGAAGTTTTCCCTAGTGAAGTCTATAAAGAGAGTGTGATTAGGTGATAAGGTGACACCTTAGGCCTGAAAGAGAAGATGACTGACTTGTGGTCAGATTTAGCCAGGGATGAGAAGATGTGTTTGTGGGGTGCAGGCAGAGGCTAGGTTAGTAATGAACAGGTCAATGATATATGACCTACTAATTGATCATTTTACAATTTGCTCTAGTGCTTTGTATTAACAAAGTCTTGAAAACACTAGAAATATTAAGTCTGAGAGGTTTAAGTTTGGCAGCTGATGTTTGGGTAATTAAAATCCCTCAGAAAGAATGCATTTGTCTTGATATTTATCTCCTCAATGGCATTAAGGTAATTTCCATTATCTTTGAGGGACACTGACACTGATGGGGATCTGTAGCTAGCAGTGAAGTAATAGTTACATTTCTTAATAGTAATTTGGATCTCCAAAATCTGACATATAGTGATGGTATTTCTGGCAAATACAGTCACTCCCAATTTTTATCTAAGGACCTGAAGGAAGGATAGATGCTAATCCCTAGTACAAAGGGAATGCTTTCACTGAACCAAAACCATATCTGAGTAACTACACAAATATGAATGAGTCCAAGTTGCAGGAGGGTCTCAAGTTCAGGTGTCTTTCTGTTTAGATCCCTAGAATTGAGTAATGTAACCATGATGTTGTCAGAATATTAATCATAGTTTGCTATGTAGGAATGTACCCCTAGAATCGAGCAATGTAACCATGATGTTGTCAGAATATTAATCATAGTTTGTTATGTAGGAATGCACAGTATGTGGAAGCCCTGGTATCAAAGATGTAAGCTATCCCCTTATCTATCATCTCATCCCTACTGGATTCCCTAAGAATGTAAAACCAGTTATCACTTGTGGATTGTTATATACTCATCATTCTTGGTGAAGGCAAGATACCACTTAACACTAGTGTCTTTCCTGACTCTAACATGTGTGTAAATTCCATCATGTCTCACTGCATGTACCTCCAGGTTCAGCACCTCAAATCATTCACAAAGGTTTAAGATCCCTTACTGTTACCCCATTCTTGTCCAATCTACTGAGTTTGGAGTCTGAATTCCTAAATATGGGGTCACCTATGATTAAAAATGTCCATCTGCAGAAACAGACTTAGTTGATCTTATAGGGTAAGATTTGCTTTCCTGGTGACTGTTGGGTGAGCCTTTTAGATTTATAGTATTTGTGTGCATGGGGAAGGAAAAGGCAATGCTTTGCATGTTTAAAGATGTGATCTTTATAATATATTTTAAGAGGCTTTGGAAATGTTTTCTTTACAGCCACAGCATAAGTTATAGGCCTATTGGTGTGTTGTGACTGATATAGTGCCATGGATGTATGTTGCTTACTGATTCTATGTTTATGCAAGAAGTTTGCCTTCATGTTTCTTAAATATTTACATCTCTCACAGGTTGTATTATCAACAGGTAGAAGAACAGCTGGTAAGAATAAGGCAGTTGTTATACTGTCATAGAGCATCTAATGCGATCACACTGGCCATAGATGGGGTGAGTACAGACTGCTGAGCAATGTTACTGAACAGTAGAGGACTAGGGCTCACCAAAATACTCAAAGGGTAGATCGAGACTGTTATAAAAGAGTCTGAACATTTATGGATGAAGTATTTTGGGTGATGCTCTTAGGTTAAGTTAGATGGTAGATAATCTAGCAGTACTTAGTGAAAAGAATGAGGTATCTAATCTATCAGAACTTAGGAAGTGACAGAATAAGGGCTGCCAAACATGATGAAGAGTGGTGATTCATCTACTGGCTACTTCTTGGCTACTAGTGCTGGTCTCACCATAGCTGCATGCAATTAAGAATCATCTCTGTGTCTTATCTCACCAGAAGCAAAGCAGTAGCACTAATCTCAAGCCAATTCTGGAGAAGTAATATTATCTCAAATGTTGCTGGGTTTGGTACACTTATTAAAGTCTTCCCTTGGTAGATGCTGGGTATAGCATATACCACAGAGACTCCAAGCTGGCTCATAGGAAGTGGTTTTCAGTCTTTCCAAAGACTAGTTATGTCTAGAAGGTCAAGAAAATAATGGCCTTCTGCTTCTTATGTCACCAGGAGCTATTCCAAGCTGATTCCTAAGAAGCAATACATAGCCTCTCCATTGATTGGTAGTCTTGTCCCAGATGTTGTGGATTTTAAAACTAAGACGGAATAATATATATATATATATATATATATATATATATATATATATATATATATATATATGAGCATGTGTGTTCCCTCAATTTGATTGAGTGGCAGATTGGCCAATAAATGATAGGGAATTTACAGATAACCAGACATTCAAAATGTTAAAGGACTATTTCATATGAAAGGTGAGTGGGGTTGAAGGAGGTGACAGCTTTTGTGTGTGTGTGTGTGTGTGTGTGTGTGTGTGTGTGTGTGTGTGTGTGTGTGTGTGTGTGTGTGTGTGTGTGTGTGTGTGTGTGTGTGTGTGTGTGTGTGTGTGTGTGTGTGTGTGTGTGTGTGTGTATCAGGGTTAGGATTGGGGATAGGTAGGGGAGAGGTTTTGTATGTTGGTGTGCAAGTGTGTGTATTTTAAGGTGAGAGTCAAGGATAAAGGAGTAGATATATTGCTGATAGTGTTTTTTGTGTGTCTAAGTGGTTTTGTGTTGTCCCTTGCTCATTGCAGTAATTGGTGGTAATCCTAACCTTAACACTGTCTCCTCCCACAGCACCTTAACTTAATAAAAACATTCCTATAATATTGCCCTTATTCGGATGGATTTGAGACTAGTGTCTTGGTGAGGTTAGTATGAACACTGGGAGGAGAAATAATTCTCCTTTCTCAATCTTTAAGCTGTTCAGTCTTCTGTATGTTCAAACTTCTAAATGCTTTTTTTTAATTTTTTTACATGACATTAGGAACATTCTATCATCTACAATAACAAAACAAAAAAAAAAAAACATGCAGATATATATTTGTGTGTATGGCTGTGTCTGTGTGTGAATGTATACAAGCATATAAGCCACATGTTAATATATTTCAAAATTACATCTTAGTTGAAACATTTCACTGTTCTGAGATATCTGCTCCTCCATAACCAGCATTTAAGCAGTTGTTCAGAAATGAAGTGATTATAGCTTTGCACAAGGGCATATGCTATTCTTTACTATTCTTACTTTGAAACTTTAATAATATTGTTTCCATATACTTTTGTACTCTCAAAATATGAAAAAGATGTGTATTATTTATGCATATGATGCAGTCCATTTTACTTCAAAAAAGTGACATACTTTTTTTCATAGGTTCATAGGTAGGTACTAGGCTATTGGCCCTAGGGCCTATATAAGCCTAGCCAAAGGTACCCTGGCTTTCGCCTCCCAAGAAAATGATTTTCCTGTGCCATTGTTATGCCGAGCCACAGAAGTGATCCCCGGGGTGAATTTCCTATCTCCCATCCAATCATCAAGATTTTTCTTGAAGAGCGCTAATGAGAAGCTTTGTTTGATATAGATAGGTAGTTTGTTCCAGAGTATAGGAAGTCTCTGGGACAGAAATCTATCCCTCCAGCATGTTCTGTTTATTGTGGTGACAAGGTTTAGGTCCCTAGACCATGTAGCTCATAGGGATTGGGATTTCTTTAAGTGGAGCATGTGTAAAAGCTTAAGTTGTTTCAAAATGTTTACAGCATTCCATACCAATTCAAATGCATTAATATTTAGAATTTGATTTGCTTTTCTAGCACTATTCAGTATGATTCAAAGGTTGATACTGGAGTCATTTTATTTTATATCTGTTTACCAGGAAAGTCCAACTTGGAAAGAAGCCTATTTTCAGCAAAGGCCCAGGAAGAAATGTTCCAGATGCATGTCTTTGTAATGTGGGAGGAAACCAGAGCACCCAGAGAAAACTCACACAAATGCAGGGATGTCATGCCAACCGCACACAGAAAGCACCCCAGCTGAGAATCAAACCAGAGAACCTCTTGCTGTGAGGTGGCAACATAACCGCTGCACCACTGCATCATCAGATTTCAATATTTATTCATTAATTTGCTCTCTTGTTATACTTACCATTGCATTTAACTTAATTGAAGATACTGTTACAAAAACTGCTTAATTCTTTCCCCTTCTTCATTGGTCTTACTAAATGGCTTCCCCTTCCTTTATCCCACTGATTTCTCATTCCTGTCTAGGGGCAGGAGCCACTGACTACCATTTCAGCTGACAATCCTGCGGCCCATTTGTTTTTGAGGTATAGTTCTTTAACAGCCTATTTCTTCCCTAGATAGGTGAGAAGGGAAGCCTTCCAGACCAGGTCTACTCTCATCTTTACACTCTATAGCTCCTAACTTTGAAGCAGCTCCTTGTGATTCACTAACATTACCTACCATGGGAAGGAATGTGTGCCTCCATTGAAACCTCAACCCTGACATTAATGCTAAGCAGGTTTGGGCAGTTTGTGCACAGCAGGCCATTACTAGTGGCTACATCATCAAGTCCTAGTAATAAGTATCATACAAGTGGTGAGTTACACCTGTCTCAATCCCTCTCTCATGATGAATGATTCAGTAATGACCACTCACTGCCATTCACACCATCCCATGCCATCCTGATCACATGCTCCAAACAGAATATAAGTAATCTGGGCTGCATTCAATGTTTCATCCCTTTGTGAGACAGCATGAATACACACATACTTTCTCAGATCTCTCTCTCTCTCTCTCTCTTTATATATATATATATATATATATATATATATATATATACATATATATGTGTGTGTGTGTGTGTGTGTGAGTGTGTGTGTGTGTGTGTGTGTGTGTGTGTGTGTGTGTGTGTGTGTGTGTGTGTGTATAAAATACACAGTACCAAACACAAACCTGGTTTGCTATATATATATATATATATATATATATATATATATATATATATATATATATATATATATATATATATATATATATATATATATATATATATATATATATATATATAAAATGTCATATATATATATATGTAAGTAATGTCATAGGAAATGTCTGTTTTTAGAAATTTTGTTTACATGAAACATGTCCATCTTCAATGCAAAATCATGGAACAGTGGGCGGATAGAATTTTCTCATTGTCCTGAATTCTCTATGTGAATATATTTCAAGATGTGGAGGGTGTTGTGGTACAGTTAGCATTATACTACTGCAAGAATACTGTTTTTGTATTCTTTGCTAATGGTCAGCGAGGTTTTTTTTTGTCAGCCAGGTGCCCAGCTAGGTTTAGGTCCATAATTACTTGATGCCAAGCATCACTGCCAGGTTACATGACTTACTTAGAGCCAGACAGTTGGCAAATGAAGATTTTATTTTGTTTTGCATTTGTTAACTGCGTAGTACAATTATCACAAGTAACAGCTTCCACCTACTACTCAGGTGAAATAATTCACAAAAAACAAAAGTGGAAAAGAGCTTCTGTGGTTCAAGGACTAAGGCAGTTAGCTTGTGTGACAGTGTTTAGGGTTTTAATTCAGAGATATTCAGATATTTTCCTGGGATTCCACCTGTGTCCCTGCTGGACAGGGGCATCAGATGCTAACTTGTTGGAACATAGTCTAAAGTCTTGGCTAGGCTTGTAAGGACCTCAAACCTAATAGCCTAGTAAATTCCTATGACCCTATGGGAGTAAGCTGTGCTTACCAAAACAGAACAGAACATAAAATAATGAAGTATAACAAAAACTGTACAGTAATAATTATGGGTTTAGCAACAGTTATGAAAGAGCCACTCATTTTACTGTATTACATGCTCATATTTCAGCTTTACATCATGATGGAAATGCTATGCGGTAATGAGAGTCAGGGCGGGGGGGGGGGGGGTGCAGTTCAAAGTTGTAAGTAATTTAAAGAGAGTATGATTGGAGGTTGAGAGGTCAAGGTTTTCGCTGCTGTGAGGCAAGAGCTATTTGATTTGATGGGGAAGAATTTTTTAATTTTTGCTCTTAAGGTGGGAAGGGGGATTATAGTTCCTTTAGGTGAGGGGATTCCTATATCTTAGGATCAAGGATAGAGAAATAGTGGTCAGTGCAGTGCAGCCTGGTTTGTGGAAGCTGGAGTGGGGGGTGTTCAGGAAAAGCATATGAGGTTGTATTGTGTGTGCGTGCATGCATGTGTGTGTGTCTGTGTGTGAGGTTGTGACTGTTATAGGTAGTCCACATTTGAGAATGGCCAGTAGGACTGTTTTGTCTTTGCTGCCCTGTCTTGTTTGAGTAGATTGAGTGAGATTTTCCTGGTTCAAAACAGAAGTGAGCTAACTTTTATTCTTTTTCTCAGTATGGGTATCTACAGTAATATTAACGACTGTTGCAGCCACAAACTATGGTACAAAGAAATCAGTCGAATCTATTAATGCGACAGAAAGGATAGATAATGATAATAAGTGACTTTGGTCATTTTTTTAAATTTTTTGGTAGGTAAAAAATGATATGCTCTTTCTTTTTGTATGGTTTAATAGTTTATGGTTAATGAGTGAGAAATTCAGGGATTTAAGATATTTTTGCTTTTGTATTTCAGTTGTAGAATGGTTGTGGATAGACATAAAGACTACCATGTTAAGAGTACTTCAATTATAAAGGTCATGACTTAATTAATTAATGAAAATAGACATGAGAAAATCTGTTTGCTAAGAAATCTAACTCACTAGTATAGCATGAAGCCAGTTAATTGCCCATAGGCTTAATTCAGTGTTCAAAATTGTCAGATATAGTATTTAATAAGCCCTAACTACAGTGTTGTAATATGCATAAATTCATTTTTATATCGATTGTTGCAATGGATGGCAATTAACATATATTTTTTTGTAATTTCATAATTATTAACGTACAACATTGTTACTCAAATGTGATACATTATATTGATGATATAAATCACTTGTTTGTATCTCAGAAATTACACTGCATAAATAATTTTAAAGTACTTTTATTATGTGAGTTCAAGTTTCCTCCTTTTTATACTGATACTTTATTAAGGCAACCTGATATACTCCTATTTGTTTAAGCAGACCAGGAATTTCTTCCCTCCTTCTTCTATACAATGTGCATTCCTTCTTTTTGCTAATTGCTGCTGTTTTTCAAATGAGTAAAAATCCTGAATACATGAACCAGCCTCACTGTTGTGTTTATTTGCCATAACTCTACATCATTATTAAATTTTTAATAAATGCATGGCAATTCAAGTATTAACTCTTCATTGGTGTTTTAATTATTCATTATTAATGAAGAAATAGTGCCTATATACTAGTAGCATTGACTGTGTGATTTTATTAATACATGTATTGCTTAACTTATGCCTGTTATTGTATTTTCCCATATCCAAAGCATCTTTCTTCTTGGACATCTGCATCTTAATTAGCACAACCAGCTGATAAATGCATACATAAGCTTTGCACGTGTAAATAAAGATAGCTTTTATGTTTTTGTTGAATAATGTTTAGGTGTATGTTTTTATACAGTTGCTTCCTGTTTCTTCCACCTTCATTTTGTGTGCTGTGTAACTCTGACTAAATTACTTAAACAGGCATTCAGTATACTTGTCTTGCATTCCACTTTGCACAGTCATAACAACAATATGTTTTATTTAACCAGTAAACAAGTGCATAAATCACAACTCAAAATATATTGTACCACTGTTCTTTACCCATTGTATAATCATTGCAAAACCAGAGGCAAAAACAATCAGAGCTATTCCAAACACAATAATATAAATAAAGCTATGATAAAAGCAAACAGACTTAAAAGTAACTAAATAAATAACTCACCATATCAGTGCAAATATTTCCTGCCATTTAGTCTGTTTTCCTTTGATCTGACTAGTCATCATGGTTCCTAATTCAGTCTTTCTCTAAAGGGCTGGCAGGTTCAGTTTCTGTGCATATTATTTGTATTACATTTTTATTTTGCATTTGATTACCAGGGTGGTACACTAATCAAAACTGACCATATGCAGGTGCTACCCAGGTGAAATAATTCATAAGGAAGAAAAAAATGAAGAGGAGAGAGGCAGTAAACTGTACATTTCAAAAACTGAACAGAAAGTAACAATATATAACAAATCTGTATAGTAACTATTTATAGATGTAGCAACAATTATGGGAGGAATGCAAATTTTACAATTCACATGATTATATTTCAGGTTTACTTCTTGGTGGAAATGCTGAGGGGTAATAAGAATTGGGGTGGGGGATGGGGATGGGGACGTACTAGTCGTTGAACAGAGCAGTGCTAGAGATTAAGAGTCCCTTTTATGTAGCCTTCTGTGTGGAAGGTGCAGTATGATTTGGTGTGAAGGAATTTTACGTTCACCTCTGTAGCTTTGTAGCAAAACCACTTTTATTAACATGAAATGCTTTCTTATTAAACAGCACGGATCAGAACCTTTAGTTATACACAAAATCTTAATTTATTCAAACGATATTTTAATAATATGTGAAAAGCAGAACATTTATATGGTGTACAAAAACCTGCATTACTTATTTCTCTAAGTCTGAAAAATGCATCTCACAATCTTTTAAAGTAAATAGTGTAGCTGTGAAAAAAAAAGATTTGTGTTCATGCTGCCAGTTGTCACTTACATAAAGAAAAGTTCAAGAAGTATGTATTCAAGCAATTATGGAATTGCTCAGCTAAGCAGTAAATTGAAATTACAGTACAGAGCTGGACTGATAAGCATTTATTTTGTATGAATCCTCAAAATGAAACTCTGTAGGAAATCTTAGCATGTTCACCTCTGACAATAAAAACTGCAAGATCGGTAAAAACTAATGTATGAAGTACATAATTTGCAGTAAGGCTTTCAGGAGATTTACAATTACAGCACACATCTTAGTGATACTTGTTCATGTTATTATTAGATTCTTATCTTTAACTGTAGTGGCACAATGCAAAACAGCATAACACATGAAACTGCATTCATATTCTACACATGTCTATTTGCCATTGCATTCCTCTAAGAGTTCAGGTGGCACCATCTAAGAAAATACCAGCATTTTTGTTCCTGAATAATTCTGTTCATATGTAGACTGCGTGTTCATACCTGGAAATAAAGTCTAACTTGGGGATTTCTAAAGCAGCACGATTTGTTTTTCTATAAAAGTATAGTCATTAGTGCCCCTTATTTTTAATGTACTCTCAGGCATAGGCAAACATTTGTTCATATTTTGACAATAAAAGGCAAATATATCAAACTAAAAAGTAAGCTATAATTGAATATGTATTGAAGGTTTGTAACAGTGCATAGGGAAAAAAAAACACGAGCTGTGTAAAGTCGTGTTTAGCTTTGAAGTGTCACTGAGTATAGTTATAGTCTTCATGCTGCTTGACAGTACTTTTCATCATAAACAAAAATATTAGTTGGTTAATTAACTAATGGGAATGGCTGTGCTGCAAAAAGTGAAATCTATTCCCAGATGAACTACAGCATGTCCCAATCAAAATAACTTTCAAAATGATTCTTTCCTAATTCTTAACCAATGAATACATATCCTCAGCAGTAACCTAACTATAAAACGTTGCCATTCCTAAATGCTTATGATATGCTTCTATAATTTGGATAACTCTTGTAATGACAAATACACACACGCATTTAATATATATAATGTTTTGTATTTTTTATTGGTTTACATTGTTTTACATTACTAGTTCATTTTTTATATTCTGTATGTCTAAGTTTTGGAAATAGCATATTGTTTAATAACACTGATTTTAATATTTTACCATTTTTTTGTAAGCTCAGTCCAGTCCAGCCCATGCCAGCCAGGCAATCATCTGATGTCTGCTACTCAGGTCACGTGGTTTAATTCCTAGATTGACTGAATACATACATTTTTATAAATAGTGTTATTTATAAATAAAACTATAGTTTGATATATCAGGTCCATAATGGTGTCCATTAGTTTGTAGCATTTAATTATCAGAGGAAAGGAAATGCAAGTGTTTGCTGTATTCTTTGAAGGGTGGCAGCAGTTGAATATTACTGCTTCATATAACAGAATGCTGTAGATGGGAGAAGGAACACATTTTGTCTTTAGTGATTGTTGCCATTTGTTAACAACTAACTGTGGCCACAGAGCTAGCATAATTAAATGAGATGATTGGGGTAAAATTCCACAATACCGGGGACTACAGCGAAGCTTGACCTAATGAAACAACACGTTTTATTGTTAGTATTCATTCTTTGATGATAGTATATTTTTGAAAGGTTTTTATTGGTGTCAGTATATTGATTTTATAATTAGTAGTTTTAATGTGAATGGCCTCATTACATTGATGTATACCCTTTGCTGCTGGCAATGATTGGTTTGTATAACCTGTGTATTCCAAACGCCATAAATCAGGAGTCATAAAGGGCAGAGGATTTTCTTTCTTACCTTGACTTACTTAGTTCCCAGCTCAGACTGATAACATTTGGCAGTGTTAATTCCACAAAGTGGTCATATGTTTCTACTGCTGATTGTTATTACTGGTCCAGCCTCCCAGCACCCAGTAAAGCCATACCATTATACTTACCATGCTAGTCTTCACGGATAAGACATATGTAAATAGAAGAAAAGCAAATTGGAGATTTGAACAGAAGACATACAAATAATACTGATGGGGATATGAATAAGATAATACAAATGGATATGAGATGATTCAGCAGATCACCCTGAAAAGGATGTTGAGATTTTGATAAACCCAGCGCGAATACTTTGGTAGATGGGGAGGGGTGGGATCTGTGAACTGGATGCAAGCAGTTGTGTTGTGTATCTGCACTGACAGAGAAGGGAGCATCTCCCTCAAAAATAAATACATAAATGATAAAAAAATAAAAGAAGTCTTGTGAGTCATAACTCAAAATCAGGCTCATTTTCACATTTGTGCCAACCCACTATATCTTCTACCCTCTTTAATGAATCAGATCATTCCCTGCATGTTCATATTCATGCTGATATCTTAGTCTGTTGGTTTGTGCCCCCTTCCATGTCAGTGCAGTGGGATAGACATCCTGCTATAATGGCATTCTAGATTTCTGCAAGTCTGTCCCACCTATGGACAGATGAAGTCCATAGGTGGCATATTGTATCTTTTCCTGCCACATGTCTCTCTCCAGTAACCCAATAATCCAAATTCCTGCTAATCAGTCTGCTTTCTGAATCAGGCAGTCTATTCCTGGATCTAATCCTTCCTTGGTCTTTTAGTACTCCACAGCTGATGCATCTCCAAAAAGACCACTTACCATGTTAACTCAGTGCAGGGCTTGACTACATCCAGTGGTCTTTCCTAAGTCTTTGGTGTTTGCCTGTGCTATGGCATGTGTGAGCTTTCTGCCATTCATAAGAAGCTTTCTCACTTCCTGGCTTGCCCTGTCTAACCTCAATCCCAGGGCAGTTCTCATTGCCACTGATGCCGCATTGTCCCAGCTCACCTTAGGTCTGTCTCTTTTAATTAGAGCTGTACTCTGCACATATTTGCTTGCCATTCCTGCAGCAGTTCAGGCTGCCAGTACTAGCTCTTGCACCCATTTCTTCTAAGCTATTCTTCATGTTATCGCCTGTGTTCATCCAATATTCCTTGAAAGTCTAGCACTATCTCCTGCCTTTAAAACAAAAGTACAAAAGGTAGAAAGCGCTTCAGTCGCTAGATAGAGAAGCACTTAGAGTTTTGAGAAGGGAGAAAGCGCTAATTAAGGGAAACGTTCATTACTTACTGATGAGAAAGACAGATAATACTGAAAAACACTAATTCCAAAAACTTACGTTAAATGTGCCTGTGAACTATCTCCTGCCTTCCTGTTCCCTGTTGTTTCCTAATGTATCACACACTACCATACATTCATTCTCCTCCTTTCTTCCCTACACTTTCTCATGAATCTTCTGCATCTAGCATGTATTAGTCCCTCCATACTTTCTAGAAATGTCAGACTTCCTATCCCTGTTCTACACATCTCCATTTCCAGAATTCAGCTGTTTATTGAAGTCACACCCCCTTCTACAAGTGTTTTTGTATCACCTTTATGCTGATTTGTTACAGGTCTTTTTCAAGGTCCTGCCACATTTACCTGTCTGCATTCTGGTATACAATCTTCATTTTTGTTTCACTTATCTCTTAAATGTTTACTGGGAACATTGCACATTTTTTGCTCCATTACTCCAAACTATGATTTGCTTGTAACTCTAAAAATGTTCTCAACATGTTACTTTCCGAGTTACTATGTGAGGCATATGATACAATAATATGAAAAGCTTTGGATGAGGCCAGGCCATGCATAGAGACGACTGTAAGTAGCTTTTCTGGTGCTGCTACAGCTGTGGAACAGTGGAACAGCAATAGTGATCCACTTAAGCTCTAATATATGATGGTTCATCATCAAAAATGCATTGTCTTATTTTGCAGTCGTAAAGACATTTGTACAGTTTGCTACCTTTTTATACTTACTAACGACACTGCAGATGGTGATATTCATATATTATAAAATACAAATATGTGTGAAAATCATAAATTAACTCAACAGGAGATGGTTTGCAATCTGATATATTCACCATATGACTCCATCACACCAACATCATGACTAGAGAGATTATTTTATATACCACTAAGGAAAAGTCATAATGTCATATCTAATTAATTTGTTAAACGATTGAATATAATGTAAATGTTTTCAGTTTGAAATATTTTGTATGGGTTCTTGAAAATGCTGTTTCATAGCAGATAAAGCTGAAGCTGCTTTTTGTACTTTGCAAGAAAATGTAAATGTATACAGTGTTGCCTGTCATAGCTTCTGTAATAGTGTGGATGAATAGAGAAACCAACCTATTTAAGTTACTGCAGACTCACGTATCAAAACAACTGATTTATTGAAGAACTGAAATGGACTAAGATATGAAACTTGTCTGGTATTTTGTTTAGTGAACTATATTACTAACACCTCACCTATCACAAACAAATGAATACATTTGTTTATCTGATTCACTCCCCTCAATTTCTGTTGATCTCCCCACAGGCACTTACACACAGACACACACACACACACACACACACACACACACACACACACACACACACACACACACACACACACACACACACACACACACACACACACTTCCACTAAATTTAATATCATAGTAAGGGAAATATTATGGCACTTCCCCTAATATAAATTTTTGCAGGAATGTTACAGAGCAGATAAATGTGAAGGAGTAGCATGCTGACAGCAGCTGTGACTGTTTAATATTATATGCTTTACAATGATCACACTAATGCAAACACTACCGAGTCAGATACATTATGAAAATTACAAAATTGAAGTAAAAATCACTGAAGGTTTCAATGATTCCAAGCAAAAGATAAAAAGGTTACACAGAGAAGACATTCAGTAAAAACTGCAAAAAAAAAAAAAAAACTCAGAGAAGCTAGAGACTTCACTGTGTAATTCCTTAAGCCTCCTGTAGTGGAGATGCATCGGATATATGCAAATTGCTTCTTAAGGACATAAGCTACATGACATCTGAATGAGTATGATTTTTTTTTTTACTCCGTAAATCTTTTGGGTGCATTCTGGCCAAAAAACAAATCTCTCTAGTTGTAGACATAGGTTCATAAGTCCATAGTTGTTTGCTAGGCTAATGACCACAAGGGCTTTTTTAAGCCTAGCCATGCATCATCCCAATTCTCTGACAAGTGTAAGTAGTAGCTTGGAAGATTAACCATTTACAGGCTGCCTGTGTCCAGTAGAGACAAAGGTGAAAAGCCATTGATGAATTTCCTGTTACCCATCCAAATATCCAAGTTGCACTTTAATTGGATTAGGCAGGAACTTTGTTTCACATGGATGGGGACCCTGTTCCATAGATGGAATAGTCTCTGGGATTCATACTTGTTTCTACATCAAGTACTATTTATATCACAGACAAGATTTAAGTCTTTAGAATGGATAATTCTGATGCTGTTTGTTTTGCGGATATGCAGGAGGTCCAACAAACTGGACTCTAACAATGCCTTGTATGCCAGACATACATCTCGCTTCAAAAGTCTGTAGGTGACAACATACAGGAATAAGGCCTGGAGGTGGCCTGTATAGGATATGTTACCTATGCCCCATATTCTTTTAGGGAAGATCCTCTGTGGACATTCCAATTGTTAGTTATGCCTGGTTAAGTACATACCAAAGAAGGCACTGTACTCAATGTTAGGTCTGATGAATGCCAAATACAGTGGATCAATGACTTCCTTATACCTAAATGCCATACCTTTGTTTATAAGTTGCACAACATGGAATGATTTCCTCACTATTGTAGACACGTGATGGTCAAAGGCTAGGTTATTGTCTATGTGTGTCACCAACTCCCTGACTATTGGGTCATCTCTTAGGGGTATGTTGTCAATATGATAGTTACCAGGGGTGGATGACTTCCCAAAGGATGCTATTATGCATTTATTGGCATTTAGTTTTAGCCCATTGCTCTGACACCAGTTGCATGTCTGTGTGAGCACTTCTTGGATAACATTTGTATCAGAGGGGGATTCAGTGACAGCTCCTAATTGGCAATCATCTGCAAAATTAGTCAGGCAGAGGCCACTGACATTGGTCTTGATTTTAGAGAAGTAAATGCCAAAAAGGAGCAGTCCCAGGACTGATCCTGAGGCACTCTGCGTGTGACTGGCCTCTTTGTAGAGGTGGACTTCCCAATTCTAACTTCATGGGTCCTGACTGTGAGCCAGCTGGTTATTCCCTGGGTGACACAAGGGTTTATACCTGACCTCTTGATTATCTCAACAATGTCTGAGTGGAGTATTGTGTCAAATGCCTTGGTCAGGTCAAGGTATGCAATGTGAACCATTTTGCCCTCATCAAATGTTTTGGTGACTTTCTCAAAGGAATCCAATGAGTAGGCAGGACATGCCCTTGACAAAACTGAACTGGGTTGGGTCCAGTGTCTTGAGGTTTCTTATGTGATTATTGATCATTTCCATGATAATTCTTTCAACAGCTTTCCATATAAAACTACTAAGAATTATGGGTCTCTAGTTTCAGGGTTTGTAGATATCCCACCTTTGTGCAGAGGGATGACTGTTGCTGTTTTCCATTCATGAGGCATGAAGCCCATTTGGAAACTACTGTTAAATAGCAATTTCATTCAGTCTAATAGGTCATGTTCCGTACTATTTTTAAAGCATCCTGGGATATCATCTGGGCCATTGACGCAATATTCTTTGCCTTAGTGAGAGCATTAAGGACCTGTTTCCTAGTGACAGCAGGGGGAGTTATATTTGATTGTATTTCCTGAGGGAAGGTTGAGGGGGAGAGAAATGTAAAGTTGGAACTGAATTTGTCAGCCAGTAGGTTTGCTTTATTTTCAGGCTCAGTATATGTGGCTCCATTAACAATAAGCTCTGCACACAATTGTGTAATGCCATTGAGGTTGCAGACATAGCTAAAACATGCCTTGTGGTTGTCCTTGGCCTGGGAGATCAATTGTATGTCAAATGTGGCTTTAGTAGACTTTATTAGTCCTCTGAGTTGTTTGTTTAATTTGTTGAGAGTGCTTTTATTTGGCTGGGTGCTGAACATCCAAATTATTGCCATAGTTTTCTTCCTCCTGTTACACAGTCTACTGATGTTGTGATTCTACCAGGGTGGCTTGTTTTTTGGATAGTTCTGTACTTCTTGCTGGTGGGTACAGCTGCCTCTATGCAGCTATTAAGATGCTTGCATAGGGTTTCTGTGAACAGTTCCACATAGACATTAGTATTCTCATGGTTTATGGGGGCTTGAAATGTTGCCAGGTTATTACTTAATAACAGGATGTTAGCCTCAAAGTACTTCCTGAATATTACAGGGCTAGCCATGGTTCAAAGTTTTATTTTTACTTTAAAAGAGACCATTTTGTGGTCTGACCTTACCAGAGAAGACATTGCCCTAGGGGGTCTGCAGCACTGTCTGATATTAGTGAGGACCAGATCCAGTATGGTTAGACCACTAGTTAGTGTATTGACAATCTGGTCTAGAGAATTTTTATTTACAAAATCCAGGAATTTCTGTACCTGTATGTTTGGTGTCATATATGATTCCTAGTTAATAGCGGTATAATTAAAGTCATCCATGAATATAGTATTGGGTTGGATGGTGAAGATTTTAATAAGTTCAAATACATGGTATGGGTTTCTAGGTCTTTGAGAGGTACCTGTAGCTCACAAGAAATTGTTGTTGGATTTTACATATTATAATTTGAACATTGAGAAGCTCAAATACATTGTTCTGTTTGATCAGCCTCAAAGTATATTTATTTTTGATGTAAATCAAGACACCTCCACCTTCAGTCCCTATCTGAGTAGTAGCAAGTCTAAATGTACAGAAGACTTTATAAGCTTGCACTGTCAGTGTGCTCTCCACTGCTTTAAACCATGCCTCAGTGACTGCACAGGCATCAGCATTCTCTAGGGTGAAGAGAGCTTCTAGGGAGTGGAGTTTTTTTTTTTTTAGACTCCTAGCATTGAGTAGACTTTAGATTTTCTTGGTTTTGATTTGTTATGTCAAAAGTACTTTCAATTTGGCATTGCCCAGACAAAGCACTATGGGGGTGGACAGTGTTTCAGCAAATATTCAAAAGCCTAGACAGAAGATAAGCAGGTCATCCCTGGCAAAGCAGCATGGTCTGTTGATCATCTTCTTCCATGCTTACAAATATTACACACCCCTAGGATGACACCATATACTAAGTCAATGACTAAAGTCAGTCATCTTTTGTTCATATTGTGTCACCATCCTTGGAGAAGGGAAAATGTTACTCAGTGCTAGGCTCATACCAACCTGGGACACATATTCTGAGAGCACCAAGAAGTTTCTCTTCATATAGTCTAGGGAGGTGCATCTCAGGTCATTTACTCCTACATAGGTTCATAGGTTCATAGGTAGATACTAGGCTATCTGCCCTAGGGCATTTATAACCCTAGCCAGAGTGTATTTGGCTTCTGCCTCCCTATTAGATTAACCTACTGTGCCTCTGTAAAGTAGGTCACAGAAGGTACCCTTTTAAGATTAGTTTACTTTGCCTCTGTCTAGCAGGGACACAGGAGAGATCCCATGGGTGAATTTGCGATTTCCCATCCACGCGTCCAAATTTCGCTTGAAGAGGGTCAGCGAGGGGCTATGTCTAACATGAATTGGGATTCTATTCCAGAGTATGGGGAGCCTCTGGGAAATGAATCTGTCCCTCCAGCATGTCCTATTTATTTTTGTGCTGAGGTTTAGGTCCCTGGAGCGTGTAGCTCTAAGGGACTTGGATTTTTTGAGGTGGAGCATGTCCATTAATTCTGGGTTTGATATGGCTTTGTACGTCAGGCATAGATCGCCTCTGAGTAGGCGGTAAGCAACTGAGTAGAGCTGGAGTTTCTTTAGTCGAGCTGCATAGGACATCTGTTTGTAGCCCATGATCCTCTTGGTGAGGTACTTTTGGGGTCTCTCCAGTTGCTGCAGGTGTCGGGTAAGGTACATCTCAAAGGGGCATTGTATTCAATTATGGGCCTGATGAGTGATGAGTAGAGGGGCACAATGACCTCTCTTGATCTAGATGCGAACCCTTTTGTGATAAGGTGGGCTATATAGAAGGTCTTTCTAACCACTTTGGCAATGTGATTATCAAAGGAGAGATTACTATCTACGTTGGTCCCCAAATCTCTAATTACTTCTTCCGTACTTAATGGATTACCACCTATGTGGTAATTTGTGGGCACCTTGTTTTTCCCAAAGGGGATGACTATGCACTTTTTAGCATTTAGCTTGAGGCCATGGTTCTGGCACCAAGCATCTGTCTCTGTGAGACCCTTTTAGAGGATGCTTGTGTCAGCTGGAGATTCGATTATGGCCCCCAATTTGCAGTCATCTGCGAACTTTGTCAGCCATAATCTCCCCGTGTTACCCTGAACCTCAGAGAAGTATATACCGAACAAGAGTGGTCCCAGAACTGAGCCCTGTGGGATGCCACTTGTAACTGGTTTGGATTTGGACATGACACCTGCAATTCTGACCATGTGGGTTCTATTTCTGAGCCAGTTTGCAACCCATCTTGTGATATAGGGGTTGATATTTAAGCTGGTAAGCTTATTTATGATGCCCGAGTGGGGTATTGTGTCGAAGGCTTTTGCGAGGTCCAGGTAGGCTGTGTGGACTACCTTGCCCTCATCTATGGCTTTGGTAACTGTTTCAAAGAAATCAACTAGGTTTAAGAGGCAAGGTTATGACTGTGTCATACTGGTACCTGTGGTCAAATGACTTGAATGCATGCGTAATGTGGCACCTAATAAGCAACTGATCTTGACTTTCACCTTACTCATTCTGGTGAGAGGGACATCAGTGTGTCTCATTACTGATTCTCCAGTGACCAGGATGTTGGATTGTCTGGTGGCTTGCCTTACGAGCTTAGAAGTAGAGAGTCCAGGAGATTTGGAGGTATGTGTTGACATGGGTGTTGTTTTGAAAGAGTGCATTCGGGGCTGCTAAGGGTATTTTTTATGTATACATTATCTAGGAGATCTTTGGAGTTTAGGAAGGTAACATTTAAGTGCTTCAGCATATATAGGTCTATGTGTCTGCTTTGAATTGTGTGTGTTGGGTACAGCGTGTGTTCTATGGACAAACTTATTCACATTAGGAGTACTTTTATGTGAGAGCTTTGCCTCCAGTGACATTGTGTATATACATCTCACACATATCACATCAGGTTGTTTGATAATTACCTGGTTGTCAATAAACATGAGGCAATTCTTACATTGCCTCAGAATGCCAATATTCATCAAACTTGATTACAGGAATAGTGGGAAAGTTCATATTCATGGCAACAGAATATAAAGTAATGTCGGGAGTTTATGATTTCCAACTCTGGGGCAGTGCTTGCCAGTCCAACCTAGTTATGTTGTGTACAAGTAGGTATTGTTTAAATTTCAATGGTGCTTTTGCAGGAAAAATATCAACTCAAGATGTATTTGTCTATACATGTCACTACCAAATACTTGAGGGAGACTAGAAGACCCTGATGATTTACGGATGAAGTATTTAGGCAGATATTCTGAAGTTAGGTTAGACTCCAGGAAATCAAGCAGTATTTATTGAAAAGAAGCTTGTCAAGAATGATGAAAAGAGGACAGTCATCTGAATGGCTGCTACCCCTGGCTACTACTAGTGCTAGTCTCACCACCGATTCACACTGCTGGGATACAATGCTCCTTTGCTTCTTCTCTCACCAGAAGCAAAACAACATCACCAGTGCCAAGATGAAAAGCAGGGCACAGGCTCTTCGGCGTTCCACAGTCTTGTCCCAGATGATGCAGGTGTCTCTAGGGTTGTAGTATTTTCTTGGTAGATGCCTTGAATAGCAACCAGACGAATCAAGAAGATGAACCACAGATACTCACTGCCCGATCAGAAGCAATCAGGAAACAATGTATTCTGTTATTTTTCTCATCAGGAGCAAAATATAAGCACAAGTACCAAGCTGGTGCCTATGAGGCAGTTACTAGTCTTTCTGGTGATTAACAGTCTTCAAGAAATAATCTCCCTATGCTTCTTGTCTCTCCAGTAGCAACACAGAAGAAATAATCCTGATATGACTCCTGAGAGGTATAATGGGAATCTCCAGTAAAATGTAGTTTTATAGGTTCATAGGTTAATAGTTGTGTACTAGGCTAATGGCCCTGGAGCCTTTACAAGTCTAGCCCATAGAAGTGCCCTGTCATCCTGTCGCTGTTAGTTCCTGGAGCCTCTATCAAGTAGAGTCACTGGAGTGATCCCTGGGGTGAACTTTCTATTTCCCATACACCCTTCAAGATTTCTCTTGAAAATGGCCAGTGAGGTGCTCTGCTTGACATGCATGGGACATCTATTCTAGAGCATGGGCAGTCTCCGGGTTATGAACCTGTCTCTCCAGCATGTTCTGTTGATTGTGGTAATGAGGTTGAGGTCCCTGGAGTGTGTGGTGCTGAGGGATTGGGATTTCTTTAGGTGTAATATTTCTAACAGGGCTGGGTCAGGCATGGCTTTGTAATCAAGCAGAGATCATCTCTTAATAGACGATATGAGACAGAGAAAAGCTGGAGTTTTTTGAGTCTGTCCATGTAGGGCATGTATTTAAAGCCTAGGATCCTCTTTGTGAGGTACTTTTTTGGCCTTTCCAGCTGTTGCAGGTATTTAATGAGGTATTTTCCAAATGGGGCAATTTCTTCCTGGATGCAAAACCCTTGGTAATGAGATGTGCCACACAGAAGGACTTTCTGACCACAGTGGCATAGTGGTGGTCGAAGGAGAGGTTGCTGTTAACCTGTGTCCCCAGATCTCTATAATGCCTTCAGTGTTCAGTGGGCTACCATCAATGTGGTAATTAGTGGGGACTGAGTTTTTCCCAAAGGGAATGACGACGCATTTTTTGGCATTAAGCTTAAGGCCATGGTTTCGACACCAGTAATTTGTCTCAGTGAGGCCTTTCTGTAGGATGTCTACATCACTTGGGGAGTTAATAAAGGATCCCAGCTTGCAATCGTTGGTGAACTTGGTCAGCCAGAGTCCATCCATGTTGGCCTGGACTTCTGAGAAGTAGATGCCAAACAGGAGCGGACCCAGGACCAATCCCTGTGGGAATCCACTCGTGACTGGTTGGCAGTCTGACATGGAGTCTGCTACTTTCACACTGTGGGTTCGATCTATGAGCCAACTTGCAACCCACCTAGTGATATAGGGATTGATGTTATTGTATTTAAGGGCATTACTTTTTTATGTTTGTATCTTGATAAAGCCTGGTAGGAACCAGGCAAAAGCCCTTGAGATATTCGATGTTTTTTGGGTTTTAAAGGTTATTAAAAGACTTCAAACTACAGTTTGCTGCAGCCTGTCGTTTCTCTGCTGTGGACTTTTGCTGTTGGTGTTTGTATTCGTTTCTGAGAGACTTATATAGGGATTGATGCCTAGTTTGGTGAGTCTATCAATAATTCCTGAGAGGGGAATGGAATCAAAGGCCTTGGCCAGATCAAGATAGGCTGTATGCACTGCCTTGCCCTCATCCATAGCTCTGGTGTCCGACTCAAGGAGTCAATCACGTTGAGCAGGCATGATCTACCCTTCACAAAACCAAATTGCGTGGGATCCAGAGTTTGGAGATTCCCTATATCCTTATTAATTAGGTCCATGATGATGCTCTCCCTATCCTTACATATCAGACTCATCAGGCTAATGGGGCATTAATTCCCAGGGTCTGTAGTCACTCCCCCTTTATGGAGAGGGATGACTGTAGCAGTGCACCATTCTGTAGTGACAAAGCCTGAGGTGAGGCTGTGATTGAACAGGGCACATAGATGTGGGGCCAGTTCACTTTTATAGTTCATGTAGAACACAGCCAGGGATATTGTCAGGTCCCATGGAAGCTGTATTATTGGCCTTGGACAATGCAGCTTTAACCTGTGCTGCAGTAATGCTGGGTGCCTGGCATTCTTCTGGTATTGTAATTGGTCTTTTGGGGAGGTAAAATTGGCACTGAATCTGTCGGCCAGTATATTGGCAATATCTGTTGGCTGAGTATAGGAGGTACCATTGTGCAGTAACTCAGAGTAAATCTGGGTATTTCCATGGATGCTGCAGACTGAAGAGCTGCAGTATGCACTAGGCAGTTAGACAAGAAGGAGGGGATAACTTAAGTTTTAGCTATCTAAGTGGAGAATCACTAATTTTAAAAGAGCAATGTAGATTGGAATGGGGTGGACACTTTGTATTTTGGCTCTATGGAATACAGTGGGATGGCCAATAAATTTAAATGGTGGAAAGGGAGTGATTTCACAAAATAGAATCATAGAATTATAGGAAGTTACTAGGCTAATGGCCCTAGGGCCCTTACAAGCCTAGCCAAGTTATACCCTTATTTCTGCAATCAGCACCTATTGCCCCTGTCAAAAAGGGACACGGATGGAACCCCCGGGGTGAATTTATGGTTACCCATCCAATCCTCCAGATTGCATTTGAAGAGGGCCAATGAGGTGTTCTGCTTGACATGTAGTTGGAGTCAGTTCTTAAGGTGCGGTAACCTCTGGGAGCCAATATTTCCCTCCATCAGATAATATTAATGTGACATACCAGGTTAAGGTCTTTAGAGTGAGTAACCCGTGTACCATTTGACTTGCAGATATGCAGAATTTCCAATAAACCAGGGTCAGAGATTGCCTCAGAGTAGTCTGCATGAAACAGAATAAAGTGACTGTGATTTCAGAGAAGCCACATAGGGCAGATGTTAAAGACCTTGAATTTTCCTTGTGAGGAACCTTTGTGGTCTCTCCAATTGCTTCAGATGCTTGGAAAGGTACATACTAAAATGGGCATTATTCTCAATTATTGCCCTGATGAGGGAAGATTACAGGGAGGTTATAATTTTTTTTTCTGGAGACACTGCCCTTACTTATGAGATGAACAATACAGAATGCCATTTTTACCACTGTGGCGACATAGTGATCAAAGGTAAAGTTGCTGTCGACCTGTGTGCCCTGGCCTCTCACCACTGAGTGCATACTTAGTGTGTTTCTATTGAAGTGGTAGTTATCAGGAATATCACATGTACTGAAAGGGATGATAATACATCTTTTTGCATTGAGTTTAAGGTCCTGACTTTGGCACCAGTCATTTGTTTGTGTAAGACCATCATGTAGGATATTGACATCATTTGGGGATTCTATGACTGCTCCCAGTTTGCAGTCATCAGCAAACTTTGTCAGCCACAAAGCTTTAGTTTTTACTTGTACTATGGAGAAATAGATTCCAAACAGTGGAGGTCCCAAAACTGATCCCTATGGAATACCACTGGTTATAGGTCTGCTTTTGACTATATGGGTTCTATCAGTGAGCCAGTTAGCAACTCATCTAATGATATAAGGGTTGATACCTAGCTGGGTGAGTTTGTCAATGATGCCTGAGTGGGGGATAGCATCAAAAGAATTGGCTAAATCAAGGTAGACTGTATGCACAGATTTTCCCTTGTCCGGGGGCCTTGGTGACTGTCTCAAAAAAGTCAACCAGGTTTAACAGGCATGATCTCCCTTTGAAAATCCAAAGGGTCAAGTGATTGGAGATTACCTATATCTTTGTTGATAAGGTCCATGATGATTCGCTCCATGGTCTTGCAGATAAGGCTAGTCAGGCTAATAGTTCTAGAGTTCCTGGGGTCAGTGGAAGCACCCTCTTGTGCAAGGGAATAACAGTGGCCATTTTCCATTCAACTGGGATGAAGCCAGTGCTTAGACTGTGATTAAAAATAGACTGTGATTGAAAATAGTACCCAGTGGTGATGCTAATTCTTGTTGGAGTCCATGTAAGACGCAGCCTGGGATGTTATCAGGTCCCATAGATGCTGTGTTTTTGGCCTTAGAGAGGGTGCTATGACCTGCTCTTTAGTGATACCAGTTAGGGGTCGAGTGGTAAGGATGTCATAGGGTATGTGTGGCAGGGACAGGGGAGTAAAGTTTTCATAGAACCTGTCAGCTAACAGGTTACCTATGTCTACAGGCTCAGTATATACAAGTACCCATCCCTACACACTACTACTGATTAGATCAAACTAAATCCTGGTTAAGGAAAACACTACCTATCTATTTACAACTGACATTCCAACATCAGTTATTAAAAAAAGATAACATACATATAAAAAAACTGACTTGCTGTTCTTAAATGCACGTTTACAGCCCTGTTTATATTGTTTGCCTGGAATAGGCTGGTTTAAAATTAAACAATACTTATATTTTCCATACCTACTTCTAATTGTATAAAATCAATTATTTTTTACATTATAAAGTATTTCTTTTTTTTTTTTTTTTTTTTTGTTACTGAGGAACACTTGTCTGTGATGAATAAAGGCTTGTTGCTTTAGAACACTACCTGGGTTTCATGATTTTTGGACATTATTGTGAATTATCAACGAAGTTTTAAGAATACTATTTTTTTTAAGTTCTATAATGCAAACATACTTTGTGAAGTAGTGCTCACCTACACAATATAAGGTGTTACTTTTAAATATTAATGACTGATAGAGTAAAATGAATGGTCAAGCTGTATTGGCCTTATTTGACATGGAAAAAATGTATATCTAGTAAAGTATGAGTTTGTACTGAAAAGTGTAGGACTGAGAGTTGGGGAAGGAAGGTTAAAGCAACAAGTAAGGGCAGAAACCATAATGTCTTCTTCTGCTATGTCAGAAACCTCAAGGGCAGCATACAGTGATGTGTTGAACTGGTGGTTAATGTTGCTACGTTCACCAAGGCTGGCAATATGGCAAATCTGTTAGCAGACAAATTCATTTCCAACTTTACCCCCATCTCACCCACAACAATTTCCCAAGAATGACCCTCAGACGTAACCCCTCCAACTATAACTATGAAGTACAAAATGGTTGCAGTCACTAAAGTGAAGAACGCAGTCTCAGTTGGCCCTGCTAACATCCCAGGATGCCTACTGAGCAGACTAAAATATGACTTACCAGGACCCTTGGAGTGACTATTTGACTATACTTTTTAAAACAGGTATTGTACCATGAGAATCTAGAAATGCAATGATCATCTCCCTTCATAAAGGAGGACCTTCTACAGATCCTGGAACCACAGACCTACTAGTCTGAATGTTCTTATTTGTAAAGCCATGTAAGGAATTTGATTATCAACAAGGACATAAAACACCTCTAGACACTGGATCCATCTAAGTTTGGCTTTGTCAAAGGCACGGTATGATTTCTGAACCTTTTGGATTTATTTGAAAAGGTCACTGAGGCAATGGATAAGGGGAAATTAGTGCATACTGCCTACTTGGATCTGGATAAAGCATTTGATACAATACCCCACTCAGGCTTTGTCAACAAACTTATGGAACTAGGCATAACCTCCTTTATAAAACTCTGGATAGCTAGCTTGCTCATGGATAGAGCTCAAGAGGTTAGGATCAGTGAACCTACCTCTACAAAGAGGCCTGTCATCAGTGGAGCCTCTCAGAGCTTTGTGCTGGCCTGCCCCTCTTTGGCATCTACTTCTCAGAGGTCAAATCCAATGTTAAAGGTCTCTAGCTGTCCAAGTTCACAAATGATTGCAAACTGGGGAAAATAATTGAATCCCCCAAGATGAGAACACCATTCATGAAGGAATTGCAAAGATAAATGTTTGGTGCCAAAGCCATGGCTTAAAACGAAATACCAAGAAATGCATTATAGTACATTGTGAAAAGTTGATCTCCCCAGGTAACTATGTCATCAATAAAGCACCACTGAACTTTGATTCAATAGTCAGTGATTTTGGAACTCAAGTAGATAGTGAACTAGCCTTCGACCAACATGTGTCCACAGAAGTAAGAAAATCCTTCTGTGCTGCCCATCTTATAAGTAAGGGCATGGTATCTAGGTCCAGAGAAGTTGTTGTACCATTGTACTCCTCCCTCATCAGACCCAACATAGGGTATCATTCCCCATTTGGTATTTAGCTGACCAGACACATGCAGCAGAATGTCCACAAAGATTCCTTACAAAAAGGAATACAGGGAGTAAACACAATGCCCTATGCTGATCATCTCAAAATCCTGTCTCTTTACTCAGTATCACACAGACTTCTAAGAGATGATCTTTGTCTAGCATACAATTCATCCCTGGACCCTGTTGTGATGAACCTTTTGCACATCCAACAAACAGACAACATTAGAACTACTAGATCAAAAGCACTGATTGAAGCATAAATAGGACATGTTGGAAATACAGATTTGTTTCTCACAGAATTCCCATTCTCTGGAACAGGCTCTCCAGCCATGTGAAGCAGTAAAAGTAACTTGGGCTAATGGATGGGCAATCAGAAATTCACCCCTGGTCTAACCCCTGTGTCTCTGATGGACAGAGGCAGTCAGTAAATCACCCCTTATATAAACCAAATGTGTAGGTCACATTTGGGTTGTATGGTTAGGCATATAAGGGTCCTGGTGGTTGTTAGCCTAGTATACATCTAGGAACCTGTACAAAAAAGATACCTGGGCCGGGAACATGGTCAGTGTTGGAGAGTCAGCCTGACTTAAGTTAGGGAGAAGGTTACTTCAAGTATGGCCCAATGTTACACTGGCTGTTTTTAGTTACCATGAAAAAGCAAGCTGAAATAGCAAAAAAATGCTTTTGGAGAGGGGTTGCGCGAGGGAAGGAGAATGAATGAGTTTAAATATGTTTACAGATTACAAGTATAGTCTTACTAATGGATGTTAGGTGGTTGCAGCCATATCTGTTACATATTTTTAGGAATCATGACAGATTAAGGATTGCATTTACTGCCAAAGAAATCAATGATAATTGTGACTGGAGGGATTAGGACTACCATTCTCATTAGCAGGAAGAAATATTTGACAATTAAAGTATAGCTGATGGTTGAAGAAATTAAGAAGAGCATGTTATTCCTGTAGAAATTTAATGATTACAAGGTAAAGTTGCAGTGGCCTAATGGCTAAGGCATTTGCCCCCTATCCCAGGGATTGTAGGTTTGCATCCTGTCTGGGGTGTTATAATCTTGATGCAAGTTGAGAGGGTTGGTATAATGGTTAAGGTGTTTACCTCACTGACATAAGGTACAGGGTTTGATTTTCACCTTTGGAAGGAAAATTGCATAAGCATACAATGACCTATAAGAGCAGCTGGCCTAGCACTTACTGCTGAACCTATTGAAGAAAATGATGGCTTTAGTACTCAAACAGGGCAAAGATCATTTAAATCCAACTTCCAGTTTCAATTCTGAACCTTGATTATGCAGCATCTATGCCTATACTTGCTAAGAGAATGGCTAAGGTGTTGCCAAAACTGATATATATGGATGAATGCGGTTTTGTGGAGGAGAGGCAAACATATGACAGCATTAACTGAACAATGATGATCAAGAAGGAAGCAGAGTGCAAGAAGACCCTGCTATTGCTAAGGTCACCAAAGCAATAGATGAAGGCAAAACAGTACACACCGCATAGCCCGACCTGGCCAAAACTTTTTCACAATTTTGCACAGTAGACATAGTAGAAGTAGGCATAGCAGAAAAGCTAAATAAACTGGTAGTAAACCCCTATGTCACCTGCTGGATTTCCAATTGTTTCAGAGACAGGGCACAGATAATCAAAACAGGGTTAGTTACCTCAACAAAAAAACATTCACCAGTGGAGTTTCCCAGGGTTCTGGGCTGGGACCTTTCCTAATTGGCATCTACTTTTTGGAAGCAAAAGTCAATACTAAAAGGCTCTGGCTAACTAAGTTTGCAAATGAATGCAAGCTAGGAATAGTCATTGAATCCCTAAAGGCCTTAGCCATCCTGCAGGAAGGTTTGTTCCAAAATAAATAACTGGTGCTAAAAGCATGGACTGACTCTAAATAAAAAAAATGCATTATTGTATCCTTTGGGACATCATCTTTCACATGGAACTACCAGAATGACAATACACCCCTAAAATTTGATCCATTTTTTGAGATTTGGAAACATGTCGATAGTGACCTAAATTCTGACCAACATGTGTCCTTCTATATTACATAGCTTATAAAGAAATTGTGTCTATATCTAGGGATGTCATTGTCCCCCTTATTCAGCCCTCATTAGGACAGTCATTGAATATAATGCCCCTTTTGCCATGCATCTGTCCAGACACATGTAACAACTGGAATGCCCACAGAGATACCTGACAAAAAGAGGACACATGTTAGTTAATTAATTAGTTAGTTAGTTATTCATTGTTTGCTTGTTTGTAAACAAGGGAGATGACCTGGTGTAAGGCCCTCTTCAACAACTACCCGAACCAATACGAAAAAAGACTTGTAAGTATACAGAGATATATCAGTATTACCATTCTATAAACTGAATCTAATGCAAAAGGAAACCTTATTATAAAATATAGAAAAAATGTACATCAACTATACAGTAACATGTAAAGCAAACTAGCAGAGCATTAGAATTCTAATAATTTCCACTATACAGTTTTGCCAGATTTATTCTAATATTTTTTTTATTTTCTGTTACAACTTTTTGTGTCATGTAAACACTAGTTCATTAGAAGATATATATGGAGATACTAACAAAAAATATATATCATCTACATGGATGAGATCAACATCTGAAGGAGATATTTGGATGATTGCTGGTTAGTATGGAGGTCTGATAGTACTTATCTGCACAGTTTGTTGAATACTTGAATGATAATAAATGGGGGACTGAGTTTACAGTTACCTTTGATACCAACAGAATCACTTTCTTGGATGTATTAATAATCCAAAATGCTGATTACACACTCAACAACTGAAGTTTATCGTAAACACCCCCAGTTCAACTCCTTACTCCATGTTACCAGCTTTCATCCTCCTCATATATGCAGAAACATTCCAAAGACACAGTTTTTATGTATCAAAAGGATATGTTCAAATGCAGCTATTCATCATTCATATGAGGAAGATCTAGTTATGAGATTCAGGCAGGGAGGCTAAAAAAGAGGGGACATATACCAGGCCACACACTGGGCATCTAATCAAAACAGGTCTGATTTTCTCCAGTATAGAGACAAAACAGTGGAGAACAATCCACGAATTAGATTAATCACCACATATGGTAGGAATATGGATGGCCTACTCAACAGTGTAAGTAGGCACTGGAATAATCTCTTAGCGGATACCAGGTTAAGTGAAATTGTTGATGACACATGTCAATTCTCTTTCAGAAGGGGCAAAAATCTTGGCTCACATATGAGTCATTACAAACATGTATATACATTTGATATGCATTCAACACAGACAACATTAGAGGCAGGGTCTTACAAGGTTGTTTTCCATGTGGTCACTGCATTCATTGCAAAAGGATGCTAAAGACCAGGGAATTTTCTAGCAAGAATTCCGGGCAAGTGTTCAATATTTCATTTTTTGCAAGCTGCCAGTCGGATTGGCTCATTTATATGGCCACCTGCAGTTGCACTGCCTTTTATGTTGGACAGACCTCAAGACCAGTCAAATTTAGAATCTCGGAACACATAAGTGATATCAGGATCAGGAAACCAACAAATGCCCTATACAAACATACCAGGAAACATCCCAATGCAGGTTTCAATTTTACCATCATTGACAAAATACAAGATAACAGAAATAATAAATCAGGTTGGCACCAATTGCTAAACAAGAATAGAAAATGGATCATTAAACTGGGTGCTTTATTTTCACCAGGACTGAATGAATATTTTTAATGTGTAATTCTTTCAGTTAGCCTCTAGGTGTGATATATTATAAAAGGAGAATGGATGTAACCAGAATTTATTACACTGATGAAGGCTTAACAAATTTATAGCCGAAACTGGTCTGTTGTTTTGCTATCCTAACTATATATTATTAAATTTATATGTCACTGATTGCAGACTCTGCAATTTGAATATATATATATATATATATATATATATATATATATATATATATACATCAGTGGAAGATGAGAGTAAGAATATATAACTGTTTAAAGGGTACAGAATGCAAGAATTTAGATGGGACAAGGGACCATGAAAACAAAAAGCATACTAATAAGGAAGTCCACAGACGACTGTGGACTGTTGGAAGTAGGGACTTTAATAAGGTAAGACTTAGTACGCTGCAATGAAAGCATGTGAAAACAGCATTCAGGAGTAAGAGTAAGGAGTAAAAGATAAGGGTGTTATGGTACATGGATGAAGTAAATAAAGGATGAGAGGTAAGGGGTTTCTATAGTTTCCAAGAGTTAAGAGAAAGACATGAGAGAGAGGAGGGGGATGCTTGCTGTAGATAACAACAATGTGACAGGTGCAACTGAGTGAAAAGCAGTAGGGGTTCAAAGTTGTTTAGGGAAAGCTGTTATGACTAAACAAACAGGGTGAATAAGGGGTCAGAAAGGAGGGAGGGACTGGTGTAATATATATGTTTCTAGGAATATAAGTTTGCACAAATGCATGTTAGTGTACTGAAGTATTTCTGGCAATGGGAATGTGCCTCTGATTTCCTATGCAAATTTGTGGGTAGAGAGGTGATACTGTTCAAAGACTCACTTACATGGAAAGTTTTAAATGTGGTTAATACAAGTGTGTGTGAGAGAGAGAGGGGACTGTGAGTTACACTTCTCATTTTAACGTATACTGTGGCTTTGATTAATATATATGAGTATAATGTTGCTTGACGTCCATTTTTTCTGATATATTTCCAGCTTATGGGCAGCATAGTGTGGAAGACCAGTTTTCTTTCCTGGTTGGGGACTTCAATATGGTGATTAATATGATGAGGGACAGTACCTTGGCTTTTTTAAAAGGCATATGGAAAAGAAAACAGCTATAAGAATAGCAATGGGGGACTGGGGGCATTCTTGATAGCTGCAGACTTTGATACCCTAATGAAGAACAACATATGTTTATTAATCTGAGAGGAGATGGTGCCAGCTAAACTGATTATTAACTAATCTCCACTAATACTTTGAAAACAATGTATAGCTCAGAGAGTATACAGTCCCCTATTATGGGCAATGTCGTAGTTATGAATGAGTTTAGACCTAACAGGGAGTTATAGATACAGTCAAGGATTAACTCATTAACTCTTTAAAAAGAATTATTATTATTTAGTAATAAATAATGTGGGGTTGAACTATCTTATACTCCTAAATACAGTAGGTCCTCTCCACCACAACTGTGATGGCAATCAGGCAAGTTGGAACTTCAAAGTTTGCACAAGGCAACCAAGGATGAATTTATCCAGTGGACAGATATGGAGATTAAACAGAAGAGAAAGTATTGGCAGCCTATGATAAATGCAGAGCAACTATATTTAGGGTCAAGCAAGTGATGAGAGAATACATGAACGTGTATAAAACAGCAAGTCTGCTAAAATCTAAATGGACAGATTTTTGCCTGGACAGTATGGCCACAACAGCCTGGGCAGAGGGGAATATGCTTCTTGTTCATAAGAATAAACAGTGGAGAATGGAGCAGGCTACTTCAGTAATTAGGAGTAGAGAGGCCCAAACTCATATCTGCTAGTGACAAAATGTTTGCCTAATTTTATAAAGCCTTATACTCTGACTCACTTAATGCAGATTATGCCAAATATGGATGACGTGAACAGATTTCTTAGAGAGGTAGGCAAGCCAAGTTATCAGAAGAGTACAACTGCACCTATCTGAGCCCTTCTCACACGAGGAGCCAATGTCAGCAAAGTTCTGGTCTGGAAAATGACAAGGCCCAAATGGCCTAAAGATTGAATTATATAAGGCCCAGCACCTGCTGCATTGTCTGCTTCAGAACTTATTTTGGTCTTTTATATCATCTAAGAGTATCAACCCCCTTCTCATGTCAGTCCACTATCATTGTCATACCTAAGCCCAGGAAAGATCACTCGGATGTTGGAAATCATGACTGAATATCACTTCTCACAACGAATAATAAATTGTTTGTTAACATTTTGTCCATTAGTTTAAGAAAATGTTTCCTTTGCTTTTGCTTCCTTCGCAAGTGGGATCATTAGAAGTAGATCCAATGTTGATTATCTCTGCACCTGCTTTGTTATTTACAAGGGCTGAAGACTATGCCTGAATCAGAAGTAATAACATTTATTGATTATGAGAAAGCCTTTGATACAATTCACTTTCATTACCTTTGGAAAGCTATTGAAGTTATATATGTTCCTACTCAGTTTATGAGAGCAGCTCATGCTCTGTATACAACTTCTTTGGCTGGGGATTTACTAACTGCACTCTCTCACAGCCTTCTTGGCTTGGTAATAGAAATGTCAAATAAGTGTCTTTATAGCAGGCAGTGTTGCAAGGGTTGGTCACTGTTGGGACTAGAGACAAAAATGCTTTACTTGTTTATTTTTGCTGAAAACTGTGTTATCCTTATATAAAAGGGAAATAAATACTGTGTGAAGAAATATCCAGGGAATTGTTATGACTAGGCTTGTATAGGCCCTAGGGCCGATAGTCTAGTACCAACCTATGAACCTATGAAGCTATAAAACCCTGAAGTGGATGTCTATATCACCATACCCTCACTAAGACGATTTAGTGAACTTTCAGGACTTAAATGGAACAAGATACTCCTTTAAAACAGTGAATAAGGCAACTGGAACTCTTCAAGGCTCGGAAATTAGCTTTCTTTTCAAGAGGTGCAAGAGGTAGGCCAGGAAATATCTATGAATCTTTTTTGCTCCTTAATTTTGAAACAATGGTGGAAATTAATCTAACCTTGCTTTGGTAAAAAAATATACCAATGGGCCCATACATGGTGTTAGATGCACATTAGTGGAGGATGAACAGAGGGAGATTAAGAATATATACCTCTTTGGAAGAGTGTGATGTGCAAGAGTTTAGATGGCATTTCAGTTTTGAGGAGGGTAGCATCTATGATTATGTTTGTAGCCATACTTCTTTTCTACATTTTAAACACATCAAAACCCACTTTTGTAGTGACTGATTATGAAGAAACAAACTTCATTATTAGTTTTAGTGTTGTCATAATGTCTGGATGTTGCTGAATAAGGATTTCAGAAAGGCTTTACCTATAGCTTTCATGTTATCTACAAGTATATATCATATTACACCATTTGACTTTGTTGTGAAGGTGTGCTCTCTTCAGGAGCTGACTGCTGCAAATACTAACAGTGGTGTGATATTATATTACCTAGCATCATACCCCTCAACCTCTAAGTGCATTGAATCTTAAAAAAAGCAGAAAAATAATGGCGGACAAAGGCCAAAAATCAGGGACAGATTTTAAACACTGGTCATAAACATTGAAAGTTGCTAAAATAACAGGTTCTGCAATAACATGACTTTTCTGAAGGAGATGAAGTCTGAAACTCAAATTCGTGTCATTACTTAATTACTTCAGTCTTCAAAGAATTGCCAGAAAACCACAAATTTTATGAGGAACAGGCTAAAAATACAAGGCAAAAATATGAGCATTCTGTGAAAATGAGGATAGTTGAAAGTTATACTTTGTGTTGCTTCTTCCCAGAAAAGTTGTACATAGAGAAACTCAGGACTTGGCTCCTAAATTACAGATAAAGTCAAGGAGGGATGGTGTTGATAGCAAGAACTTTGTATGTTACAGGTGGACAGAAGAGAGAGTCTAAAATATGTCAGTGTCATGCAGACTTGGTGGTGCAGCGCTGTATATTCCTAACCACTCCTTCTCTATCTGTCTTATGTTAAGAACATTACCATCAGAAAAGTTCTGTGCAGAAGGGCTGTTGGCCCTCCTTCCTCATCTTTGCTCTATCTCTCTTCATTGGTACATTGTTTATCAGAAGAGTTTTACTTGCTTAATGGATCTCTTCCCATTCACTGTTACTACCGGATAAGATAAAGTTCAGAAGCATGTTTTTTATCTGTTGTTGTGTCTGTTATTATGTCATGGTGTTCATTTAATTATGCTTGTTAAGGACAATAGGCTCCCATAACATGGACTCAGGTTAATGAGAGGTGAGACAGTTTGTAAAGTTTGTCAATATAATGATAATGCCATACAAATGCATAGTCAGATCTATATATTCCTAGTCATTTTTTTCCCTCTTTGACTAAATGGTTTTGATTGTTAAGGTTGTGTTTTTTTCTTGTTTTTCTTTTCTTCCATGTTATCATTTTTAATTGTTATTATTGTTTCATGTCATTATAGATCTTGTTATTCAGTTGCACATTCCAGATTATTGTTCACCTGCAACAATTAAAATGCACTGTTATTCTACTACAGGCCTTCAATTAATCAATGCTTAATACTACCTCCGTTTGTATCTTGGGTGTATTCCATTATTTGATGGTTACATAGTAAGATGCTACAACAGCAAAAACACTAATGAATTTTCTATTAATATACTGGTAAATAAAAGAAAACCAAATGTATGGAAAATAAACACATACTAAAGGAGATGCTGTGTTAACACTGTAACTAATATATAGATATTATATGTTAGGAAGTTCTCATAATCACTGCTATACACTTGATGGCTGAAGGACTCTAGGACTAAGAAAATGCATATGGATGTATAAAAAATGCATCACCATAGTTTAGGCATTGTGATATGGGATTTGTCACTATGACATTCAGACTGCTGGACGCTGCCATGTTACAAAGGTCCTCATTTTTTAATTAAAAATGCCATTATCTTATATTGTATACAGACATATTAAGAGTCACTAGTACCATATTATGTGCAGATTCAGTAACTGTGAAACTTACTCCACCATGGTTTGCTTCATTAGCATGTTTCAGAGAAGCCAATGACCCAGTGACCTTCAAGAAGCTTGAGTTTCATTGTCTCATACTAAAATGTACAGTACACATGTATTCATGTATTTGTGTATTCATTAAGGTTTCTGTCTTTAATATGATAATTTGTGCATTGGACTTTGCAAAAGAACTTATCATTTACAAGGAATCTAGTCTTACACTCAAAAGCAGCAGACATATTATCATAACTACAGAACTAGTGGTGTTTTCATAGTAACTAATATACAAAAATAAGAGAGTATTTATATTATAAAAACAACCATAGCCAACCCACGGAAATGCCTGTAACAAAGATAAATATATTCTATTTATAAGTCCACCTGTGCATAAACAGAAAACTTTGTCAGCATATCAACTATATATACTTACTAATTTTATTTAAAATTATGGCATAAACATAGCATAATGACCTCCTACCAGCACCGCAGCCTTGCCAGATGTTTGTCTTTGCCTTTTATTGTCTTAAACTCCTGGACAGGAAATCTCTAAGGTCTATCACTACAACTCTTCTAATGTTTAAATGAAGATAAGGCATAAGTGTCACTGATTATCAGGTATAGTATGTTCTACTACAGAGAGGAGCAATTCTACTATATATACCACATCCAGACACGTCTGGATGAGACTCTGAAAAAAATCTAGAACATTCAGTCGGACTGCTCAACCTGATGTTTATTCAGTGACCACACCTTAATTCTCTTTTTATTAGTCAGATGTTATAGAAGTGCAAAATGCAACCAAAACCATGGAACATCAGCTGGTTTAGTAAATTGCTTCCCTTTTACTACTACATCAGTGCCCAATAATCCTTCCTCTGCCATAAACTATAATAGAGTTTTAAAAACTTTCCTGTAGACATTAAGGGAACTCTATAAAGCATTATCTGACTCAGCAAAATAATGGACAGGTTATTGGAGAACCTTAGACAGCCTGATAACAAATAATATTTGCCACAAAATGAAATACAGCAGTAAACCCATATTTGTAGACCATGAGATTAGAACAATAACTTTGTGTTGCTGTTTTGTGTTTTGTGATCCCACAACAAAACCTTAATTACAGATGAAATATGTATGAAACATTAATGCAGAACTTATTGTGCCCATGTAACAGAAATATATTCACATGGCCATTCCTAGGCTTTAACAGTGACAGATATCTTATTCTGCAGTCAGTCGAGGGGAAGGGGTTGTGGGAGGGGATGAGCAAATGGCTGAGAAGCACATGTATTGAACTCTCCTATGTAGCATTGTTTCAGGTGTTCCTGTTATGCATAGTATGCATGCCGTTATTTACATAAAAAAACAACAGGGTTTCCTCTGTCAGTAGTATGTTACATGCAGTTCAGTACTTCAGGAAAATATGATGAAATACTTTGCATTCACTAAATATACTTAGTGGCAGTGTTCATGTTGAGAAAAAAGGAGGAAAGGAAAATGCAATCTGTTATTCAACAAAAAAATGTAGTGCATGTGTGTTAATTCTAGACGTTCATCCCAGAAAAAAATGATTCATGGCATGTTACAATACTTTATTCATAGGTGTGCAGTAGGCTAATGACCACCAAGACAATTACAAGCCTAGCCATGCAATCCAAAAGTATCCTATGAGTTATTGTACCTGAGAGGTTATTTTAAGGGTTTATGTTAGGGCATGATTTAATGCCTGCTTCCGTCCATCAGAGACATAGGTGTCTTTAAGAATTGATACAAATCTTCTTGCACATTTCAGAATAGAGTCTGCATACACTGTAGTTTGGTTAAGAATTTTTTATTATGTACAGTGGAGGCAGATATCAACAATATCTGCATCAAGTCTTAATGTCTGTAGCTTCTGCACTCATTATACTGTCCGTAAATTCCGCACACAGAAATGTACCATCTGCAATAACAGTTCTGATAATTATGTCCATAGTGTCTTCATTTATATTCTGAAAATGTCTGTAGCTTCTGCACTCATATTCTGATCCTCCTGAATTATATCATTAATATTCTGGAATGCTTGATATTTCACCTGACTTCTGCACTCATACTTGAGTGTCTGTACTGCAATGAATTTCTGCATATCAGTCCAAATGAACCAACTTAACTAACTAGGTCTAAAGCATTATAGCAATAACTGATGACATGAGTGTGGTATATTGAAGATTTACCCATGTTTGGTGTGGGTTAACCACGAGGGTGAAGACCAAGTGATTAAACAAAGACAGTCATGGGTAAATATTCAATATACCACAACACAGAGTCAGTTTTTACCATTATACAATGGCATTATTTATGAAAAAATGTACTTACTTTTCTGAAATAATGGGGGGGACTTTAATAAAGCCCACACAGTTTTTTTTTACTGTGCAGGCATTGTTATATACTGCTTATAGGAAAGTAAGCAGGTTTTAGATTCAAAACTGTAGAAAACAGGACGCTCTCAACGGAATTGCTATTGTAAGCTGCCTTTAATTGAATGAAAACTGAAGTGCGGTCAATAACATACACTTTTCGACAAGTGAATACTAAACTTCTTCAAAGCTTGAACAGTGAAACTCTCAAACGGATTTACATTTAAACACCCATCAATTAGCACTTATTCATACATTGGGTGAACCTGTGAGACACATAATAAGCTGTTAGCAAAAAGGAAGAAATATCCGGTCCAGCTTATTAAAACAAAAACGGACCAAACCAAACATTCACATTGTGTGTGCTCAAACATTTAAACTCAACAAGTAAAAACCATGTTTATAAAACTATTAAAACATCAATACTCCAAATAGATAAACCACTAAAAACATATATTAATATTGTGACCAGATGGAAAAATGTCACAATAATGAATAGGAAAATCTTACAGTTAAATATAAAGTTAAAATAAGGTATTCGAGTGTGTATTAACCTGTAATGTACTTGCACTTGTAATGAGGTTACACTTACACTAACATTTACGCCTGTAAAAAGGCGTCCCTCATTCAATAGGTTACTAAAGTTTTCAAATGTGACCATGTACCAGGTTTTTTAAAAAAACAAAGAATTTGTTTTTAAAAAATATGTAAAAGGGTACTTATACAACTGATGATGTGCAATTCCTAAACAGGTCACTAGCCCGTCTCTTTGCACTTAACCGTCCACCAGTACGGACTGTACAAAGTGGGAATGTTGGTATTGTGCAATAATACCTAAACTTGCCTGTTTCTAAAACACTTAATTAAAAACTCTCCTTAAGACTAACAAAGTTGAATTAACAAACTCAACTAGCAAATGGGCACCTGGGCACACATAATAAAACTCATAATGAAACTCACTACCTACTCGTGAGAGGGGTATAGTGAGGATGTAGTAAAGGCTGAGTGTTCAAACTAGTAAAGGTAAAAAATGATGAGTTTTATTATGTGTGCCCAGGTGCCCATTTGGTTGGTTAACCAATATTGGTCCTGTCGGACTTGAATCTTATCATCTTTTTTACATTTCAACAATAGCAATAATCAACAATAGTTCTTGTCTGGCACTATTTCATTCCCCACCCGGTCGTTAACTCCACGCAGAAGTTCGGGTGACTAGTATAACACTGTCAGCTAGTTGAGTTTGTTAATTCAACTTTGTTAGTCTTAAGGAGAGTTTTTAATTAAGTGTTTTAGAAACAGGCAAGTTTAGGTATTATTGCACAATATCAACATTCCCACTTTGTACAGCCTGTACTGGTGGACGGTTAAGTGCAAAGTGACGGGCTAGTGACCTGTTTAGGAATTGCACATCACCAGTTGTATAAGTACCCTTTTACATATTTTTTAAAAAACAAATTCTTTGTTTTTCAAAAAACCTGGTACATTGTCACATTTGAAAACTTTAGTAACCCATTGAATGAGGGACGCCTTTTTACAGGCGTAAATAGTAGTGTAAGTGTAACCTTATTACAAGTGCAAGTACATTACAGGTTAATACACACTCGAATACCTTATTTTAATTTTATTTTTTACTGTAAGATTTTCCTATTCATTATTGTGACATTTTTCCATCTGGTCACAATATTAATATATGTTTTTAGTGGTTTATCTATTTGGAGTACTGATTTTTTAATAGTTTTATAAACATGGTTTTTACTTGTTGAGTTTAAATGTTTGAGCACATACAATGTGAATGTTTGGTTTGGTCCGTTTTTGTTTTAATAAGCTGGACCGGATATTTCTTCCTTTTTGCTAACAGCTTATTATGTGTCTCACAGGTTCACCCAATGTATGAATAAGTGCTAATTGATGGGTGTTTAAATGTAAATCCGTTTGAGAGTTTCACTGTTCAAGCTTTGAAGAAGTTTAGTATTCACTTGTCGAAAAGTGTATGTTATTGACCGCACTTCAGTTTTCATTCAATTAAAGGCAGCTTACAATAGCAATTCCGTTGAGAGCGTCCTGTTTTCTACAGTTTTCGTACTCAGTTTCTTTTTCGTTCATCAGAGGTTTTAGATTCAGTAAGCACTGCTGATTGCCGTGCATGAGAGCATCAACACAGACTCTTCCATGGCATGCAAATCACTTCATAAGCAGGTGAAGCTCATGAAAATGAAGCAGGTAGAGCAATCCAGCAAGAAGATAAGAAGCTCTTCAGACCTTGTGAGAGTGTTCGTAGTGTACACAGAAAATTCCATGTACAGGAATATAGGCAGACAAAAGAGCTGTAAAAATGTAGGTATATGGACAAAAATGGCATACCATGTACAGATATGAGCAAAACTATCCTCTGTGTGTCTGACAAATTAAAGGAAATAAGTTACATTAAATCTATTTTTTTTAATAATCTGAGCATGTTTGCTTTATTTAAAAAAAAAAAATTAGAAAAAACAAAATTAATATTATGTGACAGAAATATATTATAGGACCCTGTGTAAAGTATCTGCAATGGTGCATTCCTGCTATTGCTAACGTGGTAGGGCTTTGAAGCGTCTAGTTTCCAGGCTGTGAGTACGGATCCCTATGAATATGAGGTGGAGTTACTGAATAGCACAAAGGGGTAATTGTGTCCACATATCCCCTTCATGTAGGCAGAGAACCATGTAGTTGTTTACAGAGGAGGTAGCTGACATCAGGGGAGTGTGTATCCAATGACCTCTAAGATTATTTTAGCCTGTTTGTGCAGTACGCCGCAGTGCTGAGCGTATCCTTACAGAGGGATGTGTGCACTCACTTCTAAGCTTTGTTCAGCTAAGGGAAGCGAGTTTCAGTGTGTTTGCATGGCATTCAGCCATGCTGAGCATGGAAGTCTGGGGGGGGGTGTGCACTGATTGCTAAGCTTTGTTTACCTACGGGGTGCATATTGGTGTGGTGCGTCACAGTACTGATTATATCTAAAACCCAGTGACATATTAATTAGCTTTGACCTCTGTTTAACTTAAACTATGGCCATTAAATAATGTTAATGATATACCAGGTAGGTGGAATGCATCATAGGTAGCCAATCACACAGTCAGCACTTATAGCAGAACAATATAAAATATGCATACACCCTACACTTTGATTTTTCCCTCATACTCTGCACCATTGGAGTACAGACTTGAGAATTTTAACTGAGAAAATGCTAGGGGCTTTTGCAGGTCTGCTACACCTGTATGTGCTATATGCTGAAATCAATGCTGCTGCTGGTGCTACTGACAATAGGTCTAGACAGAGAAGGAGGAGAGTGCTCAGGCCCAGGGTAACCTTCCAGGAGCTACAGAAGCTGGAGATTGTAGAGTGCTACAGGGTGGACAGGGACATTCTACAAGAATGCACTGAGCTCTGCCACCCTTAACTCAGATTCAGAGGCAACAGAGGGGAACCCATCCCAGTGGAAACAAAGATATGTGTAGCCCTTAGGATACAAGCTACTGGTGCTTTCTAAATACCAACTGGGGACATGATGGGGGTCTCATAGGCATCTGTTTCCAGGGTACTCCACCAGATCCTGGATGCCATGCTAATACATGCCAGTGTGCACATCTATTTCCCCCTCACACCTGAGGTGAGGGCCAGCAATATGCAACACTTCTACCATGTAGCACACTACCCTGAGGTATTGGGTGTCATAGATTGCATTCATGTACACATCAAGTCACCACCAAGTGAGGTGAGTAGAATCTGTCAACCACAAGGGTTACCACTGCAGCTACCAGGTTGTGTGCAATGCCCAGGGGATTATCATGAATGTGTTTGCTGGCAGCCCTGGCAGTTATCATGACTCCCATATCTGGTACGCATCATAGCTGTACCAGATGTTTGCTATGGGGGACATCCCATTCGGCTATTTACTGGGGGATGCTGGCTATGCACTGGAACTGTGGATCATGACACCCATCATAAATGCACACAAACCCACTGAAGAACACTATAATGAAGCAAGTCCACAAACTGGAAACATCATAGAGTGTGTGTTTGGGCTTCTGAAGTCACAGTTTCATTCCCTCGATATATCTGGTGGAGCTCTGAAGTACTTTCCAGCCACATGTGCCCATATATTCACAGTGTGCACAATCCTATGCAGTATGATTATGCACCACACCACATGCAACACATAGCCCTCCAGGACACCCACTATCGCAGCTCTCACATAAAAACACAAACTACACACCCACCTTCATGGAGGCTCTCAATAGAAATTTATTCAAACAGCAGAGACCTCCAAGACAGAAATGCACTCAACAACACAGTACAAACCACAGGACACATAGCTCATCTCCACAGTGTGCCCCTCAACCTAAGCCCCTAAGACTAAACACCTGGCCCAATACACTAATCATAGGTGACTCAATAGTGAGACACACAGATGTCCCACTCAGTAGGTTGAATAAGGAGAAGATAACAGTCAGCTGTCTATCAGGTGCCAGAATCTAACACATAACATACACACACAGGTCACTCGACAACAAGTACAAGTATGACTCTGTCATTGATTGTCGATGTGGATGTGAATGACCTGAGATGCACCTATCTGGACTACATAAAAAGAGACATGGTGGAGCTCTCGGATTATGTGGTCCAGACAGGTATAACACTAGCCCTGAGCAATATCCTACCGTCACTCAGAATGATACCGCAGGTAAAAAAAAATGATTGACTTCAGCAATTGGCTAAGTTTCTGGTGTCATTCTAAGGGGATCCAGTATCACTCTGCTTGGGATGATATGACTGACAGACCTCGATGCTTTGCCAGAGATGGCCTGCATCTGTCAACCTTGGGTTTCTGGGTACTGGCTAAGGCTCTTGCCACCCCTATAGTGCCTGTTTTAGGTGGTGTTCCACAGACCAAATTACCACTGTAACAGCTATAAATAAATGCAATCTGAGGGTCATGCTGCTTAATGGTAGAAGTCTAAATCTCAAGATGCACTCACTCAAAGCACTCCTCAAAATGGAGAACATCAACATTTGTGCTGTAACGAAGACCTGGTTTAAAGTGGCAGAAAACACCCCTGCACTATCAGTCTATAACTCATTCCACACCTTTTGGCCCCAAAATATGGACCGAATCTCCAAACGCAGTGGTGTCTCCATATTCATAAAGGATATGCACACCTCCAGACTAGTAGCCCAGCGTAATGCATCTGAGGTACTTCAGGTACAACTAACACTGGGAAAGACATCGATCCAGGTCATAGCCTGCTATAGGTCCCCAACCATGTCCCTAGACTGTTACTCCATGCTCCTAAGCACCCTGGAATCTACGAAGGTCCAACCCAACACTTTCTAATTAGGAGACTTCAACTACCCCTCCATCAACTGGGAAAACTACTCAAGCACCAATACATTGGCCCAATGCTTCCTGGAATTCATCAATTCCAGTGCCCTGGACAAGCTCATTCACTAGAGGAAGCAACATCCTTGACTGGTTATTACTAACATGGGCAGCCATTGCTCTGCACCAATAGTCAATCCTTCCCTGTCAGATCCGACAATAAACTAATCACCATGGAAATCCACATCTAACCTACACCCCCCTGCAAAGGTAACCACCTTGAAAAACTTCTCCAAAGCTGTCTTTGGACTCCTAAAAACAGAGGTGACTAACTTCCCAGCACCCATGCCATTGGAAAATAGCTGCATGACTGCTGAATCATGCACCAATGCACTGTACGAACATGTACATAAATACATGGAACTAGCCCTACCCAACAGAACCAAGATGCTCTCCTCCAATAAAAGGAAGCCAATCTGGCGGTTCCCTGCAATTACTAAATGCTATAACAGAAGGAAGAAGCTGTTGCAGAAAAAGGTGAAGTGCCAAGACTGGAAAAACTCCCTTATTAGCATCAACAAAAAGTTGAGATCCCTCATCAAATCCTCTAAAGCCAGCTATGCAGGCAGAATTTCGGCAGACACTAAAAACAATTACAGAGCCTTCTATAGCTATATCAAGAACCTCCACAGCAATACCCAGATTTTCTCTTAGTTACTGCACAATGGTACCTCCTATACTGAGCCAACAGATATTGCCAACATACTGGCCGACAGATTTAGTGCCAACTTTACCCTCTCTCACCCCTAAAGGACCAATCACAATATGGAAAGAAAGCCAGGCACCCAGCATTACTGCAGCACAGGTTAAAGTTGCATTGTCTAAGGCCAAGAATACAGCTTCCATGGGGCCTGATAATATCCCTGGCTGTGATTTACATGAACTACAAAGCAAACTGGTACCACATCTGTGTGCCCTGTTCAGTCACAGCCTCACTTCAAGCTTTGCCCCTACAGAATAACCCACCTAATTAGAACCAGAGACCGTATAGCTTCCTGGCTAACAAGAGAAACCAAAGCAAAAATTAAACTCCGTGACCACGCTTGGAAAACACGGAGAACTACCAAAACTCCCCTAGACCATATTAAATTTCAACAGCTGAGAAACTCCATGAAATCTGACATTGCTAGAGACAAAAAACACTACTTCTGCCATCTCCAGGATAAACATCAGTCTAACCCAAAAAAGTTCTGAGCTGCATTCAAGAACCTCCTCCATCCTGGTAAATCTACTACCCCAACGCCCGACCAACTCTCTAACAAACATCCAGAGGAAGTTGCCAATACCTTTAACATTTTTTTCACTGAGACTATCCAGTCCCTAGCCAATCATCTACCTACTTCCTCTCCACCCTTAACCCGACCTCATGACTCACCTCCTATCACCTTTAAACTTCAAACAGTATCTACCTCCTATATTCGTACCCTATTAATAAAACTGAAACCGTCCACCCTTGCGGCCAATCGCCTCCCAGCTGAATACTTACAATTAGCATCGGATGCCATTGTCTATCCCATATCAATATTGATTAACAGATCCTTATCTGAGGCCACCATCCCCTCAATTTGGAAAATTTCTTACATCATCCCACTTCATAAGGGAGGCTCCTCCACGGAAACCTCCAACTATAGGCCTATGGCAATACTGTCTCCTATAGCAAAGATATTGGAACGGTGTATTCACAAACAATTCCTTCACTACCTCACCATCAATAATCTTCTCTCTATTACCCAGCACAGCTTTCGCCCCCATCACAGTACGACCAGTGCTCTCCTCTCCTTTGTTGACTCAATTAATAGCAACCGCAACAAAAATCTTATATCCTCTGCTCTCTTTCTTGACTTATCAAAAGCTTTCGACATGGTCAACCACCAATTATTGCTCCACACCCTGCAAACCCTTCATCTTGACCAATCAGCACTAAACTGGTTTAAGGACTACCTAGCTGACCGGCAACAAGCAGTCCAATGGCTAAATAGTCTATCTCAACTGCTGCCCAACAACATTGGGGTTCCTCAGGGCTCCATACTTGGTCCCCTTCTTTTCTCTGTTTTTATAAATGATCTGTACTCTGTTATCCCCACAGCCACCTGCATTCAATATGCAGATGACTCTACCCTGATCTGCTCTGACCTTTCTCTTCAGAAACTCCAAGCAGCCACCCAACAATGTTTTGCCACAGTCAAAAAATGGTTCTCTGACCTGAAACTCATCTTAAACCCAACTAAAACCAAGTTACTTCTATTCTTCCCCTCGCCTACAACTCCTATAGCACAGGAACCTCAACCTGTGAATCATAGGACCTTCTTTGTTGAATCCTTTAATGGCACCATCATAGAGCCCATCTCCCACACTAAACTATTAGGTATCACTATTGACCATAAGCTCAAATTTGACATGCACATTGCCCAAACCATTAAGTCAGTTAACAAAAAATTAGGCTCAATGTACAGAATCAGGAATTGTCTTACTCCTCATGCAAAATTAACCATTGCCCATACTCATCTCCTCTCCACACTATTATATGCCTCCCCAATATTCTCCTTCCTCAATAAACGTGAGCTTAACAACCACTCCACTACCTACCATCATATTGCCAGATTCATTACAGGAACACCCTACCGCACCCACCATTGCGTCAACCTTAAGAAACTTGACTGGCTAGAACTGCCTAATCTCCTCAAATTTAATCAACTCATTGAAGCTTTCAAAATAATTAATCAACCCGATAAAACCCCAGCCCTGTCCAAAATCCTGACCCCCTACTCCAACTTAAGCTGCCTTCGATCCGCAAACAGTAATCAGGTAATGACTATCAAATCCAATAACATGGGAGGTGATGCTCTTTATGCTAACTCTATTGGGAAGCAATGGAACTCACTCCCAAACAGTCTTGGACTCATGACTTCCCTTAACCTATTCAAAAGTAATCTCTGAGAAATACTTAAGTCCCAATGGCTGTGCCCATGTCCAAACCCTGATTAAATCCAACATGTCCCATAGCTCCTCTTCTCTCTTCTCCCTTTCAAGAGCTTATATTGTATTTTTTACTTCCTTAACTGCACACATGTCATGTGGCCAATTCTACAAAAGTTATGTTCAAACTACTAGCTTATATATATTGATGTCTCCTTGTTTCTGTTGTTTCATTAATGTCTTCTTTTATCGTATTGTATTGTTATTATTTTCCTAAATTTGGGAGCTTTTCTCCCCGGGCCTCTACTGAAAAAGGATATGTATCCAGTTGGACTAGCCCGGTCAACAAATGTAAAATAAATGTAAAATAAAAATAAATAAATAATGCACTGCTATAGTCATCCTTCTCCATAAAGGGGGAGTGACTACAGACCCTGGGAATTATCGCCCAAATTAGCCTGACGAGTTTGATATGTAAAGCTATGGAGTACATCTTCATGGACATGATTAACAAAGATACAGGATATTTCAAAACTCTAGACCCCACGCAATATGGCTTTGTGAAAGGGAGATCATGCTTGCTCAACCTGGTTGACTTCTTTGAGTGAGTCACCAGGGCTGTGGATGAAGTTAAGGCAGTGCATACAGCCTACCTCAATCTGGCCAAGGGCTTTGATACCATTCCTCACTCAGGAATTATTGATAAACTCACCAAACTAGGCATCAACCCCTATATCAATAGGTGGATTGCAAACTGGCCAACAGATAGAACACACAGTGTGAAAGTAGTGGGCTCCAAGTCAGACTGCCAACCAGTCACAAGTGGAGTCCCACAGGGATTGGTCTTGGGTCCTCTCCTGTTTGGCATCTACATCAGAAATCCAGGCCAACACAAGGACTCTGGCTGACCAAGCTCGCAGACAACTTCAAGCTGGGAGCAATTATTATCTCCCCAATTGATGCAGACATCCTACAGAAAAGCTTCACTGAGACCAATGACTGCTGTCGAAACCATGGCCTTAATCATAATGTCAAAAAATGCATCGTCATCTCCTTTGGTAAAAACTCAGTTTGCACTAAATATCACATTGATGAGAGCCCACTGAACACTGAAAACGTTATAAGAGATCTGGGGACGCAGGTTGACAGCAACCTCTCCTTTGACCACCACATTGCCATTGTGGTCAGAAAGTCCTTCTGTGTGGCACATCTCACTAATAAGAGTTTTGCATCCAGGAAGAAAGAGGTCATTGCCTCATTCTACTCTTCCCTCATTAGAGCAATCATCAAGTATAATGCCCCATTAGGCACGTATCTCACTAGACACCTGCAACAGCTGGAGAGGCCACAGAAGTACCACACGAAGAAGATCCTGGGAATTAAACACTTCTCCTACACACACAGACTCAAAAGTCTCCAGCTATTCTCTGTCTCATATCGCCTACTTAGAGGCAATCTCTGCTTAACTTACAAAGCCATGTCTGACCCTGCTCTGTTAGAAATGCTACATCTAACAAAATCCCAATCCCTCCACACAACACACTCCAGAGACCTCAACCTCATTACCACAATCAACAGAACATGCCGGAGGGACAAGTTCCTCACCCAGAGACTGCCCATGCTCTGCAATAGACTTCCCATGTCAAGAAGAGCACCTCACTGTCCCTCTTCAAGAGAAATCTTGATGAGTGGATGGGTAATATAAATTTCAACCCGGGATCACTCCAGTGGCTCTAGTTGATAGAGTCACTGGAAACTAAAGTCAGGCAGCACAATGCCAGGGCACTTCCATGGGCTAGGCTTTTAAAGGGCCCAGGGCCATTAGCCTAGTACACACCTATGAAGCTATAAACCTATGATCCTGTGGAAACAGCTGCAGCAGAATTAGCAAAGGGAAGGGATACGCAACCCCCCACCAGTGCCTATGTCACCACAGCCTTGAACGAGGAACCCCCTGATTATATCCCTTTGGCTACGAGACAATGCATAGAACATTCACTGACAATCTACAGCCCTAGGGACTGACACCTTACTCCTACTCACATACATACAGTAAAATTGTTGATGCCAGACATCCCACACAACCTCTACCTATCCATGTATTGGCTGTGTACTGCATGCATCACACAGAGTAATCCCTGAACTATAGTCCTGTCAACTGCTGCATTTGCAAGGTAAATCTCTAAGCTACACACTACTTGTAAGGATTACTATAATATGGTATCATATGTATGGATCTGCTGCATTTATGCAAGGAAATATAGTGGGCTCTGTGGACAGAGGTAACATTCACATGGGACTACAGGTACCCAGTCCAATAGTATGTGTTCCCAAAAAATCACTAGGTCTCATGGTTGGAATATGCACTACATCAGTTAAGGGAGATGTTAAACAGTGGGGTCACATGATATTTGGACTACTGCCTATCCCAGCAGATCATGTGCTGTTGTTCACCCACCGCCAACACAGCAGTGTTGCCATATAACTGATTTAACAGTAAATCAGCAATGGTATATCAGCAGACCAGGCAATCTAAGGGCTCTAACATAGAACTTGATCACACACACTGTATGTCACATGTAACACAGGAATAACAAAATAAATATTTATGCTGTTGATTGTGTGATGAATGACTCCACTGTGTCTGTCAACCTGTGTGGCTCAGTGGACTAGAGAAGTTAGCATGAGTGATGGTGTTGATGTTTCTAATCTGGAAGTAGGCACATCTTTTGCATGTGTGATATTATTATGTTGATGTTTTCACAGATTACCAATCTGTGTGTGATGTAACATTATGAACCTCAGTCACATATTAAGTACAGCAGACAGGTGGAGAATGCAGTGGACATTTTGAGTGATGTGCAATACTGCAGAAACAAGGACAGGTGTCAATGTCTGTAACATACTTCTCAACTTTTTAGTGCAAAAAATCTGTTCAAAGCCCAACAAAATGGGGGTACAAAGACCCACAAATAAGGGCATATGTTAAATACTGCTCTCATAAATGTAAACAGTTGCTAAAATAACAGGGGTTGTTTCAACAGACAGTTTTCTGAAGGATTTGAAGTCAGACACTCAAATATCTGTCACAATTTAGTGACTTCAGTCCTATGTTTGTCCAAGTGATTTGGCCAGAAAACCACAAATTTTATGAGGAACAGACAAAAACTATGAAGCAAAACTCTGGACATTTGGCAAAACTCTGGACAGTTGAGAAAAATAGTCTGTAACACAAAAAATCCCAGACTGGAGTACAGGTAGGTGTGACCTAGAGTCACTTTATAAGTACTGACAGTCACACTGGGAATGTATAAACACCTAGTTAAAATGAATGCAATGCTGTTACCCCATCATCAGACTGACCTGTTATGTATAGATATGTTTATATATATATATATATATATATATATATATATATATATATATATATATATATATAGACATATACATATACATATCCATCTGCCACTATCTCTCTCTCACATACATATTATAACTATCGCTATGTAGTGTCAAATAGACATATAGCGATATATATATATCTATATATATATATATATATATATATATATATATATATATATATATATATATATATATATATATATGTGGCTGTATATATTACACTGATACATTTACTTTCCCCATAAATAATTTACATACCACATATACATATACACACACACAGGTGTATATATATATATATATATATATATATATATATATATATATATATATATATATATATATATACATCCCTATTAATTACATAAATGTACATACATACATATGTGTGTGGATGTCTGTATTGTCCTATATACCTTTATAATGGTAAGTAAATCTGCACTATCACACATCCACACTGTTGCTCAAAGGATCCAAATTATGGGTGCAACGATGCATAATCCAGTTACATACAGACTCCTGTGCCTGCTGAATGTCATCAAGTAGACACACAGGTGAACAGGTTGGTGTAATTTAGAATGTTGTCAATGCACATATGAACAGGGCACATTGTTCCTGCCCACACATTTGCCTGTCTAACTGCAAACAGATGCATATGACCATACTGGTAAATGTACAGACATACCTAGCCTAATAACAGTTATCCTACTGCTAGGATACTAGATCCAGATGACAGTATGAAGCAATATCACTCTACAGACCACATATGCTGTTTAGTACAAGCCTAGTTTGTGTAATGCACAAGTACTGTGCCTGCAGTCACACATACAACAGATGTAACCTGCAGCATGTGCAATAAGTGCTCTGAGCTATAGTGTGTAAAACTAGATAAGTAGAGGCTTTAATCTCACTCCCGGCTACTTGGTGTGTGTGTGTATACCCCTGCAAAACAATTTCCATGCCTTCATGGGCTATCTTCCTGTAGTCATTATGCACTTCTTGGCCCTGTAACTTGCTGCTGGCTTCCACACTGCCCTCATCTATAAGGCCTGATGATCTCATCCATCTTAAGACTACCAGCTGACAATGCAGTGTCAAGATTTAAGCTGTGGTACATGTGACAAATAATGTGATCTATACTATGTAAGACTAGATAGGTAGGGGTTCTAATCTCACTCCAGGCTATCTTATGATCATCTCGGTAACATAGAAATAGGTAGGGTTTGCAGTGTTGTATTTGTAGTTTGTGATGTGGCCCCCTAAAGGACTGACCACAGCAAGGTTTGCTGATGTCATCAAGCATAATATGTCCTGAACTGATAGTACAAGCAGACATGAAGTGTATTGTGTGCATTATGTACTGTTACATAGGCAAGTTTTCTCATATGCATGCAGCCAACTTGCACTACATCTGTGCCTTGGTGTGTCCTGCATGCAGTGATTGGAAGTGGTGCTAGCCTCAATGTAGCCATGGTTGTGTGTGAGCCTGCTAGAGCATTTTACATCATGTTATGGAACTATAGGATGTTTGAACTTCACTGGCATAATGGCCATACAGCCCTCACAATCATAGACATCTTTATAACCAAAGTTACATGATCAGAACATATTGCCCCAGTCCAAGAGGGACACTGGCAGATGCCCCATGTTGAGATAACAGTCACCCAGCCAATCATACAGATGGCATGTGGTGAGATGCACTGATATGTTCTGTGTGCCATTAGGCAGGGTCCTTTTTCAAAGGTGTATTTAGACAAATCTCTCCCACAAGCATGTAATACCAATGTCACATATAAGGTTAATGTCCTTACAGTGAGTTATCCATTTACTATGCCTCCTACAAAAAGGCAGCATATGCAATAAATCAGGGTTACACTTTGCCCTGTATGCAAGGTAGAGATCACTTCTGTGTAGTCTATATGCCACAGGTGACAATGACACTCATTGCAGACTATCTTCATTGAACACATACTGGAGACATGAAGTGACCTTGTGAGGACCTGTTGTGTGCAGTATGCCAGTACTGCTTGGACAGGTACATCATCAAATGGCCATTGCACTCAGATATTGGCATGCTGATGGAAGAGTATTTGGAGGTTATGACCATGTCACTTACAAGTGACTGTGTCCTCAGCTATGCCATATAATTCCTGCCATACCACTGCAGTGACAGGGTGATCTGAGGCACATTAGATGTAAACCTCTGTGCCCAGTTTATTCTCCCCTGAGTATGTACATCACATATTGTGACTGATGTGCTATTTCCTAGGTACATAGGTCTAACTGATGGAACTGATACTACATATATATTTGCATGGAGTTTATGGCCATTACTATGTCAACAGGCATGTGTTCACAATACCCTCCTGCAGGATAGTGACTTATCACAAAAACTCTATGAGTGCTCACAATTTGCAGGCATCAGCCAACATTGTTAGCCACAGTCAGTTAGTAATCATGTGTATTGTGGTTGAATGCATTCCAAGCAGTAGAGGACCCAGGACTGTGCCCTGTTGAGTACTGCAGCTGACTGATCAGCTATTGGAGGCAGATGTCAGTATGCTGCATATGTGTGCCAGCAATGGGCCACTTACTGACCCCTACAATGATAGTATCATGGATGTCTAAGTGGTGCTTTGTAAATGTTGCATGAGTGGATGACTTGGCTGAGTCTAAGGGGTTGTATGTCCTGATGTACCCTTACCCAGGTCCATGGTGATGTCTTGGAAATGTCCAGCACATGTAACAGTCATGATCCCCCAGTCAAACATCCAAACTATGTACAGTCAACTGTCTGTAGATCACATATATGTGTGCTGATCAGCTCCATGATGATTACCCCTACAGCCATACATATATGGATACTAAGACAAAGTTATGTCAGTCAGTGGATGCACCACCTCAGTGCAAGGGTATAACAGTTGGCATCATCCACTCAGCTGGTGTGCAGCTAGTAGTGTCAGGATGAGTGTAAGGGTGTCCCAATGGTGATTGTCATCCTGTTCAGATCACATGTGGGATGCAGCCTAGAATGTTAGCATGCGCAATAGATGCTGTGTATCTTCCAATGAGAAACCAGTTATGAACTGTTCTGTAAATATGGAAGTTATGGGACAGGTTGTAGGAATGTCATGTGTCACATGTGGTGGGGACAAGGAAGTGTAGCTGATGCAGACAGTGTGGGTGTACAGCTAAGGTATGATTCCAGACCCATCATATGCAGCATCATAATGTATGAAGTCACCAACAATCTGGGCCTGTCCTTTGAGGTCATACATGTAACTACACTGTGTGGTGTGGTTCTGCTTTGCATGGGTGGCTACTTTTGTCACTTATCATGTCTTGCTACTTAACATCACAACACTATGTGCTCCTTTTAGCTGAGGGGGTAGTGCCTCCATGTTAGGGGCTGCACCCTCATTACAACTGTCACACAGCACTGTCCACCTGTTATTGTATAGCCTGCTAATGACAGTTGTCTACCAGTCAGGTTTGCTGAGCCATGATGAGCCTGTGTCCCTCATGTCACAAAAAGCCGGGTTCATGCCATTGTACTTCTGCAGACATAATGCATGGGTATAGAGCCCTGCATACTTGCCTGTCCCTTCTGAAGTGGGAGGTGCAGTCATGCTATGTCAACCATTCCATGGTTGTCTGTATTGTCTGCAGGGGGGGGGCACATGCAGGAAGTTCTAAGGAGACTGATCTGTGGCCAGATCCCACTACGGGGGACCTCACATTGAGGAGGTTGTATTGGTCATGCATACTGGTAAACACATGATGCACTATGTTGGTTCCCTGTGTGGTGATGTCATGACACTGCTGCAGGACATTGTTGGTAAGGACCTGGACCATCCTTTGGGCAAGTGAGTTGCAGCACAAATAAGCAACACAGTGTGTACATATTACACTTCCCTAACATTTCTGTCTGTGCTCTGTACAGACACCTTGTATGACTCTTGTCCTACAACATGCTAGAAGTGACTTCAATACTTACTTGCACTGAGGACAGCTATCAGGTAGTGCCAAGTGGTGTCTCCAGATCTCTGAGTCATGTCACCTGAAATGCCATGATAGGAGTTAGCATCACTGACAATGTCATACATCTAGTGACACTGGACCAAATACTGTTATTTTTGATCAAGGCCAGATTATGCCTACTGACTGTAACCAGTGGAGCCCATTGACTGTTACACTATGCACTAGATGCTGGACATATGTCTCACTCCACTAATCATGGCCTGACAAGGTGTATGACAACATTAGGGCAGCAGGCCTTGCTTGAAACTGTGTATATCATGTTCAGAGTGTTAGGTCAGGTGGTGGATAGGCAAGTGTCTGACAGTCATACTCTGAGAAGATAGCATTGGGAGACCTAGGCTGAAATGACACCAGTCACCAGTGTAGTACACCATCTTCCATTATTGGTGTACCTCATCTACCTAGTCCCTCTTTGTAGTCACAGCCACTGCCAGTGACCTCTGACAGAGTACATTAGCAGGTGATTGCATACTGTGAGCTGTCACAGACTCCCACACAGAACCAACAGTTATCCAGGATGGCCTAAGACACAGTCAGTTGTCCTTTGAGCCACTGACCAAGACAACCTGCCAATGACTGCACAATACTATCCTGTGGGACATCATCCACCCCTGCAAAATATTGTAGTGTCCACGCACTGCACACAGTTGATCCATTACACATGGATTTATGGACACAGAGAGTAATATAACCTTTAACTCTCATTGGTCAGTAAGATGTGGGGATGCATTCACTGTTGGACACCATACACCAACAGGTTTCAGATGTAAATACAGACTGTCATTGCTATACTGAATGTGGCAGTCATCATAGCTATCATTGTGTGCAATGGCACCGTTGCTATGTCACTACACAGACATATCATACAACTGTAGCAGCCACACAGATGCCATGCTACACCAATACACAGCGCAGATAACATATACTATGGTGTCTGTGTCATGACTGTACATGTATATTCTGTCCCCTAAATGCTTTGGAGGTTATGTGTCTGGATCCATACAGGGAGTTGTTGGAGCCCACTGTGTACCCTCATCATATCCATGACAGGACTAACACATGTCTCACCTGTTCTACATGCCTACAACATCATTGTGGTATACATAGTACATGCTAGAGAGATAAGCATGTAACACAGACAGTATGTAATCCGTACATGACACAGGCCACTCATGCATGTGAAGCACACGTCTGCTGTGGCACAGCATGTGCAGGTTACAAAATGGGATGCAGAACATGACAATCATAACAGGTGTCGGACAACTGTCTGTACTGGGTTCATGGTATTTGTAGATGGGTCATCTTTGTCCACACAGCTTGTAGATACATGAGTTCCCAAAACCCTGGTGACACTTACTAAAGATAGCAGAACTTTCACAGATTGGGGATGCATGAGTACACTGAATGCTGCCATTAGCTTGTTATACACATATGAACCTATGGAGCCATACACTGCATCCATGTGTCTGACACTCAACTCCACATTGCACAGACAATGTGAGGTCCAAGACACACACTGTCTCAGCCCACTTTCTGTCCACTGCATCAGTCAACCAATCCAGGGTGTCCTCAGTGTGGTGGAGGCAGTCACATATGTCAGACTGTGCTGCATCCATAACCTTAAGTATACATCTGGTTTTCCACTCAGAACATGTACCACATGCCTGTGCCTCCATGATGACCTGAAACATATGCCGAGGGACCCATGATGTGACATCTGCAACAGGTGGTGGACGGACAGCAGGCCTCCTACAAGCACCTCTGTCAATCCACCTGTGTAGGACCTCACCAGCTCACTGGTTATGGCCAGTGTCTACACTCTCTGGAGCTATAGTTGCCAAGCTTTCCCGTTCAATGTCCCCACACTCTAACTGTCCAGTTTTTGTGCCCTCTGGAGACTGAGTATGTGTGGGCAGATTGACTGTGTGTGGTGACAATGGAGGCAGAAAATGGATATTTACCTCTGGGAGCGATTCAGCCTCCAACACTCCCACCTGTGCCTCACTGTGGCCACCATCATCATCAGAGTCCAAAGAGACACTGACATCAGGTTATGTAGAGGACAGAGACCAACCCTCTTGGTTACCTGTAATAAGAAAAAAAGCAGTACATGAATTCCTGCACTACTGTATATGAAAAATCCACCAATAATCATAATAACAAACACCCACAACTGGATTAGCAGTCAATGTTTTCCTCTCTACTTTTGTCCAGAATAGACCTCCTCAGAACAAAATACACATTCTGCTCAAGACCTTTATGACAGTCACTTCAAGTAAATCAAGTAAAACATGATCAGTATAATTTACCTTTTAATTAAGCACTACGACACTATACTTGATAAAACAACACATAAAAACCCAGTACAGCTATAATAACAAATATATTGGAATACGCATTTCACTGCCTAATTTAATGTTCTTTCAATCTTTTGTGTTAAAAACGCATTTTAGATTAAATGCCTCATTTAAACCAGGAGGCTTATCTTTTCTTAACTGTCACTGCCAAAGTGTTTCTATTTGTTCAACTACACTCCTGTGATTACCCTCTCTAAGATCCTTATGTACCTGTTCCAGACTGGAAAATAAAGACATTCTACCCTGTTTACACATGACATTATTTTGAAATAAGGCATTATTCTGGTCCTTAACTTTCACAGAAAATAAATGTTCCTTAACAAAACAGTGTCATGCTTACTGGAAAAAGGGCCACAGCCTTGGCCTATACCTGATGGACCTGTGAAAAGTTGATGGTGAGGTAATGTCAGTACCGACAGATATTGCATCCATATATCTCACATTTACAGTACCTACTGTGTTACTGGTTGTATTGGTCACATTCTGTGTATGAGAATACAACTGAGGTAACCTCCCCCCAAAGAACTAAGACCTGACACCCATGTAAAAGTATGTGCAACTTGAGACAATGACTGCTACAGAATCACAATGTGATCACAGTAAGCCTACCTGCATGCTCCTCTGCTGTGGAAATTGTGGTATCCACCTCCACGATGTATGGTGTGATGGATGCCTGGGAACTGTCGTTTGTGCCTAGGTTTGCCAGGAATTCCTCAGTGGCCATGAGTGGTTGTTCCACTGCAGGCCCTCCACCAGTGAAGGCACAGTCCCTGGCTACATCTGCTGCCCTTCTTCATGCGGCATTGATAATGGCTGTTCCATGGTGTCAAACCTGTTCATGTGCTGCCCTGATGGCCCATGCCATTCACATCATGGGCAAGGTCTGCCCAGAAAGTAGCCCATTGTTCCCTGGTTTGCCTTCCCCTGGACAATAGGATGAGATGATGTCACCTTAGTTCTTCCAGTATAATTTCATTGTCCACATCAGAGAAGAGTGCATTGCATCTATAATATGTAATTGCTAAAAGAGAAAAAAAGTGGAACACATTACAGGATCACATATGTGGAAGTACACTATGTAGAGATACAGCAAGGACAAAATGGCTGGCACTATCCACTGTTTGCTCACATGTCATACTCCACCATGCTCAAACATACTCAGTGTGTGGATACAACTGAGATAGTAGCAATAATCAGGTATTCCCATTTGTGCCATGACAGATACTGCTGTATGAGCATACATCCAACACTCGGGTCTATTGTGGTGTGCCCCCTATGAGCGACCCCCTGATAATATGTCATAGGAATAGTGCCACACAATTAGCAGTATGCTATTACAACCACTATAAAGGGACAGTCCAACAAGACCAGTGTGCTACAATGACAACAGGCAATGTATCCTTGATATATAGAACAGCCTGTGTAGGTGTAACACAGCAGGAGATCAATAAGATGTCATTATCACATGTCTAAGACAGGCTTAATGTTGTATTCCCTATTACCACATGTCTATTCACCTATCTGCATCCTGTTGTACATAAACTCAGTTACATACCTGGTGGAATGTAGTACTCCTCTATTCATATGTGGCAATAGTAACATTTTCACAAGGATGTGCTCTTTGTGAGGAAAGTCTCATATAGACTGGTACCCCATAGCCACTGCTTGCCTTTTAAACATGCTTCTCATCAGCCGGTGATTGCCTCTAAACCAATCTGTAGGTCAGAAATGCTAATTGCACCTAGCAAAGCTAATTACACTATCATCAGCCAATGACATGCAACCCCTGTACAATACAGATGACCTTCATGTAGATTAGGGCCCCGTTCTGATATGTTGTGCTGAACATTACTGGGGTGAAAAGACTACATCATCACAGATGATAGGTCTGTAGAAGAAACCTTACCAAAGAGATTTGTATGCTACAGGCTACAGCTGCTGCTACTGCTGCTGGTAACAGACATAGGCAGAGACTGTGAACTCTTTGGAGGACAACTGTGGGAGTTGTGTCAGCCTTGTTGTAGAGGCAGAGCCACAGTGAGGCTACCCTTTCTACTCCAAATAAGGCATGTGTTTAAGGTAAGTATGTTAACCAATGGTATCACTAACAGAGTACTAGGCAACATGTTTGGCATGTTCTTGGGTAAAACGGGGTGTAAATATAAGAATATATCCACTATTTGGGCAACTGCCAGGCCATTTGTTACAGTTTGGTAGTAATTTGCAGCATGCATGAAAGAAGGCCTTATTACAAGCAGGAACTTCCAATGTGTATGTTAGCTCTGCAGCCGTGATAATCTGCACAGTGACTTTGGAAGAATTCTGTGGTGCACTCTGATATTAGTGGCCCTCATTTGCAGTATCTGCATTGACATTCTGTGTGAATGCATATTAATGCATGACGTGACACTTTATGCACATATAGTTGTGCTATAGGGATATGTGAAGTGTGTTCCTACCTGCAGGCCTGTGATCTCCATCAGTGAAAAGCAGACATGTTATTTGAAATGCATTGTGTGGATAAAGAGTTCATGACTCAGTCATTAATTGCTGTCTTCACAATACTATAAATTCACTTCTACACACCACTGGATTTGAACCCAAGACTGTGTGTGGCAAAATGCAGCATTTGAAAGCCAATTTACAGACTGAGCTACTAAGTCACTGCTGCAGCAGGTGTATTTGCAAAATATATGTGCACACATACAAGCTGTGACATACATTTTCTACATCCATCAGTATGTGCATGGATTTATGTGGATGTTTATGTGCACCAGGGTCCCAGATGAACATACATTTTGCCATTAATGCCTTACCAGGTATCCTTCTACATGTTGCTGCTGAAGGGCACATTTACCTGCTATCACAGGCCTCACTTACATCCATTATCATGTCTTTGGCTGCCTAGTGGTGTACTATTGCACCAGAGTCCAATACACTCCCATTTTTTCCATTACTTTTTAATCAAGTCTGTATGGCATGCAGCTCTGCTGAAACACACTTAATGACTGTAACTGGCAATTACTATTTTTTCTTTAAACCAGTTGTTTTAAGAAAGAGTTGTGTGGCGTGGCAGATTAATGTAGTGGTCTGCAGGTGTGATAGTCTTGGGTTTGAAATATGGGACAGTTGTATATTATGTAAGTGTGCATTATAAGTTTAAAAACGCATATAGTCAATATAGCTCTATTTACCTGAGCTGAACAAAGCTCCTTAATGTAGCACTCCATGCAGCAAGGTGCTAAAAATGAGGAGATAAGACAGTGGTGAAATGGGGTGCAAGCAGGGAGAAAAACATAGTGAAAGGTGGGTAAGGATGTGCAGGAAGGGTTTAGGAAAGAACCATAGCTATCCATTTCTTGGACAGCAACAACTGTGCACTTTGACAGAATTTGTACATGACTTTGACCTCTCAACCCCAGAGAGAAGGGTAAGGACAACATAACTGTGTTGTCAAACTGATTGGACTAAATTACGTGTGTCTAGTGGACATGTGTGCAAAATAGAGAGTGATGTATGGGATGATATATACATATATATATATATATATATATATATATATATATATATATATATATATATATGTATGTGTATATATAGATATATATATATATATATATATATATATATATATATATATTTATATATTTTTTTTGGGGGGGGCAGGTGCCCTTTTTTTTTTTTAAAGTGAGAGTGGAATGTTGGGGAAGGGACATAAGTACGTGTGGGGGAGGTAAGTTGGGTAGATGAATATGCATTTGCAGACAGACAAGACAGCAGACATGGACAGTGTGTGACACATAAGGAGGGGGGAGCACCTTGGATGGGGAGGGTGTTGTGGAATCCAAGTCCCATGTGCTTCCAGACAGCAGCAGTGTGACTCACATCCCCACCCATGGGACTGTTGGCAGTGCTTTTCACTGCCCCGACGGTGGCAGTGCTGGAGGCTGGGCATTGTGTTGAGGCTGCCCACCAGGTTGGCCGGCATGCCCTCAATCTGGTGCAGGAAGCGGTCAGACCCACAGTATACTATGCTGCACACCAAGATCAGCAGCTCATCCTGGGTGACAACACCCCCTCCACTAGCACTCCCAGAGAAGGGCCAGGTCCCATCACGTGGGGCGGTACTACCCAACACCACAGGTAGTGTAGGGGCAGCAGAGGGGGCACCACCAATGTGGGTCCCAGATGTGTTGAAACCTGGTGCCATGGTCGGTTGAGGAAAGGTAAGGGGATCAGCCTGAACCAGCCTACCTTGACGTGTTGTGGTGAATGAGGCATAGCAATATGTTAAGGTTAGTAATTACCAGACCATTGTTAGTATTAACAGAATAGATCATCGTTTTCATTCATCCAAATACATATTAATGTATAGTATATGTAATACAACAGTAAATAACATAACAGTCAGTATGGTAACAGCATGCCAGTAAGAAGTAAACCATAAGGGCAACAAAATAGACTAACAAAGTATGTTACACAAAACAATATTATATCACATTTTGCAAAAATATAGTTAGTTTAACAACATATGTTAATATTAAATCATAATAATAAATTACAGTAATAAATAAATGAAGATAAGGTGTGGGGAGAGAGAAAGAGAAGCAATCCATTACTGACAATGCAGACTATATCCCTGAAAAAGCTGATACTAAATACTCTACCGACATGCAGCATCAGTTCTGAGTACAGTGACTACAATTCTTCTATATCTGATGTAGCTAGTTGTTTACATGGGTCTGTATGGGCCAAGCAATAACAAATGCAGGTACACTACTACACAGAACACTTTCACATAATGTGGACGTCCATAACTACCAAGGTGTTCTGTAAGTGGATTAGGTAATACATTGCATTCCAGGTAATAATTTTTCTGGTAAACCAGTGACAGACGGATTAGGCAGTTTTGATTACATTACATGAAATTGTGCCACTTGAGAGGCATGTTTGTGTACAATACATAATCTAGACATCTGTCATGCCTTAGTTGGCAAGCATGGGACAAGGACTCAATACCTGTGACTGCAGGGGGCATCTGCAATAAATTTAACTTTATTGGTATTGCTGATAACTGTCTGTGAAATGTTAGCACAATTATATCTGCTCTAACATGGGCTACCTCAACCATATACCACATACCATTTTTCTGGGAGTGGGATCAAAAGAGAGCATTATGTGACTGAATTCATTTTGCATTCTAGAACTATTACAGTGCTATACTTGACTGCAATGACAGTAGAACACACATGCATGGCATACAGCCGTACTGCATTTATAGAAACAAATCTCTTTTAGAATCAACTATGCTGTTTAATACTTTATTGGTATTGCTGATAAGTGTCTGTGAAATGTAACCACAATCATATCTGTTCATAACATGGGCTACCTCACTCGCATACCTTTTATTCTTGGAGTGGGAGAAAAAGACATCATTATGTGACTGATTTCATTTTGCATTTCAAAACTATTACAGTGGTATAGTTGACTGCAGTGACAGTAGAACACACATGCATGGAATATGGCCATAATGCATTTATTAAAACAGATTTCTTTAGGAAGTAACACTGCTGCTTAACACTTTATTGGTTATTGCTGGTAAATGTCTGTGATGTCCACACACAATATCTGCCCATAGACTGGGCTACCTCACCATATACCTTTATTACCTGAAGTAGGAAGAACAGATAGCATTATGTGACTGATATTGGCTTGGAGACAGCCTTGGACAATAGTATGAGTTAAACAATACAGTTTGCAGGCCATTAGTTTTGCATTCTACAGCTATTACAGTGTTACTTGACCGCAGCAATCTTATAGACAAGTAATGCATACAGCTCTACTGCAATGGTTATGCCAACATAATCCTGCTGTACACCATTTTGCTTACTGTTAATGGTATTGTTTATTGTTTATTGCAATGCAGTTGTTGTTGTTCATTTATTGCACTACAGCTCTACATGCCCATTTATTGCACTGGAGTTTTTATGATGTATACATTACTGCAGTAAATGCTTTACTCTTTCTTGCTCATTTCCGTACAGTTAGCCTAATAAATCCATACATACCACACTTACGGTGCAACATGGCCAGGTGCCCAGCATGGGACTCAATATTGCAAGCTCTCTCAGCTGCAGCTGTTGGGAGAGAAGCACACCATTATACATGCCAGTTCTCCAGACATTCAGCTTGCATATTGGTAAAACAGAGAAAAACATGCTTACATATTTGTGGTGCATTCCCAGCTCTAGCTTTTTGGACCCAGGTGTCCAAGGTTCCCTTCTTTCTTCTCTTCAGGTCTTTATAATGGTGACAGCACTGCTAACTTGTGCAGGGGATACCAGTAACACTGGTTAGGTCTCTGCCCAACAGGTACCAGGCCTCCATCTTACACTCCAAGCCCTGGAAACCACCCTGCAGCAGCCAGGGTTCATGATTTTTTTACAATGACCCCTACAAAGCCCCTGGACTCCTGAAGACCCCATCTCCATTCCTGAAAGCATGCACCTTCACCAGCACTGCCTGCCATATTTTCAGTTGATTAGACTCCAAGGAATGATGCAGAATTCCTGCCTATTGTGCTTAATATAGGCTGTTTTCCCACCCTTGCACATCATTAAGCAACATTCAAAAAAGCGCCACATTGCTTAACAGTGGGCAAACCAGCTATGTGCAGCTAAGCAGTGCGAAAACTCGCACAATCAGGCTTTAGCACAGCTTAGTACTGTGCAAACAAAAGTATCCATTAGTATGTTTAAGCAATTCTCAGCCCAACTCAGCAGTGCCATATTTCACAAATTTGTTTTTAAAATTAAACATATATAAATTATAGACATCTTATTATAGCTACAGACTCGAACCCAGGACCTACTAAACATTAGGCTGTATCTCTACCCATTTAGCTATTTGGACATTATGAAACTAGTATATCTTCTCATATACTACTGGGCTACCTGTTAGGATGGCAAAGCACCGTGACATGTCACGCAAACACGCTTAAATAGATCCAAACAAAAATAACTAATAACATCCACTTTCTATTTTTAGATGTATAGCAAATGTCGGCTATGTATGTATGAACACCGCTGGGATCTGTGGTGCTCCATGCTGCCCCACGCAAACAGAAATTAAAAGTAAAACAGAAAACATACAAAAATATTTCAAATAACAAAAATACATAATTGTGATAATTAATGACATCTGGTTTCTATTTTTAGATATCTGGCAGTTGTCAGCTGTCTATATGTGAGCACAGATTGGCATTGCTGTGCTGTGCCCAGTGCCGCGCACACATGCAAAAAATGGAAAAAAAACTTAAAATAAAATATTGCACATTTGACCCAATTCCCATCATTTCAACAGTAGTGGGGAGCAGTACAAGCCATCCACAACTACGGGTACCTTCTACACTTCTCCCTACACCCATTCAATAGCCCTGTTACTATGCTCTCCCTTGGCAGTGCACCATTATTAATATGCATGGCGTGCTGTTGAGGGGGAGCCATGGCCATGTACACGGATGCATTCCATGTAGAGTCTACATGAAGCCAACATGGATTTTATTAATTCCTGGGGAATGTCTTTGTATGATGGCTCTGTGGTGTTCTTCCACTTTCCTCAGATATCCTGGTGCTTTTTTCTGATGTACTGCACATGTGTATGTGACATTCATTCCCATGCTTACACAGTACATCATTGCTGTTTGAGGGCTGCTGTGTATAGGAAGCAATGGAGAAAGGAAGATCTCCATTGCTTTTTTTGCTTGTTTGTTTTATTTTTTTTGTTTAATTAAAAAAAAAATAGATACCAGGACACTTTGAATGTAAACGAGAGATGGAACATAGAAAATAAAATGATAATCAGGAATGTTTCTCTAGTTTTGAATAACATACCTGATTATCATTTATTTTTCTCTATCCCATCTCACTCGTTGGTTTCAAGGTTATGGTTTTCTAAGTTGAATATTTTTTTTTAAATGTAAGAAAAGGGAATTTTTTTATGTCATATATTAATGGAAGAAAGTCCGGGCGACCAGACTATTTGCATTGGTATATGTTCGGATTTACAATGGGCACTCTGGTGGGGCTGACCAATCAGCATGCTACTTTTTGAATATTAATGGCCAGTTACTGTATAATTCCTAATAATCTACACGCTTCTTAAACTTTGGTTCCTAAACTTTGTTCCAGCCAAACAGGATAATCTGTTTGTTCTCAGTGTACTGCACATTCTGTTCTTATCAGTATTCTTGATCGAAGGTTATTTTCAGTGATTGAAAGCACATTCACTGAAACTGTCTGCAAACTGTGAAGATCTGCTTTACTATGGCTGCATGTCTAGACATATGCAAACAGAATACAGCATTTTTGTCTAACAAAATACATTTAAATTAAACTAACCTTACAGTGTCAGACTAGGGGTGAATTTCTGATTTCCCATCCACTGGTTTAGGTTGTATATTATACGTTATAAGTTCATACTAGGCAATCAGTTCTCAGACTTTTATATTTCTAGACAATAATGGGACAGTGACCAACAAGAAGAATCAAACCTTGTGCCTGTAAGGTAAACACCTTAACTACGATTGCATCTAATCATTTGCAGTGTTAAATTCCATTAGCATTGTATCAGCATCAGGTGATTATGTATTATACGACAAGCATCAACTGCAAAATCAAAGAGGTTCCTAAATACGATAATAACTAGAAAAGGTACATTAAAGGCTCTATAACTACATGTTACTTAATGTCCGTATAAGGCCTGGCAACCCTCCTATAACTGTAAAGGGACCTTATTTTCTGTTCCACTAGAATTCTTTCTTTGGTGCAGTGCCTTCATCCATGTGCCATGGAAGCATTTTTCATCTGATGAGCATTTAATGTCAATGACATCTGTGTGTATGTACAGTGATTACTGTTTCTTTATTAAGGATTCTATTATCTCACCTGAATCACCTAAAATATGTACAGCATCAGCCACACAGTCACTTGGTCATTGCAGGATGTTACAGCTTAAACTTTTTTTTGTTATAAGTAATTTAATTAGCAGCCAACAGATACATCTTTTAGACAGCACCTTAACCATGTAGTGAAAGACAAAGCAAATTTTAACCATTTTACCACTTTTGCGTGCTTGAACCAGAACAGTTTCAGGATCTTATATTGTAACTAATTATGGACTGAAGCATGGTGCTCCAATTGGTCCCATTACTGTTGATAAGATGTTGTGCTCTTTCATTCTGAAAATGTTCTAATGAAGAATCACTAACAACCTGGAGACCGCATCTTAACAAAAGCAATAAAGGAAGGTTCTTTTTACTTCCCTGAGAGGCTGCTTGTCCTAAAACTGTTGCAGCCCACTAAATGTTCATGGTCTATAGCTTTACTAAATAAATCATTTTAACACAAGGCATAATACGTTTGCTGTGGCTCTACTGAGGCAGCCATCTACATCCCTGAGAGGTATCTCCAGGTCTGCCACTTCATTGCTGTCATTTGACACATTCCTTCCAAATCTTTAATTTCAGTCTTCATTGTAACTTTTGAGCAGTAATTACTTCTCTGAAGTTCTGGACAATGACAATGAGTTTTTGTATGCTTGCCAGTTGCTGCTGAACCTATATTCTTTAGTGCTAAGCCAACAGAGTAAGAATACTTCTAAGAAGTACCTGTAACGTCAGCCATGTTCCCAGTTAAAGTTAGCTTATCGTCCTACAGAAAAGCTAAAATTGCTTTTATTATAAGCATGTCAGAGATTTTATTAGTAGATATTAAGTTTGTAAGTGATTACTAGGTTAATGACCCCAGGAGACATTTTTAATACTAGCCACGATTATCAAATTTGCATTCTTTTTTTTTCTGAATATGACAAATGATGGAGCACAGTTGACTTCTGCACTTGTTGTCTAGCTTTGGTCTTCCTGGAAAATCCTGTTGTTAAGGTCTGTTTAAAAAGTGTAAAGTACTGGCATAATTTCAAGATGAGGTGATGTTTATTTCAAACACGTGAGACAGGTTACATAGCTACATGAATTATACTTTTGTTTAGGGAAAATTTAGCACTGACTATGTTTGTGCATGTTAGTTCTTCCACTGTTTTTCTTCAGGCAGGAAATTTTGAGGATGTTAGAATTGAAAGAGTGTTTTATGTCAAGGAAAGCAACATGTATTTCCATCTCAGGAGTCATAGTGAAATAGCGAAGTGATAAGTTATTTCATTCTTTTTGAGCAGGGGAAGTTGTCAAGCTCTTAATTTCTCCTTGTTAGACATCCTTGTACCTATTTTAACTAAATAAGATGTTTTATCAGAATGTTGCAGAGACTGATATTATAGTTCATGACTGGACACACAACTGAAGTATACAGATGGACTTCTAATTCACTCAATTGACTTGTACTTCCACTTACAAGTAACACTTTTTTGTGTTAGTAGAAATTGTATAAGGCAATCGTACCAATGCTGTTTATAGCAAAGTCTTTCTTTTGTGGTAGCTCATCAGTGGTGTAATGTCAGGGGTCATTAATTGACATACCAAAAGTGAAAATGCTGCAGATATATATATATATATATATATATATATATATATATATATATATATATATATATATACACACACATGGGGAGAGAGAGGAAGAGAGAGAGAGCAAGACATAACATAACCATTTGAAAAATATCTTGACATTGTATATATAGATATACATATAGACATAGATACAGATATATATATATATATATATATATATATATATATAGAGAGAGAGAGAGAGAGAGAGATAAATATATAGAGATATAAATATACATAGATAGATATATGGTTCTGCCTTGTATCAATTAAATTATGCTTCATTGAATTTTACTTACCTAACTCCACTTCTCCGAAACTTCACTAAACCGAAAGCATGGACTGCCAAAATCCTTTGTCTTTGAAAGGAACCACTTGGCCACCATGGGAAAAAAAACTAAATGGACCAAAACTCAACCCACTAAAGTGGGGGGCTTTGCTCCCCCACTCGCCTACTACCAACTCCAAGATCGCAAAACACTGAATAAAGGGCAAAGTTCACCATGGTGGCCAAGTGGTTCCTTTCACAGGGAAAAAATTTTGGCAGTCTGAGCTTTCGGTTTGTGAAGTTTCGTAGAAGTGGAGTTGGGTAAGTAAAATTCGATGAAATGCAATTTCATTGATACAAGGTAGACCCATATATATATATATATATATATATATATATATATATATATATATATATGTCGGCCATTTTGGGTCATTTCCTGTTTTTTCCAGCCCCCTGCTATAAAGCACGCTTTGGCAGGCTTTTTCTGGCATTAGAGAACTAGGCATAGCTCCTTGTGGTCCCCTGCAGAGTTCCTAAGCCAGCAGAGAGCAGAAAAAGCAACTTTCTTGATCATAAGTATTTTTTAAACTTTTTAGTTTGCATTTTTCGATCTTTTGAGCTTTTCGACTACTGTTTGTGCCTATATTATTTTCCTGTTTTTGTGAGCTTATATTGTTGATTGCACTTGTGGGCTAAAGTATTGCTTAAAAGTAACAAACAGGCTAATACACTCAAGTGTACCAGCCTTTGATAGCAATTTAGTCGAAAACAAAGCATTTACTGCATTTTTTTCTGTCTGTTTGCAAAAAAACCAAAAAAAAAAAATATTTCTCCTTTCCTAAACTTTCCTAGCTAGTTGTTCCAGTGATCAGATTTTGCTGATCCCTGGGCTTTGTATTTGGTTTCTGTGTTCCTCCATTTTCTTGTGTGGCCAGAGGTAGTTTCTTTATTCACCAGTGGGAGTGGGGAGTACTGAGCTGCTTGTTTGTCCTCAGAGGAGTGGTTAGAAGCAGCAACTAGTAATTTGTCGGCCATTTTGGGTCATTTCCTGTTTTTTCAAGCCCCCTGCTATAAAGCACGCGTTAGCTCGCTTTAGCGAGATTTAGCGCGGAGCTGCTACCGTTGCACACTAGGGCAGCGCCAGTTAATCAGATTTAAACTATTAGGGCTACCTAAAGTCCACTCTTCAAATTTTCCCTTAAAACTACCTTCCTCAAAGTATACTACTGTTCTATTTAGTGTATCCTACAACTATAACTTATCTCTACTTGACTCCCAAGTAGACTATTCTCTATCTGTATAGCGAAGCACTTGCTCCTACAGTACTTATCACCTCAATACAGCACTCTTGTTATAGAAAGTACCCCAAAAAAGCAAACCCCATTTCTCAGTCACCCACATCCCCCAGACCCTCTTCTTAAGTTTTTCTGTCTATTCCTTCTAGCATGTTGAGGGATCAGTGGCTAATGTCCTCTCCTGCTCAGCTGGTGAACCTGGGAATATTGAGGCAATGTTACAATTGCCTCATGTACACAGACAACCCTCTCCTCCTCCCACAAAACACAAATACATGCGAGAGATGCAACTATACGGCCAAACTGGAGGCTGAGCTCTCTCAACATAGGACTGGCATGACCAGACAGGAGGAGAAGGTTACCACACACACTATAGACCCAGTCTCACATAATACCATCACAACCTCAAATCATACACATAAACACACAAAGACATACTCGGAGGCTCTGATCAAAAATCTACCAAAACAGCAGAGGCCACCAAAGCAGACACCCAAACAACTACCACCTCAGAACACAACACCTGCAACACATAGACCACACAGTCAGAGTGTCAAGCAGTCACAGCCCTTAAGGCCAAACACAATACCAGACACACTAGTCATTGGTGACTCCATAGTCAGACACACTGATGTCCCGCTCACCAGACTGAGTAAGGAGAAGGTCACAGTAAGCTGCCTGTCGGGTGCTAGAATCCGCCACATAACCCATGCACTCAGGTCTCTCAACAGCAGGTACAAGTATGACTCAATCATTGTCCACGCTGGTGTTAACGACCTGAGACGTACCTACTTGGACTACATGAAAAGAGACATAGAGGAGCTCTCTGATTATGTAGCCCAAGCAGGTATGACCCTGACCTTGAGCAGTATCCTACCTTCACCAAGAATGATGCCACAATACAGAGATAAGATGATCAGCTTTAACAATTGGCTTAAACTCTGGTGTCATTCAAAGGGGATCCAATGTCTGTCTGCCTGGGATGACATGCTGGACAAGCCACGCTGCTTCGCAAGGGATGGCTTGCACTTGTCACCCCTGGGATTCTGGATTTTGGCAAAGGCTCTTGCCACCCCATAGTGCCTTTTTAGGCAAGGCTCAAATTCTAAACCTACCACCCTAGAACAAAACAAAGAAAAAAACTAAGGGTAATGCTGCTCAATGCCAGAAGTCTCAACCTCAAGATGCACGCACTCGAGGCCCTTCTCAGTATGGAGAACATCGATGTCTGTGCTGTGACAGAAACCTGGTTCAAGGCTCCTGAGAGCACCCCAGCACTATCAGGTTTTACCTCATATCATGCGTTCCGGCCCCAAAACCCGGACAATACCAAGAAAGGAGGAGGAGTATCCATATTCATCAAGGACACCCACACCTCAAGATTGGTGGCATCGCACGATGCATCGGAAACCATCCAGGTGCAATTAACCATAGGCAAGATAGCTCTGCAATTTGTAGCATGTTACAGGCCACCCTCGCAAACTCAGGAACCTCATATGGCCTTCCTGAAAACACTGGAGGGGATAAATGTATCTCCGAACACCATCATACTAGGTGACTTCAACTACCCTAATATAGACTGGGAACACTACTCAAGCCCAACCACTCTAGCCCAAAAGTTCCTGGAATTCATAAACTCAAATGCCATGGAACAACTAGTCATCATCCCCACAAGAGGAGAAAACATACTTGATCTCATCATCACGAACATGGGAGCACAATGTTCAACGCCGGAAGTATACCCCTCACTGGTGAGATCTGATCACAAACTAATCTCGCTGGAGGTCCTCATCCCGCCCCCACCCGAAATGAAAAAGTCCACAGTAAAGAACTTCTCGAAAGCCGACTTCACACTTCTAAAGACTAGTGTGGTCTCCTTTAAGGCCCCTGAGCCGGCGGTTAACATTACTCAAACCGCTGAATCACTTACAAATGCCTTCTACCAGCACCTGCAGGGCTGCATGGATCAGGCAATCCCAAGCAAAACAAAGACTCTTTGTACCAAAGGCAAGCGTCCAGTCTGGTGGACCCCAGCCATAAACAAACTCTACAACAAAGGAGAAAGCTACTACAAGATAGAGCAAAATCCTTAAAAGGTAAGACACCGCTGATCACTATAAGTAAAAAGCTAAGAGCTCTCATAAAATCATCCAAAGCTAATTTTGAGAAAAAAATAGCTAAGGACTCTAAAGACAACCATAAGGCATTCTTTAGCTATGTCAGAAACCTAGGAGGAAACTCCCAGATATGCTCAGAATTAGTTCAAAATGATGTGAAGATTACTGATCCTACAGACATTGCCAACATACTGGCTGACAGGTTCAGTGCAAACTTCTCCCCCCCTCTCCCCTAAATGAGAGATATCTATACCAAATGATTGTAGCCCCCCAAACATCTCTAACGGCCAGGTGAGAACTGCTCTCTCCAAGGCAAAGAACACAGCATCCATGGGACCTGATGGTGTCCCCGGCTGTGTGCTCCATGAACTCAACGAGGAATTAAACCCACAGTTAGGATGGCTGTTTAATCTTAGTCTCACCTCCGGATACGTACCCAGGGAGTGGCGCACAGCGACTGTGGTCCCACTCCACAAAGGCGGTGCCTCCACCGACCCTGGAAATTACCATCCCATTAGCTTGACAAGCCTTATCTGCAAAGCCATGGAGAGGATCATAATGGATCTCATAAATAAAGACATAGGGAACTTGCAGACTTTGGATCCAACCCAGTTTGGCTTTGTCAAAGGCAGATCATGCCTTTTAAACTTGGTTGACTTTTGAAACAGTCACCAAGGCCATTGACGAGGAAAGGCAGTCCATACAGCCTACCTAGACCTGGCGAAGGCTTTTGATACAATACCTCACTCGGGTATCATTGAAAAACTCATCAACTTAAATGTAAACCCATACATTACAAGATGGGTTGCAAACTGGCTGAGTGACAGAACCCACAGGGTCAGAGTTGCTGGCGCCATGTCAGACTCAAAGCCTGTCACAAGTGGTGTCCCACAGGGCTCAGTCCTGGGCCCACTCTTGTTTGGCATCTACTTTTCTGAAGTACAAGCAAACACAGGAGGGTTATGGCTGACAAAGTTTGCAGATGACTGCAAACTGGGCGCCGTAGTTGAAAACACATCCAACACAGATATCCTTCAGAAGGGTCTCACAGAAATGGATATCTGGTGCCAGAGCCATGGCCTAAAGTTAAATGCCAAGAAATGCATAGTCATACCCTTCGGGAAAAATAAGGTTACCCCTAGCTACCATATAGGTGGCAATCCCTGAACACAGAAGAAGTTATTAGGGACCTGGGAACCCAGGTTGACAGTAGCCTTTCATTCGACACTCATATTGCTAAAGTAGTTAGGAAGACCTTCTACATTGCCCACCTTATCATGAAGGGACTCACATCTAGATCAAGGGAAGTCATAGTCTCCCTATACTCATCACTCATCAGACCAATGATCGAGTACAATGCCCCATTCGGAATGTATCTGACCCGACACTTGCAGCAGCTGGAGAGGCCACAAAAGTTCCTCACCAAAAGGATAAAGGGTCTCAAAATCTGTCTTATGCTGCCCGACTGAAAGAACTCCAGTTATATTCAGTTGCTTACCGCTTGCTCAGAGGTGACCTATGCCTGACATACAAGGCCATGTCAAACCCAGATTTGATGAACATGCTTCATCTCAAAAATCTAGATCCCTCAGAGCCACAAGGGCGGGAGACTTAAACCTCGACACGGTTATTAATAGGACGTGCTGGAGGGATAGATTCATCACCCAAAGACTCCTATGCTGTGGAACAAAATCCCGGTTTATGTGAGGCAGAGCACCTCGCTGGCCTTGTTCAAGAGGAATCTTGACCAATGGATGGGAGATCGCAGATACACCCCAGGGGTTACCTCAGTGTCACTGCTCGACAGAGGCACAGCAAAATAATGGGCATAGTTTCTCCAAACTAAAGGGGTGGCGTAAGCCACAAAACTATGGGCTAGGCTTATAAATGCCCTCGGGCAGATAGCCTAGTATGAACCTATGAACCTATGAACCTATATATATATATATATATATATATATATATATATATATATATATATATATATATATATATATATATACACACACACACACACACACACATATATATGCGTGTCGGAAAAGTTATATGTATGCATGCGCGCACGCGCGCACGTGTGTGTGTGTGTGTGTGTGTATATACGAGCATGTGCAAGTGTGTGCGTGCGTCTGTGCGTGTGTGTGTGTGTGTGTGTGTGTGTGTGTGTGTGTGTGTGTGTGTGTGTGTGTGTGTGCACGTGTGTGCATATGCGTGTGTGTGGCAAGCCCAGTTGTTTGTTATTAAGTGACTGATGTTTACAGCAGAAAATCTGACATATAAGTGGTGTCCTGTTATACTAGCTAGAACTGAAGAAGAAGATAAAGATCATTGAGTGTTGCTTTGTCCTCACTTTTTCTGTATTCTACAAGTTTATATAGTCTGTTTATTTGTGTCTTTTGGCTTTTTCCCGGTTAGGGGTCGCCACAGCGGAACTCCAGTTCACTAATGATTGGCAGTAGAGCTTTACATGCTGGCTTGCCGGGCCTAATGCACAACCTTCAACAAAGGAATGCCCGTTCACGCATGTCGCCACACAGAAGACGCTCTAACTGAGAATTGAATGGGCAACGTCTAACTGTGAGGCGACAACGCTACCACAGCACCACCACTGGAATGCAAGCTTATATAGTCTGTAAATTGGTATATGATATTGTCTGGGGGGGTGGTCCCTTATCTTCATATATAGTACTTCATTAAGGCTTGGCAATGTATTTATTTATTTATTTTTTTTGTGACCTTGGGATTGCTTTTGTTTTGACTACTGACTCAAGATTTGCTATGTTTTGGGTTTGAATAATAATTAATCATGGTAGATCTGTGTGTGAATCATCCTTGAAAAACAATGTAGGTAGATATGCTTGTTTTTGTTTAGATTTACCAAAACTGATGTAGTGTTTAGATGGGTTACCAAAATCCATGTGATGCAGAAGCACTTTATTCTGATGTGCTTACATTCATTGGACAATAAAATAAGTGAAACCTCCAAGTTGTAGGCTACAAAAAATATGTATTGCTCAGATATAAGTTAAGTGCTTTATGTTTTAGTTTTAAATATGAGTTGTCTTCTTAGAATGTCTTTGTTTATTTCTTGTTTTATTTAATCAGATAAAGACTAAATGTTTATGGTGTTGTTGAGTATCAGTTTTGTGCATTTTGACCATTTGGTGGGGAGAAACAAATGGCAGCTGGTTAGAAACATGATGAGCTGTCACTTGGCATGAATACATTTTGAACCAATGCAGAGCAAAAAGTTTACTAATTTTTATATTTTAGTATAACTGTCTGTTTGATAATACCCAGTTCCTGATCTAGATGATCCTTTTACATATGAGTGTAAATTACCCTAAACTTACTTCTCTGGGCTGTATGAAGATAGACATGATTAAGCTCTCAAACTATTTGTCCCAGGCTTATATGACCCTAACACTGAATAGCATTTGACCATCTCTGAGGATGATGATGCCACAGTATGAGTAGAAGTTAATTAATTGTAACAATAGTTATTGGTTGTTGTTTGTCTTTCAGCTTTTCCTGGTAAGGGGTCGCCACAGCAGAACTCCGGTCCTCTAATGATTGGCAGTAGATTTTTATGAAATGCCAAGGTGCCAGCTCGATGCCCGACCTTCAACGAAGGCACGCCCATTTACACACGCATGTCTTTAGAACACTGCCCCACCATGGGGAAGACATGCATAATTCGTTATTTGTCAGCTTGGGAGGCCTAATTGCTTTGTCAAAGATGGTCTGTACTTGTTCCCTTTAGGCTTTTGAATATTTGCTAAAATTTTAATCACCCCTATTATGCCTTTGTTAAGCAATATCTACCTGATAAACATTGCAACATAGCAGAACAAACCCAAGACAACTTGAAGGTATTACTTATTATTGCCAAGAGTCTAAGGAGAAAATTCCACCACCTCCAAGCCTTCCGTACCATATCTGATGCAATCATTTGCAAGATAATCAGTTTTAAGTATTATTTTTCTGCCTTTCACACATTATTGAAGATTTCTGTGCCATTTTCTATTTTCCTGCAGTTGCTTGGAGTTTTGAGTTGCATTTTGCACTGCTGTAAAGACTCCTGTTCTGCAGTTGTAGAGCTCTGCATATACTGCATCTGTTGTTGCCAGTGCTTTTAGGCATCTATTTTTTGTTTTCCTTACACTTGGGTTCCAAATCAGTCAATTTTACATTAAGTGGGATAAAAGTGTGCACACTTGTGGCAGAAGAGGGCAGATTGTACCGATCTAAGCTGGGAAGTGCTGGTGGAAAGTTTAGTGTATGCTTATTTGACTGGCCTTGGGGCAAGCTTAATTTAAAAGTTGCTTTTTTCAGCTTGTATTTAAACCCCACACAATGTAGCAGTGGCTGACAGTGCCCTGTATAGTCAGAAGCACCTAGAAGTTGTATTTGTCGCCAATAAGAACTATCTCTGAAATTCACCATAGTCTCAAGCTGCTGAAGAACAAATAGTTTGCACGCTGAACAGCATCGCCACATTTAGTTGCTTTAGATTATACTATTATAATGCTCAAACCGATGCATATCATCTTTGAAATTTCCACAGTCTCTTGCTGTGCAAGGAGCAACTGGCTAGCATGCTGAGCAGCATCAACAAATCATGTAACTGTAGACTGCACTACATTAAGCAGCCAAACCTCCTCTGGTTGCAAATGCCACTCACCCCCGTTCTTTTCCCTTGCAAAACCATTTTAAGGACCAGCAAACATGGATATGTACTTTTCTGTTATCTCTGTAGCTAGTTTGGTGGGATATGGGTATCCTGAGGCAATGTAGCAATTGTCTCATGTTTACTGACAACCACTTAATTCTGGAACAGATGAATAAAATATTGAGAGATGTTGTTACACAATATCACTGGAGGCAAGACTCCCATATACAGAAAGAAAAAATGTCAAACAGGTTGTTAGTGACAAACACAACACGCACCACAAGGATCAGACATATAGACACACATATGCAGAGTTGCTCATATGTAACTCCCAGATGCTGTAGTCAGCAGCTCCACATGCACACAAACAAGACAGCTCCCACCACAACACATAAAACTACTCCATATAGTGTGTCAGCTCCTGAGCCCATAAGGCATAATGCCATACAAACCAATATTTTCATCATAGGAGACTCCTTTGCGAGACACACTGATGTCCCTCTTATCAGACTGAATAAGGAGAAGATCACAGTTAGTTGCCTGTCAGGGGCCTGAGATCAGTAAATCACAAGTACCAGTATGAATCAATCATAGTCCATGTGAATGTAAATAACCTGAGATGTAACCCCTCTTCCCCCAGACTATATGAAGAGAGACATGACTGACCTTTCAGAATATGTGCTGTGAGCTGGTATGAGCCTAGCATTGAGCAGCATTCTACCTTTTCCAAGCATAATGCCAGAATAGCAACAGAAAATGGTTTATTTAATAACTGGCTTAGCTACTGAATTCCATCCAAGGGGGTCCAATATTTGTCAGCCTGGGAGAACATGACTGACAGGCCATGCTACTTTGCCAGGGATGGTCTGCACCTCGCACCATAAGGCTTTTAGGTATTGGCCAAATCACCGTCCACCCCTATAATGCCTCTTTTAGGCATTGCTAAACAAATAAACCTTCCAACACAGCAAAATCTGCTCATGATAAGCTAAAGGTATTACTACTCAATGCTAGGACTCTCAATAAAAAATAACCCTCTCTGGAAGCACTCCCCACCCTGGAGAATGCTGATATCTGTGCAGTTCCTGAAACATGGTTCAAAGCCATGGGAAGCACTCTGGCTGTATAAGGCTATGACGCTTTCAATACATTCAGACCACCCACTGCTCATGAGAGGACAAAAGATGGAAGTTTAACAGTTTACACTGACACCCTCAAGTCTAGTCAGACAATATGATAAGATTCAGCTACTTCATGTCCAGCTAACCATGAGTAACCACAGGTAAAATCTATTACTATATTCTTGCTAGGTGCAGATCTTCCACCATGACCCAGGAAAACCATACCTCATACCTGAATGTAGTAGAATTCCTTACCGATAGGCCCAGTATCATATTCATAGGTCATTTTAACTACCCCTCCATTTAATGGTAAGCGTACATGAACTCTAACATGCGGAGTGAAAGATTGCTAGACTCTATCAATGTAAATGCCCTGGAACAACAAGTTTACACTCTCAGTAGGGGTACAAATATCCTAGACCTGGTACTCACAAACATGGGGTAGTGCTGCACCCCCAAGGTAATGTCCTCTCTGGTCGATCATATCACAAAGTAGTGTCCTTTGAAAGAAATATAAATCTAGAACCTTATCTAACACCAGAACCATTAAGAACTTTTCTAAGGCTAGCTACATGCAATAAAGTGATGGCATAGCTAATTTCTAATCTCCCCCAAACCCAGAAAATATGAAGGCCTATGTGGAGGTGTATGTAAAAACACTGTACAAGCATAGAAACAGCTGCATAGAAACAACAGTATCAGACTGTAATAAATCTAGGTCTAACTGCAAAAGCTATCCTAGTGGATCTCAGTATAAATAGGTGGTAAAACAAAAGAAAGAAGTCCTGTCCAGAAGTAGAAAACATGCACAACAAGGCAAAATCTTTCTCATTAGTTTAAACAAGAAAATCAGGGGATCAGTCAGATTTTCAAAAGCCAACTTCGAGGCAAAAATACCTTCCCAAGCAAAGGATAGCCATAAGCCATTTTTCAGTTATGTCGGCAAACCTTAAGGACAACCCCCAACAATGTGCAGAATTAGCTGTAGATGGAATCACCTATGCCAAGCCAGAATATATAGAAAATCTGCTGGCTGATAAATTCAGCTAGAATTTCACTCCCTCATCACCTCTGGTTATCCCCAGGAAATACCCCCAACATTCCTTCACCTGTTATCACAAAAGAACAGGTTGTCACTGTGCTCTTTAATGCTAAAAACATGGCCTCGATGGGTCCCAACAATATCTCAGAATGCCTCTTAAAAATAGCTTAAAACATGAACTAACAGGCTCATTTGGATGTCTATTTAACCACACCCTGCAGACAAGCTTTGTACCTGGGAAGCTGAGGATGGCAACGATCATACCTTTGTATAAAGGGACACAATCAAAATGCCCAGGAAATTACAGACCCATATGTCTGACTGTTCTCATATGCTAAGCCATGGAAAGAATAATCATGGATCTGATAAACAATGACATAGGAAATCCTGGACCTGATCCAGTACAGCTTCATCAGGGGCATGTCATCTTCTTTGAGAAAATCACCAAGGCCAGTGATGAGGCTAAAACAATGCATACTGCCTAGTTTAAGCTAGCAGAGGAATTTGACACAATTTACCACTTGGGTATCATAGATAAATTCAGAAAATTGGGTAAAATTCTTACATTTACCAGATGGATAGCCAACTGGCTCATGAAAAGGACACATGTTGTTAGAGTTTAATAATCCATAGCCAGCAAGATGCCATTTATTAGTGGTGCACCACAAGGCCCACTACTGGGACCTCTGCTATTTGAAATATACTCCTCTGAAGTCAAGGTTAATGTAGATGGCCTTTGGCTGACCAAGTTTGTTGATGACTGCAAGCTGGGGGCAATCACTGTAACTCCCAACCATGTAGATACCCTTCAGAATGGTCTGACTCAGACAAATAATTGCTGCCAGAGTCATGGCCTAAAACTAAATATAAAAATAAACTGCATAATAATACCCTTTGGGAAGTCAAACACCCCTGCAAATTACAGCATTAGTATCACATCCCTAACAGTGAACCCAGTGGTGAGAGATCTAGGTACACAGATATAGAGTAACGTGAACTTTGACCATCATGTATCCATGGTGTTGAATAAGTCCTTCTATGTAGAACATCTTATAAGTAAGGGCATAGCATCTAGATCCAAGGAGGTTATAGTTTCACTATATTCAGCCCTCATTAGACCAATAATTCAGTACAATGCACTTTTCAGTATTTACCTCACCAGGCACTTGCAGCAACTGGAGTGGCCTCAGATATTCCTAATAAAAAACAATACAAGGTGTAAAAAACATGTCCTTTGTGGATTGCTTGAAAGCCCTATTCCTTTACTCTGTCTCCTACTGACTATTAACAGGGTGATCTACCTCTAACCTACAAGGCATTCTCAAATATGGTCCTGATTATACTCTTACGAATTCTCAAAACAAACAACATGAGGATTACCAGAGCCAGGGATCTAAACCTGGCCTGTGACATGAACAAAACATGAAGGAGGGACAGATATGAGTCTCAGGTATTGCACTTCTCTTGAACCAGCTACCTATTCATGAAAAGCAGAGCCCTTCCTTCAAAACTCTTCAAAAGCAATTTGGATCAATTAATGGGGAATTGTAAATTCACTCCTAGAAGCCTATATCCCTTAGGGGCAGGAGTAGTCTGTTAACTACTCAAAGGCATAGGCACAAACCTAAGCTATCTTCTAGTCTTTAGGTATTGAAAATAATGACTAGGCTTATAAGGACTGTTGTGTTATTAACCAAGTAATTTCCTATGAACCTATAGACCTATAAAATATAAACATCTGAAGAGTTAAGTAAACATGGTTTAAAGCCACAGAGATCCCCCCAGGAGCAGACTACAATGCCATCCACACATTTACACCAGCAACTCCACATAAAGGGGCAAAAGGTAGAGGTTACTCAGTATTCATCAAAAAACTGTCACACCTCAAGCCTGATTAAGCAATATGACCCACCTGAACTATTTCCTATCTATTTCACCATAACAAAGTCCTATGCCATATCACTGCAAGTTATAGGTCACCCTGTATGACCCAGCACTAAATACTGGACTCACTCTGCATTGAATCTAACGTTATATCATGGGTGACTTCAACTGTCTCACTAAAAACTGGGAAACATAAACAACATCCGATGTGCAGGCCCATTGATTTCAAGACTTTATTTATCAATACAAATGCTTTGGATGACCTAGACCATACCCTCATTAGACTTATCTTAATGTATAATTCTCCTACGGATGCCAGCTTCCTTGATACTGACATCACAAACAAGTTGATACTTTGCACTCAAAGTGTTGTATTCTCATATGTCAAGTCAGATCGTAAAGGTGTCTCTTGTGAAATTAAATGAAAGCCTGTTACCATGTGCAACCCAAGTATGTTTAGAAATTATTCCAAAACAAGCCATCAGCGGCTGAGTAATATACTCATAAAATTTCAAGCCCCCCCCCCAAACCATGTGAATATGGTTGCATATGCGGAATTGTGCAGAGAAGCCCTACACCATCATGTATGCAATTGCATCAAGACAGCTGTACCACACAAAGTATGCATAGGACTAACTCAAAGGATGAACTGCCCTAGCAGAATTTCAATAGCAACAATTTATATAACAAAAAGAAAGAAAAACATGGCCAATACTAGGAAGTGTAATGTCCAGCAAGGCAAAAAATCCCTCATCAAACTAAATAAGCAACTCAGGAGTTTTATTAAATTTACCAAAGCTATAATTGAGGTAATGATAATCTTGCAGGCAAAGAACAAACATAAAGCCTTCTTCAGCTATGTATGCAACCTCAAAGATTCAGCACATTATACACAACAGTTGTCCATCTGCACAAGGGAGGGTCATCTACTCACCCAGAAAATTACAGATCTATAAGTCTGACTAGTTGAATATACAAGACTATGGAAAGAATTATCATAAATATTATATATAAAGACATAAGAAATTTTCAGATACTGAATCCAAACAAGTTTGAATTGATAAGGGCAGATCATGCCTGCTCAACCTGGCAGACTTCTTTGAAAACATTAAACAAAGCTACGGACAAGGGTAAAATGGTATACACTATTATCTTCACTTGACCGAGATATTCAACACTATTCCTTATTCAGATATTGTTGACAAACTCACAAAACTATGTGTAAACCCCTGTGGTCACCCATTAGATAGCCAGCTGGCTCACAAATAGAACTCAGGAAGTCAGGCTAGGGGGCTTTCCCTCCACAAAAAGGATAGTTAACAATGCAGGAACCACTTCTTTTCATCATCTACTTTTCTGAAGTGAAAGATAAAGTTAAAGGTTTCTGGCTGACCAAGATTGCAGATGACTGCAAGATCAGCATTACGATAGAGTCCACCAAAGACACTAATGTCACCCAAGAGTGTTTGTTGCCACTAATAATAGGTTCCAAAGCCATGGTCTAAAACTGAATGCCAAAATATGCATAAAAGTATCTTTTGGAAAGTTGGTCTCTACTGGAATTACCACATAGACAATACACCCCTAACAGTAGGCCCAGTGGCTATCGACTTGAAAAGATATGTAGACAGTGACCTGGCCTTTGAATACCATGTGTGTAATGTTGTAAAGAAAGTATTCTTATATTGCATAACTCATTATCAAGGGTATGGCATTTAGGTCCAAAAAAGGTATGTCCCACTGTACTAAACCTTTATTAGACTAATCAAAGTGTATAATTCTCCATTCAGTATGTATCTTAGCGAACATATTCAGCAATGCCTATAGAGCCTCACTGCAAAATGAATACAAGGAGTAAACCACATTAAATATGTAGACTACCTCAAAGCCTTATCTGTATACTCAGTCTCCTAAAGACTACTGAGAGGTGATATGTGTCTGGCTTATAAGGCATCATCTCAACCAGTACTAACAGACCTGCTACATATAAACAATTATCACATCATTAGACATACCCAATCCAAGGATCTATACCTCATTTTCAATACAAACAGAACATGTTTTAGGGACAGATATGTTTCACAGTGACTGCTCCAGCTATAGAACAGGCTGTCAATCCATGTGAAGTAGTGTTTGTCCCAAACACTATTGAAACATAGCCTGGACCAATGAAATGGAAACTGAAAATTTACCTTTGGACTTGTACTTATCCCCTAATGGACAGAGGCAGCTTATAAATAGTCTGCCATCTAAACACAGCTATATGCCCCTGGGTAATTTATCACATAATTTATATATGGCATGAGTGGCTAGGCTTAAAAAGGTGTCTCGGAGTCGTTACCCTAGTAATCTCCTATGAAACTATGAGAAGCTTTATAATAAGGATTGTTGCCAGTGCAATGAGTGGATTCTACTCCAGAACATGATTTCCAGACAATAGAAATATATAGATGTGCATTTAGCTTTTAAAAATACACGTCGGATAGTTATGTTGTATTCTGAAATAACAGTAGCAAAGCAAAACTCACTGAACACCACAGTGTGAGTACTTATAGAAATCACATGGGAAAACATACTGTTGGTTCAAAATCTTTTACCAGTGAACAGTAATCAAACATGCTACATATGCAGTGATAATTAGACTGCCAATGTTTTGTACATTTGTGTAACATTGCTGAGGTCTATGCTACACACTGACTCATTTTAAATTAAGTATTTTGCTTGTACAAGTCTGACAACTGACCCATATACAGAGTCTGACAAACAAAACCATCAAGTATATTTTACTGTCCATGTCACAAAATTGGAATACAACAATTAATGAATGAAAGAATGAATGAATGAATAAATAAGGACAGTATATAAAGATGAAAGCAAACATTAAAGCAGAGAACAAGGTCTGCAAAATGTTAAAGAGCTGCTTCCTCTAGTACAGGGTTTGATTCCATCAGCCTCCACTTGCTTACTGTGTGACTTTGAGCAAGTCACTTAACAAGCGATTGCACCAGCAATGTCCTAAAAAGAAGTATTTGTGCAGTGGCCTTACCAATTTAGCAAACAAAAAAGCACTTTTATCTCAAGATTTCAAAAACTGCATTAGAGTAAACTGCTGTTTTTTTTTTTTTTTTTTTTTTTTTTTTTAGGGGATTACTGTAATGCTGCTGCAAGGAACACTGAAATGAAATTAAGTCTGTGAGGTCAACTATATACCCATCAATCTTGAGCATAACTATTGACCTTAATGGACAATATTATTAATATTACTAGTAGTGTTAAGGATTTAACTAGTTCTTTGGTTACCCTTATAGGTTGGACATGGGGGCCAGATCCCAAAAGACAGTTGCTCTCCATGTAAGCGATCGCTTACACAAAAAACAAATCTTTTGGAATCGGGCCCATGGAATCAGAAAATAACTGCAGAAAATAATGGCAATAATCAGTTGTTAAAAAGTCTAAGTACTATCCATTTGTTTGTTATTAAGTGAAATGGAAATTTAAAATTTGTGATGAAATAAAACATTGGTCAAGCTGATAATATTGATATTACCAAACAAGCAGGATTTTATTCCTATGGATTTTGTTAATATTGCCATTGTATTCATGTTTGTTAATGATTCATAATTTTGACTTATTTCAATTTTAGTTCAGTTTATTCCAAAAAAAATTAGCACTAGCCTAGTCTTCTAACTAATACGTAATACAGTTTATAAATAACTGGCAATGCCAATCATATGTGTGTGTATCTAAAAAGTTTTCTTTTTGGAGTATAATGCAAATGATTGCCAGTCTAATGAAAATTTTGACTTTCGCTCTTCTTATATTTTCCCTTATCTATAAAGCTGTTCAGTAACCTCCTTGCCTTTTGTTTTTAGTTTTATCTTTTTTTGTTTAATAGAGCTGTCTTGAACATTTATCAATAATCTCAGTAATGTTTTAAAAATGTTATTTACCGCTTACCAGTTTCATTGTGAATGTAATAACACAATTTGCTGAAGATACAAGTCTCACTGCACAAATGGACAATCAAGAAAAGTTGTATCAGGCTTGTGGGGAAGTCATGTCGAATGATAAAAGCCAACATTTTAGCTGAAGAAAACCATAAAATGAGCAGAGAAATGGGCAAAAGTTAGATATTATCTGTTAAGAAACACTGAAAATGGACATGCATAGAAAACATAAATAATGTTTACTATCCCAGGTTAGAAAACCTGAACACAACTATCCATTTGAAAAGCAATATGCGTTTGGAACTGCAGCACTTTCAAGTGTAAATAATCCATTTCTCTCAAAACAATTTATCTAAAATGCTTTTGCACATTTATAAATGTTATAAGATAACAAAAGACTATTTCCGATAAATAGCTTGTTGGCTGTCTTGAACTGCTTTTAAAAGCAATAATGTAATTTGTAGAAATGGAGTAGTTTTTTTTTTATTTCAGTAAATTGAAAGCATGTGTTTTGCTAAAAGAAAAAAAAAATCATTGTTATGACCTTTTCGTTTAATCTTTATAATTATTTTAAATACACGACTGTCTTAAACAGAATATATACTCTCAAAAAGCTTGTGAATATTTATGAGTCCTGCATCTGACATATAAAGCCTTGCTCCTGATGTTAAAACTGGGTCTGCTTAATTGTGCATATTGATTTAACAGACTTTTATTGCTGTAATCTTGTTTTGATCCAGTAGTTCCATCAAACATATTAGACATATCAGGCATACAATTATTTCTTTATTAATGCAATGGAGGTGCTAAGGATGTTAGTAGGAATGTTACATTTTTAAAGGACAGATGGAGCATCATTTCTTTATAGCCTCTAAATATGCCCTCATCCTGAGAACATAGCTTTTTTGTACACTGTTAGCTACAAATTTATGGCAAAATAATTCACTTGCAGATAAATAGAGCTAGATTACAAGACAATCAGAGCAGAACTGCAGATGCTCTCCAATGATGAGGTGTCCTTGCCCTAAACATTGATTGCAGATATTTTTCAAATCAAACAAGAAGTACGAGGGAGAAGATGCACATTTGGGAGCGCCATGATTGCTGGTCAGTCAATTTACACCATTGCATGTTAATGAATTCTAAGTCATGTAAAGTCAATGAGTGATTTTGCAAAGTTGTGGCATAAATCAATAGTAAAAATCTACTATAACCTAGAGAACAAGAATATATTTAGGTATTCTGTGACCCAAGAATGAGTATGGAATACGGTCTAATGCTTTTAATATATGCAAAGAATATCCCAGGCAAGCTAATGTTTACATCTATCTGACTTGGCAATACCTGGTAGTTGGAGCAGACTGTTATGGCAGTGAGCTGTATTCCCTGTGGTGTGGGGTTTGAATCCTTCAGTCCTCATTTACCTACTCTGTGACCTTGAGCAAGCCACTTAACAAGATGTTGCTTTCAGATTGTTCCTGAAAAAGGATTGCTTGTTAGTGGGACTAACTGGATAACAAATGGGTATTATCAGACCCATACACCAATGAAGAAGGCTTTTTGGGTAACTACACATAACTAAGAAGCCATCACAAAATGTATATCAGGCACATGTAGAATGTATGTACTTGAAACGACCACAGATTGAAATGTACCCTACAACTACAGAAACATAGATAAATATTCATGATAACAGTACAATAGAAGAACATGGAGGAAAAAAACTTCCTGCATAGGTGCAGAAAGTCTATAAATTCATCTTTTTTTTTTTTTTTTCAAACAACTAACATATCAAGACTTGGGAACCATTTATACAAGTGATGATAATTTTAAACTATTTCTTAATATCTCAAATGTGCACTTGTACAAAAGTTCACATGATGTATATATAACCGACCAACTTATTTAGTCTGTAAATATATGTATATCATAAATAATTCCTAATACTATGTAACAATGAAATCTGCATGTATTTTCTGAATGTAATACAGTACAGTTCATGAATATGGTAACTTCATATGGGAATACTCTGTGATATTCCTTATTGGCATTATTTGATAACATTATTCTGTTACTACTGCCTTGGCCCAGATAATGGCTGAAATGAGTTCCTGAATCAGGTCAGCTGTCTAGTTAACAAAAGTGAAATAAATAAATAAATATGCACGGCAAACTGTAAAATGCAAAGACAGGAAAGCTCAACAAAGTAAGCGACCACTATCAAAATATACTATGCTCAGAGAAAGAAAATCCGTTTTCTTGTCAGCTGCAGGCAAGTTCTCAAAGACTGGCAAGAATTGTGTCATTGTGGATGCAAAGACATCTCTGGGTTTACAATGAGGCATGCTGATTATGAAGGCATGCTTCCCATACCTCTCAGCTTCTTAGATCAAGAAATCTGAATAAAGCCAAATGTAATGAAGGGGGAAAGGCCTACAATCAGGGAGAGATTTTAAATATTGTCCTATAAACTTAGAAAGTGTCTAGAAAAATGATTTTGCATTATCATGCATTTTTGAATGATATGAAGTCTGAATCTCAAACTTATTTAGTTATTCAATTCTCACTGATTTGCCAAAAAAACACAAATTGTACAAGGATCAGACCAAAAATATAAGGCAAATATCTGGACATCCTGCAAAAATCTGGACGGTTGAGAGGTATGAAATTGCTTTCTGAATTTTCTTTTGATACCAAACTCAGGACAGCTAACCAGAGTTGTGTTATCAATTATGTGTTGTTTTGTGGACTGACTTTCATCTTTTGTTAATATTAAATGAAGAACTTCACAGTCTCTCTTTTGGAGTCAGCTGTACTGTTGATCCTTCTCAGGCTCTGGTCACAACTTTGACTTGATTGCAAATAGCTTGCAATATAGTAATGCAATGCAGTAATTGTATATAAACACTGCACAAGTACTAATTATGGATATTCAGAAACTTTTAAATAAACTGTTAAAAGGACAAACAAATTCAGAGACTGTCTTGAATATTTAAAGGTTCTATATTTTGGGGGTTGTTTAACAGATTGCAGCCTCCTTTAATTACTGCGGATCACTGACTACCCTACTGAATAGACGTGTAGCATCTTCACTATGTACTACCACTTAGAATACTATTTAGTCTGCTCACATGATGCAGTGGTATACAGCCCTGACTACAGCGGACATAGCCTAATTTCAAATAGCACCTTGGTCACTTGACAGAGATGACATGTGACAGGGAAGGAATGTGGAGGTATGGCCAGCATGCCTGTCCTGAGGGAGTAGGATTTCAGATGGCATTCTGCAACTACATTTGAACAGCTTAGCACTCTGGGACCTGCTACTTGGTGTATACCTTCAGTGGTAACTAAATAAAACTGAGAATTGCACATGGCCAACGTGGGTGGAACCATACATAAGTGAACATAGATACCAAATTATTTTGTCATCATCTATGTCTGTCTACTGAAACAATCACACCAAGTGCCATAATTCATTTGTACTCTCTCCCTGCCTTTTCTTACTCCATAGAGACGGATACTGATTTTTAGTTAAGAAAGAAGGAAATTAGATATTCGTGTGGTAATGTTCTATACCATACCCCTTAATGTCAACTGTAATGTTCAGTCATTGCAGAGATTATATCATAATCTTTTAGTGTTTCTAGAAGTAAACAAAATTGTAGCCTATTCAAAATGCTAAATCACAAATGAAACAAATGAGCAGGTTAGCAGGTAGGAGATACAAGGCAAAATACAAGTTATAATGGAAGCAGTCCACCTTATCAAGGGACTACATGCTAATAGCCAGTACTTTGACAACCTCTTATTAGTAAACAGGCAGGATATAAAGATGATGACCTATTAAATAACTAATGTTTTCCAGCAGAGTAATAATGTATGAAGAGAACCCAGTAAACAGTTACATGACTTCATGGCAGGATATTAAGCAGCCGTGAAGCACAGACTCATAAATAAATAAATAATAATAAACACCATCTTGTTTACTCCTGCTAATAATTGATGTTTTATGAGGTTCAAATAAAAAAGTAAATAAAGAAAAACAACAACAATAAAAAAGAAAACGCAAATACTAAAAAATTATTTTGGGGTTGGCTTTATTGGCCTGAATGTATCCATAAAGACTTAAAAAATTAAAAGTCATTGGCATTCAGAAACCATTAAGTTGAAACATAGGAAAATCCATAAGGGGTCATTTGATATATTCCATGGACCTCCACTACAGGAAATTTAAAGTATTACACAGTGAAGACATTAGCTTGCCAGTGTCTTTCATGCAGTTTTTACTGAATGGTTTCTCTGTGTGATCCTCTTACTTTTTGGTTAAAGTAACAAAAGTAACTGCAGAACTAGCTATAAGCTGATATTTTACTTTCTGTTTACTATCAGCAGTTAAAAAAATCCACATATAATGAGCATGCTGAAAAAATTAAATAAAACTAAATAAAACTAATACAGAATGTGATTAACTGCAGCAAGGAAGCACAAGGATTGTGTGTGTGTGTGTGTGTGTGTGTGTGTGTGTGTGTGTGTGTGTGTGTGTGTGTGTGTGTGCGTGTATTTTTCTTGGGGACCATTTGAAATGTTGGGATGTCCTAAAGCGAATTCTGAAACATGAAGACCCACTGGTCGAAAGATCGGAGTTACATATATTAAGTCCGAGATGCCGTTTCTCAGAATATTCCCTTTTCTCCAAAGTATGGTGACTTTGGTGTTGGCATATATCTATATCTATATGCAAATATATAAACTCAGGGTTTGTGGGGGAATACCTCTCAACCACTTAGTGCAATGCCTAAAATAATAGGGGGTCCAAAGCCCAAAAATGGGGACAGATTTTAAGTATTGTTCTTATAAACTTAATAATTTGCTAGAATAATAGGACTTATGTTAGTATGTATTTTCTGAAGGATATAAATTCTGAAACTGAAATGTATGTCATTATTTAATGACTTCAGTCCTCAGTGATTTACCAGAAAACCACAAATTTTATGAAGAACAGACTAAAACATAAGGCAAAAATCTGGACATTCTGCAAAATCTGTAAAGTTGAGAGGTATAATGGGGAGATTTCCCCTTCCTCCCTGCAAAAACGTTTTAAGGAGATTTGCACTTTTCTTGTGATTTTGGCCTAGTGGGCTAATGCATTATGCTGTAGTTTGCAGAGTCCTATGATCAAGACTTGGCAGAGATGATTTTTTCGAGTGTGAGGTTGGCATAATGGTTAAGGTGTTTACCTTACAGACATAAGGTGTAGGGTTTAATTCTCACATGGGGTAAATAGGTATACTTGAAATGGCGGCCAATGGCAGTTAGCCCAGTACTAATCTATGAACCTGTAAATAATGGATCTCAAGGACAGACAGTTGTAAGCTTAGTTGATAACACCTATTCTAAATTTGCCTCCAGCACGAAAGTGGGCAGTACAAGATGGACTGGGGCTAGTATGTAAGACTACCTTTCTAAACATATAGTTTACTGTGAAGGTTGCAAAGATGCTATTGTGCTTGACTTGAACTGGAAATTTGTTACAAAAATAGGGAATATCCAAAAAACACCAAAGCTCACAGGAATACAGTAATCACAGCTCCACAAAGTGAATAAGGCAGCAAAATTTAATCTTGTTTGAATGTCCAATGAAACAAATATTAAATCATCCTGATATAAATTTCCAGCAATACTTCTCAAAAAATCCCAAGAGTCCTTAAAGATGCCCACCTTCTCAGACCAAACCTTTTTTAGCCTCAAGTCCAAATATTTGGCTAGTGGATAGGCTTTAGATCTTGTTGCTGCCACAATTGGTCTGAGAGGTGGTTTGTCAACATCCTTATGGACCTTGGGTATACCAAAATTTGAAGGAACTTTAGGTTTATCCATAACTAGGTATTGATATACTTCTTGACTAATCATGTCATCCTTAACCATTTCTTTTAAAATAAAATCAATTTTCCTATATGCAACATTAATTTCGTTGCGAGACACTCTGGTATATCTATCCGTTTTATTTAACATGTCCAACATTTTGGCTGAGTATGTAATACTACCCATAATAACCACTCCTCCTGCCTTGTCAGGCTTCATAACCCTGACATTCTCATTTTTCCTCAAAGAATTCAACAAGTCATTTTTCTCTTTGCTCAGGTTGTAATGCCTACTTGAATTGCTTAGACTCTGTCTGAGCTCCATTTCAACCTGGGTCTCAAAATTCTTGAGCTGGGGGTAGAGGACTGGATTGTACATGCTCTTTTTCTTAATTAAATGGACATTAGGTCCGTTATTTTGTATAATAAGTTCTAAATTATTTTTCCTCAAAAATAATTTCAAGTCTATTAAGACACTGGAGATGATACTCACAGTACTTGGTACAAATTTAAGTCCTTTACTAAACAAGCTAAAGTACACATGGTCCATATCTTAATAACTCTAATTGAATATGCTGACATTCTGATACATATGTCTGTAACCTTCCACTACAATATGTCCATCTTCAAGCATATCTTGTGCCATGCTACAGTTCTGAACATTTAAACTTAGTACCTCCTCCCTTTCTGTTGTCCCCCCCTGGGGTAGTGATAATTCACTGGTGCCTGTTTGATTCTCTCCGACCTCCTCAATGGGGGGAATTCTAAAGGTCATCTAGAACATACCCCCCCGATCTACTGCACCTTGAAAATTAGTATAATCACCTTCAGTATTCCATTCCATGTTATCAGCTCTCTCCCAGGGTCCGTCCCCACTACATGATTAGTATTATTCCAGTATTGTCTCCTGGTGTTGGTCCTGGGTTTGGGATAAGAGCATTGTTCACTATACTCCACTAGGTGCCTATCCAATTGTTTACATTTTCTATCATAAATATACTTACATTGTTCTTCAATTTTGTTCTTCACTTTAAAATACTTTGTTTTTTCTGCATCCACTTTAAACAAGAGGTCTGTTACTATGGCATTATTAATTTTGTTTATATTTTTATACAATGTACCCATTTCTTTTTCATTGTTATTAATAATAGCTCTCATAATATCTAATCTACCACCATTAAAAATTTTGAGCAACTCTTTATGAAATTCACTACCCTCCCTCACATTGTTGGGATATTTAAAAATACGTAATCCCTTCGGCACAATTTCCCTCCCAATGCATTCCTTTAAGTAACAGTTGTCCATATGCAAGATTTTATAACTGAACATCAAATCATACAATAAATTAACATTTGTGTTGTAACTGTTCACATTCTGATTATTCAATGTCCTAGTCATGTCCGAGTAACTGTCAGCAAAATTACAGTTACTTTTAAGCCATTGAGAAACTGCATGAATTCCCCCCCCCCATTGCACAGTCCTAGTAACATTTTCGGTGTTGTTAACACCGCTAGTAGCTAAATTGGAACAGTCACCTTGTTGTTCTAGAATTCTGGTTTCCTTCCTTCAACTTAAATTGCGGTTCGTAGATCCGGATAACAAATGCATTTCTCCTCGATCTCCTTGACTTAAAAAAACATGCTGAATTCTCCATTGTTCCGAATTCTCTCCCCTCCGTCCTCAAGGCAACTGTTTGTCCAGTAACAATTCTGGAAGTGACGTTGGACATCCTAGTTGTTTAGATAATGCCTCCTGGTTGCCAGGCAAAGAATCTGCTCCATGATTGACATAAAATGAAATGCCAGCCGATCTAGTTGGGTGCTGAGTCAGAATAGCCACCAACTGTGTAGTTGCCCTTCCGCTCGTGCAAGCCTCTTGCTCACACTCTGTAAGTCACTTGCTCTTCCAGCTGAAGAGCTGATGCTGGCCTCCTAATCTTCCATAAAGTAACACAAAACTCAAACCTCAAAAACAAGGAGGAAATAGTGCCTTGAAAGTCACAATAACCAAAAAACACAAAAGCACACAGGTATCCAGTAAATACAGCTCCACAAAATGAATAAGGCAGCAAAATTTAATCTTGTTTGAATGTCCAATGTAACAAATATTAAATCACAGTGATATAAATTTCCACCAATTCTTCTCAAAAAATCCAGGGAGTCCTTAAGGATGCCCACCTTCTAAGACCAAACCTTTTTTAGCCTCAAGTCCAAATATTTGGCTAGTGGATAGGTTTTAGATCCTGCTGCTGCCACAATTGGTCAGAGAGTTAGGTTGTGGGTTGCTAATAGCCAGTACTTTGACAACCTCTTATTAGTAAACAGGCAGGATATAAAGATGATGACCTATTAAATAACTAATGTTTTCCAGCAGAGTAATAATGTATGAAGAGAACCCAGTAAACAGTTACATGACTTCATGGCAGGATATTAAGCAGCCGTGAAGCACAGACTCATAAATAAATAAATAATAATAAACACCATCTTGTTTACTCCTGCTAATAATTGATGTTTTATGAGGATCAAATAAAAAAGTAAATAAAGAAAAACAACAACAATAAAAAAGAAAACGCAAATACTAAAAAATTATTTTGGGGTTGGCTTTATTGGCCTGAATGTATCCATAAAGACTTAAAAAATTAAAAGTCATTGGCATTCAGAAACCATTAAGTTGAAACATAGGAAAATCCATAAGGGGTCATTTGCATATATTCCATGGACCTCCACTACAGGAAATTTAAAGTATTACACAGTGAAGACACTAGCTTGCCAGTGTCTTTCATGCAGTTTTTACTGAATGGTTTCTCTGTGTGATCCTCTTACTTTTGGTTAAAGTAACAAAAGTAACTGCAGAACTAGCTATAAGCTGATATTTTACTTTCTGTTTACTATCAGCAGTTAAAAAAATCCACATATAATGAGCATGCTGAAAAATTAAATAAAACTAAATAAAACTAATACAGAATGTGATTAACTGCAGCAAGGAAGCACAAGGATTGTGTGTGTGTGTGTGTGTGTGTGTGTGTGTGTGTGTGTGTGTGTGTGTGTGTGTGTGTGTGTGTGTGTGTGTGTGTGTGTGTGTGCGTGTATTTTTCTTGGGGACCATTTGAAATGTTGGGATGTCCTAAAGCGAATTCTGAAACATGAAGACCCACTGGTCGAAAGATCGGAGTTACATATATTAAGTCCGAGATGCCGTTTCTCAGAATATTCCCTTTTCTCCAAAGTATGGTGACTTTGGTGTTGGCATATATCTATATCTATATGCAAATATATAAACTCAGGGGTTGTGGGGGAATACCTCTCAACCACTTAGTGCAATGCCTAAAATAATAGGGGGTCCAAAGCCCAAAAATGGGGACAGATTTTAAGTATTGTTCTTATAAACTTAATAATTTGCTAGAATAATAGGACTTATGTTAGTATGTATTTTCTGAAGGATATAAATTCTGAAACTGAAATGTATGTCATTATTTAATGACTTCAGTCCTCAGTGATTTACCAGAAAACCACAAATTTTATGAAGAACAGACTAAAACATAAGGCAAAAATCTGGACATTCTGCAAAAATCTGTAAAGTTGAGAGGTATAATGGGGAGATTTCCCCTTCCTCCCTGCAAAAACGTTTTAAGGAGATTTGCACTTTTCCTGTGATTTTGGCCTAGTGGGCTAATGCATTATGCTGTAGTTTGCAGAGTCCTATGATCAAGACTTGGCAGAGATGATTTTTTCGAGTGTGAGGTTGGCATAATGGTTAAGGTGTTTACCTTACAGACATAAGGTGTAGGGTTTAATTCTCACATGGGGTAAATAGGTATACTTGAAATGGCCCCCAATGGCAGTTAGCCCAGTATTAATCTATGAACCTGTAAATAATGGATCTCAAGGACAGACAGTTGTAAGCTTAGTTGATAACACCTATTCTAAATTTGCCTCCAGCACGAAAGTGGGCAGTACAAGATGGACTGGGGCTAGTATGTAAGACTACCTTTCTAAACATATAGTTTACTGTGAAGGTTGCAGAGATGCTATTGTGCTTGACTTGAACTGGAAATTTGTTACAAAAATAGGGAATATCCAAAAAACACCAAAGCTCACAGGAATACAGTAATCACAGCTCCACAAAGTGAATAAGGCAGCAAAATTTAATCTTGTTTGAATGTCCAATGTAACAAATATTAAATCATCCTGATATAAATTTCCAGCAATACTTCTCAAAAATCCCAAGAGTCCTTAAAGATGCCCACCTTCTCAGACCAAACCTTTTTTAGCCTCAAGTCCAAATATTTGGCTAGTGGATAGGCTTTAGATCTTGTTGCTGCCACAATTGGTCTAAGAGGTGGTTTGTCAACATCCTTATGGACCTTGGGTATACCAAAATTTGAAGGAACTTTAGGTTTATCCATAACTAGGTATTGATATACTTCTTGACTAATCATGTCATCCTTAACCATTTCTTTTAAAATAAAATCAATTTTCCTATATGCAACATTAATTTCGTTGCGAGACACTCTGGTATATCTATCCGTGTTATTTAACATGTCCAACATTTTGGCTGAGTATGTAATACTACCCATAATAACCACTCCTCCTGCCTTGTCAGGCTTCATAACCCTGACATTCTCATTTTTCCTCAAAGAATTCAACAAGTCATTTTCCTCTTTACTCAGGTTGTAATGCCTACTTGAATTGCTTAGACTCTGTCTGAGCTCCATTTCAACCTGGGTCTCAAAATTCTTGAGCTGGGGGTAGAGGACTGGATTGTACGTGCTCTTTTTCTTAATTAAATGGACATTAGGTCCGTTATTTTGTATAATAAGTTCTAAATTATTTTTCCTCAAAAATAATTTCAAGTCTATTAAGACACTGGAGATGATACTCACAGTACTTGGTACAAATTTAAGTCCTTTACTAAACAAGCTAAAATAAACATGGTCCATATCTTAATAACTATAATTGAATATGCTGACATTCTGATACATATGTCTGTAACCTTCCACTACAATATGTCCATCTTCAAGCATATCTTGTGCCATGCTACAGTTCTGAACATTTAAACTTAGTACCTCCTCCCTTTCTGTTGTCCCCCCTGGGGTAGTGATAATTCATTGGTGCCTGTTTGATTCTCTCCGACCTCCTCAACGGGGGGAATTCTAAAGGTCATCTAGAACATACCCCCCCGATCTACTGCACCTTGAAAATTAGTATAATCACCTTCAGTATTCCATTCCATGTTATCAGCTCTCTCCCAGGGTCCGTCCCCACTACATGATTAGTATTATTCCAGTATTGTCTCCTGGTGTTGGTCCTGGGTTTGGGATAAGAGCATTGTTCACTATACTCCACTAGGTGCCTATCCAATTGTTTACATTTTCTATCATAAATATACTTACATTGTTCTTCAATTTTGTTCTTCACTTTAAACTACTTTGTTTTTTCTGCATCCACTTTAAACAAGAGGTCTGTTACTATGGCATTATTAATTTTGTTTATATTTTTATACAATGTACCCATTTCTTTTTCATTGTTATTAATAATAGCTCTCATAATATCTAATCTACCACCGTTAAAAATTTTGAGCAACTCTTTATGAAATTCACTACCCTCCCTCACATTGTTGGGATATTTAAAAATACGTAATCCCTTCGGCACAATTTCCCTCCCAATGCATTCCTTTAAGTAACAGTTGTCCATATGCAAGATTTTATAACTGAACATCAAATCATACAATAAATTTACATTTGTGTTGTAACTGTTCACATTTTGATTATTCAATGTCCTAGTCATGTCCGAGTAACTGTCAGCAAAATTACAGTTACTTTTAAGCCATTGAGAAACTGCATGAATTCCCCCCCATTGCACAGTCCTAGTAACATTTTCGGTGTTGTTAACACCGCTAGTAGCTAAATTGGAACAGTCACCTTGTTGTTCTAGGATTCTGGTTTCCTTCCTTCAACTTAAATTGCGGTTCGTAGATCCGGATAACAAATGCATTTCTCCTCGATCTCCTTGACTTAAAAAAACATGCTGAATTCTCCATTGTTCCGAATTCTCTCCCCTCCGTCCTCAAGGCAACTGTTTGTCCAGTAACAATTCTGGAAGTGACGTTGGACATCCTAGTTGTTTAGATAATGCCTCCTGGTTGCCAGGCAAAGAATCTGCTCCATGATTGACATAAAATGAAATGCCAGCCGATCTAGTTGGGTGCTGAGTCAGAATAGCCACCAACTGTGTAGTTGCCCTTCTGCTCGTGCAAGCCTCTTGCTCACACTCTGTAAGTCACTTGCTCTTCCAGCTGAAGAGCTGATGCTGGTCTCCTAATCTTCCATAAAGTAACACAAAACTCAAACCTCAAAAACAAGGAGGAAATAGTGCCTTGAAAGTCACAATAACCATAAAACACAAAAGCACACAGGTATCCAGTAAATACAGCTCCACAAAATGAATAAGGCAGCAAAATTTAATCTTGTTTGAATGTCCAATGTAATAAATATTAAATCACAGTGATATAAATTTCCACCAATTCTTCTCAAAAAATCCAGGGAGTCCTTAAGGATGCCCACCTTCTAAGACCAAACCTTTTTTAGCCTCAAGTCCAAATATTTGGCTAGAGGATAGGTTTTAGATCCTGCTGCTGCCACAACTGGTCAGAGAGTTAGGTTGTAGGTTGCTAATAGCCAGTACTTTGACAACCTCTTATTAGTAAACAGGCAGGATATAAAGATGATGACCTATTAAATAACTAATGTTTTCCAGCAGAGTAATAATGTATGAAGAGAACCCAGTAAACAGTTACATGACTTCATGGCAGGATATTAAGCAGCCGTGAAGCACAGACTCATAAATAAATAAATAATAATAAACACCATCTTGTTTACTCCTGCTAATAATTGATGTTTTATGAGGATCAAATAAAAAAGTAAATAAAGAAAAACAACAACAATAAAAAAGAAAATGCAAATACTAAAAAATTATTTTGGGGTTGGCTTTATTGGCCTGAATGTATCCATAAAGACTTAAAAAATTAAAAGTCATTGGCATTCAGAAACCATTAAGTTGAAACATAGGAAAATCCATAAGGGGTCATTTGATATATTCCATGGACCTCCACTACAGGAAATTTAAAGTATTACACAGTGAAGACATTAGCTTGCCAGTGTCTTTCATGCAGTTTTTACTGAATGGTTTCTCTGTGTGATCCTCTTACTTTTTGGTTAAAGTAACAAAAGTAACTGCAGAACTAGCTATAAGCTGATATTTTACTTTCTGTTTACTATCAGCAGTTAAAAAAATCCACATATAATGAGCATGCTGAAAAAATTAAATAAAACTAAATAAAACTAATACAGAATGTGATTAACTGCAGCAAGGAAGCACAAGGATTGTGTGTGTGTGTGTGTGTGTGTGTGTGTGTGTGTGTGTGTGTGTGTGTGTGTGTGTGTGTGTGTGCGTGTATTTTCTTGGGGACCATTTGAAATGTTGGGATGTCCTAAAGCGAATTCTGAAACATGAAGACCCACTGGTCGAAAGATCGGAGTTACATATATTAAGTCCGAGATGCCGTTTCTCAGAATATTCCCTTTTCTCCAAAGTATGGTGACTTTGGTGTTGGCATATATCTATATCTATATGCAAATATATAAACTCAGGGTTTGTGGGGGAATACCTCTCAACCACTTAGTGCAATGCCTAAAATAATAGGGGTCCAAAGCCCAAAAATGGGGACAGATTTTAAGTATTGTTCTTATAAACTTAATAATTTGCTAGAATAATAGGACTTATGTTAGTATGTATTTTCTGAAGGATATAAATTCTGAAACTGAAATGTATGTCATTATTTAATGACTTCAGTCCTCAGTGATTTACCAGAAAACCACAAATTTTATGAAGAACAGACTAAAACATAAGGCAAAAATCTGGACATTCTGCAAAATCTGTAAAGTTGAGAGGTATAATGGGAGATTTCCCTTCCTCCCTGCAAAAACGTTTTAAGGAGATTTGCACTTTTCTTGTGATTTTGGCCTAGTGGGCTAATGCATTATGCTGTAGTTTGCAGAGTCCTATGATCAAGACTTGGCAGAGATGATTTTTTCGAGTGTGAGGTTGGCATAATGGTTAAGGTGTTTACCTTACAGACATAAGGTGTAGGGTTTAATTCTCACATGGGGTAAATAGGTATACTTGAAATGGCCCCAATGGCAGTTAGCCCAGTACTAATCTATGAACCTGTAAATAATGGATCTCAAGGACAGACAGTTGTAAGCTTAGTTGATAACACCTATTCTAAATTTGCCTCCAGCACGAAAGTGGGCAGTACAAGATGGACTGGGGCTAGTATGTAAGACTACCTTTCTAAACATATAGTTTACTGTGAAGGTTGCAAAGATGCTATTGTGCTTGACTTGAACTGGAAATTTGTTACAAAAATAGGGAATATCCAAAAAACACCAAAGCTCACAGGAATACAGTAATCACAGCTCCACAAAGTGAATAAGGCAGCAAAATTTAATCTTGTTTGAATGTCCAATGAAACAAATATTAAATCATCCTGATATAAATTTCCAGCAATACTTCTCAAAAAATCCCAAGAGTCCTTAAAGATGCCCACCTTCTCAGACCAAACCTTTTTTAGCCTCAAGTCCAAATATTTGGCTAGTGGATAGGCTTTAGATCTTGTTGCTGCCACAATTGGTCTGAGAGGTGGTTTGTCAACATCCTTATGGACCTTGGGTATACCAAAATTTGAAGGAACTTTAGGTTTATCCATAACTAGGTATTGATATACTTCTTGACTAATCATGTCATCCTTAACCATTTCTTTTAAAATAAAATCAATTTTCCTATATGCAACATTAATTTCGTTGCGAGACACTCTGGTATATCTATCCGTTTTATTTAACATGTCCAACATTTTGGCTGAGTATGTAATACTACCCATAATAACCACTCCTCCTGCCTTGTCAGGCTTCATAACCCTGACATTCTCATTTTTCCTCAAAGAATTCAACAAGTCATTTTTCTCTTTGCTCAGGTTGTAATGCCTACTTGAATTGCTTAGACTCTGTCTGAGCTCCATTTCAACCTGGGTCTCAAAATTCTTGAGCTGGGGGTAGAGGACTGGATTGTACATGCTCTTTTTCTTAATTAAATGGACATTAGGTCCGTTATTTTGTATAATAAGTTCTAAATTATTTTTCCTCAAAATAATTTCAAGTCTATTAAGACACTGGAGATGATACTCACAGTACTTGGTACAAATTTAAGTCCTTTACTAAACAAGCTAAAGTACACATGGTCCATATCTTAATAACTCTAATTGAATATGCTGACATTCTGATACATATGTCTGTAACCTTCCACTACAATATGTCCATCTTCAAGCATATCTTGTGCCATGCTACAGTTCTGAACATTTAAACTTAGTACCTCCTCCCTTTCTGTTGTCCCCCCCTGGGGTAGTGATAATTCACTGGTGCCTGTTTGATTCTCTCCGACCTCCTCAATGGGGGGAATTCTAAAGGTCATCTAGAACATACCCCCCCGATCTACTGCACCTTGAAAATTAGTATAATCACCTTCAGTATTCCATTCCATGTTATCAGCTCTCTCCCAGGGTCCGTCCCCACTACATGATTAGTATTATTCCAGTATTGTCTCCTGGTGTTGGTCCTGGGTTTGGGATAAGAGCATTGTTCACTATACTCCACTAGGTGCCTATTCAATTGTTTACATTTTCTATCATAAATATACTTACATTGTTCTTCAATTTTGTTCTTCACTTTAAAATACTTTGTTTTTTCTGCATCCACTTTAAACAAGAGGTCTGTTACTATGGCATTATTAATTTTGTTTATATTTTTATACAATGTACCCATTTCTTTTTCATTGTTATTAATAATAGCTCTGATAATATCTAATCTACCACCATTAAAAATTTTGAGCAACTCTTTATGAAATTCACTACCCTCCCTCACATTGTTGGGATATTTAAAAATACGTAATCCCTTCGGCACAATTTCCCTCCCAATGCATTCCTTTAAGTAACAGTTGTCCATATGCAAGATTTTATAACTGAACATCAAATCATACAATAAATTAACATTTGTGTTGTAACTGTTCACATTCTGATTATTCAATGTCCTAGTAATGTCCGAGTAACTGTCAGCAAAATTACAGTTACTTTTAAGCCATTGAGAAACTGCATGAATTCCCCCCCCCATTGCACAGTCCTAGTAACATTTTTGGTGTTGTTAACACCGCTAGTAGCTAAATTGGAACAGTCACCTTGTTGTTCTAGAATTCTGGTTTCCTTCCTTCAACTTAAATTGCGGTTCGTAGATCCGGATAACAAATGCATTTCTCCTCGATCTCCTTGACTTAAAAAAACATGCTGAATTCTCCATTGTTCCGAATTCTCTCCCCTCCGTCCTCAAGGCAACTGTTTGTCCAGTAACAATTCTGGAAGTGACGTTGGACATCCTAGTTGTTTAGATAATGCCTCCTGGTTGCCAGGCAAAGAATCTGCTCCATGATTGACATAAAATGAAATGCCAGCCGATCTAGTTGGGTGCTGAGTCAGAATAGCCACCAACTGTGTAGTTGCCCTTCCGCTCGTGCAAGCCTCTTGCTCACACTCTGTAAGTCACTTGCTCTTCCAGCTGAAGAGCTGATGCTGGTCTCCTAATCTTCCATAAAGTAACACAAAACTCAAACCTCAAAAACAAGGAGGAAATAGTGCCTTGAAAGTCACAATAACCAAAAACACAAAAGCACACAGGTATCCAGTAAATACAGCTCCACAAAATGAATAAGGCAGCAAAATTTAATCTTGTTTGAATGTCCAATGTAACAAATATTAAATCACAGTGATATAAATTTCCACCAATTCTTCTCAAAAAATCCAGGGAGTCCTTAAGGATGCCCACCTTCTAAGACCAAACCTTTTTTAGCCTCAAGTCCAAATATTTGGCTAGTGGATAGGTTTTAGATCCTGCTGCTGCCACAATTGGTCAGAGAGTTAGGTTGTGGGTTGCTAATAGCCAGTACTTTGACAACCTCTTATTAGTAAACAGGCAGGATATAAAGATGATGACCTATTAAATAACTAATGTTTTCCAGCAGAGTAATAATGTATGAAGAGAACCCAGTAAACAGTTACATGACTTCATGGCAGGATATTAAGCAGCCGTGAAGCACAGACTCATAAATAAATAAATAATAATAAACACCATCTTGTTTACTCCTGCTAATAATTGATGTTTTATGAGGATCAAATAAAAAGTAAATAAAGAAAAACAACAACAATAAAAAAGCATAAATACTAAAAATTATTTTGGGGTTGGCTTTATTGGCCTGAATGTATCCATAAAGACTTAAAAAATTAAAAGTCATTGGCATTCAGAAACCATTAAGTTGAAACATAGGAAAATCCATAAGGGGTCATTTGCATATATTCCATGGACCTCCACTACAGGAAATTTAAAGTATTACACAGTGAAGACACTAGCTTGCCAGTGTCTTTCATGCAGTTTTTACTGAATGGTTTCTCTGTGTGATCCTCTTACTTTTTGGTTAAAGTAACAAAAGTAACTGCAGAACTAGCTATAAGCTGATATTTTACTTTCTGTTTACTATCAGCAGTTAAAAAAATCCACATATAATGAGCATGCTGAAAAAATTAAATAAAACTAAATAAAACTAATACAGAATGTGATTAACTGCAGCAAGGAAGCACAAGGATTGTGTGTGTGTGTGTGTGTGTGTGTGTGTGTGTGTGTGTGTGTGTGTGTGTGTGTGTGTGTGTGTGTGTGCGTGTATTTTTCTTGGGGACCATTTGAAATGTTGGGATGTCCTAAAGCGAATTCTGAAACATGAAGACCCACTGGTCGAAAGATCGGAGTTACATATATTAAGTCCGAGATGCCGTTTCTCAGAATATTCCCTTTTCTCCAAAGTATGGTGACTTTGGTGTTGGCATATATCTATATCTATATGCAAATATATAAACTCAGGGGTTGTGGGGGAATACCTCTCAACCACTTAGTGCAATGCCTAAAATAATAGGGGGTCCAAAGCCCAAAAATGGGGACAGATTTTAAGTATTGTTCTTATAAACTTAATAATTTGCTAGAATAATAGGACTTATGTTAGTATGTATTTTCTGAAGGATATAAATTCTGAAACTGAAATGTATGTCATTATTTAATGACTTCAGTCCTCAGTGATTTACCAGAAAACCACAAATTTTATGAAGAACAGACTAAAACATAAGGCAAAAATCTGGACATTCTGCAAAAATCTGTAAAGTTGAGAGGTATAATGGGGAGATTTCCCCTTCCTCCCTGCAAAAACGTTTTAAGGAGATTTGCACTTTTCCTGTGATTTTGGCCTAGTGGGCTAATGCATTATGCTGTAGTTTGCAGAGTCCTATGATCAAGACTTGGCAGAGATGATTTTTTCGAGTGTGAGGTTGGCATAATGGTTAAGGTGTTTACCTTACAGACATAAGGTGTAGGGTTTAATTCTCACATGGGGTAAATAGGTATACTTGAAATGGCCCCAATGGCAGTTAGCCCAGTATTAATCTATGAACCTGTAAATAATGGATCTCAAGGACAGACAGTTGTAAGCTTAGTTGATAACACCTATTCTAAATTTGCCTCCAGCACGAAAGTGGGCAGTACAAGATGGACTGGGGCTAGTATGTAAGACTACCTTTCTAAACATATAGTTTACTGTGAAGGTTGCAGAGATGCTATTGTGCTTGACTTGAACTGGAAATTTGTTACAAAAATAGGGAATATCCAAAAAACACCAAAGCTCACAGGAATACAGTAATCACAGCTCCACAAAGTGAATAAGGCAGCAAAATTTAATCTTGTTTGAATGTCCAATGTAACAAATATTAAATCATCCTGATATAAATTTCCAGCAATACTTCTCAAAAAATCCCAAGAGTCCTTAAAGATGCCCACCTTCTCAGACCAAACCTTTTTTAGCCTCAAGTCCAAATATTTGGCTAGTGGATAGGCTTTAGATCTTGTTGCTGCCACAATTGGTCTAAGAGGTGGTTTGTCAACATCCTTATGGACCTTGGGTATACCAAAATTTGAAGGAACTTTAGGTTTATCCATAACTAGGTATTGATATACTTCTTGACTAATCATGTCATCCTTAACCATTTCTTTTAAAATAAAATCAATTTTCCTATATGCAACATTAATTTTAGTTGAGACACTCTGGTATATCTATCCGTGTTATTTAACATGTCCAACATTTTGGCTGAGTATGTAATACTACCCATAATAACCACTCCTCCTGCCTTGTCAGGCTTCATAACCCTGACATTCTCATTTTTCCTCAAAGAATTCAACAAGTCATTTTTCTCTTTGCTCAGGTTGTAATGCCTACTTGAATTGCTTAGACTCTGTCTGAGCTCCATTTCAACCTGGGTCTCAAAATTCTTGAGCTGGGGTAGAGGACTGGATTGTACGTGCTCTTTTTCTTAATTAAATGGACATTAGGTCCGTTATTTTGTATAATAAGTTCTAAATTATTTTTCCTCAAAAATAATTTCAAGTCTATTAAGACACTGGAGATGATACTCACAGTACTTGGTACAAATTTAAGTCCTTTACTAAACAAGCTAAAATAAACATGGTCCATATCTTAATAACTATAATTGAATATGCTGACATTCTGATACATATGTCTGTAACCTTCCACTACAATATGTCCATCTTCAAGCATATCTTGTGCCATGCTACAGTTCTGAACATTTAAACTTAGTACCTCCTCCCTTTCTGTTGTCCCCCCCTGGGGTAGTGATAATTCACTGGTGCCTGTTTGATTCTCTCCGACCTCCTCAACGGGGGGGAATTCTAAAGGTCATCTAGAACATACCCCCCCGATCTACTGCACCTTGAAAATTAGTATAATCACCTTCAGTATTCCATTCCATGTTATCAGCTCTCTCCCAGGGTCCGTCCCCACTACATGATTAGTATTATTCCAGTATTGTCTCCTGGTGTTGGTCCTGGGTTTGGGATAAGAGCATTGTTCACTATACTCCACTAGGTGCCTATCCAATTGTTTACATTTTCTATCATAAATATACTTACATTGTTCTTCAATTTTGTTCTTCACTTTAAACTACTTTGTTTTTTCTGCATCCACTTTAAACAAGAGGTCTGTTACTATGGCATTATTAATTTTGTTTATATTTTTATACAATGTACCCATTTCTTTTTCATTGTTATTAATAATAGCTCTCATAATATCTAATCTACCACCGTTAAAAATTTTGAGCAACTCTTTATGAAATTCACTACCCTCCCTCACATTGTTGGGATATTTAAAATACGTAATCCCTTGGCACAATTTCCCTCCCAATGCATTCCTTTAAGTAACAGTTGTCCATATGCAAGATTTTATAACTGAACATCAAATCATACAATAAATTTACATTTGTGTTGTAACTGTTCACATTTTGATTATTCAATGTCCTAGTCATGTCCGAGTAACTGTCAGCAAAATTACAGTTACTTTTAAGCCATTGAGAAACTGCATGAATTCCCCCCCATTGCACAGTCCTAGTAACATTTTCGTGTTGTTAACACCGCTAGTAGCTAAATTGGAACAGTCACCTTGTTGTTCTAGGATTCTGGTTTCCTTCCTTCAACTTAAATTGCGGTTCGTAGATCCGGATAACAAATGCATTTCTCCTCGATCTCCTTGACTTAAAAACATGCTGAATTCTCCATTGTTCGAATTCTCTCCCTCCGTCCTCAAGGCAACTGTTTGTCCAGTAACAATTCTGGAAGTGACGTTGGACATCCTAGTTGTTTAGATAATGCCTCCTGGTTGCCAGGCAAAGAATCTGCTCCATGATTGACATAAAATGAAATGCCAGCCGATCTAGTTGGGTGCTGAGTCAGAATAGCCACCAACTGTGTAGTTGCCCTTCTGCTCGTGCAAGCCTCTTGCTCACACTCTGTAAGTCACTTGCTCTTCCAGCTGAAGAGCTGATGCTGGTCTCCTAATCTTCCATAAAGTAACACAAAACTCAAACCTCAAAAACAAGGAGGAAATAGTGCCTTGAAAGTCACAATAACCATAAAACACAAAAGCACACAGGTATCCAGTAAATACAGCTCCACAAAATGAATAAGGCAGCAAAATTTAATCTTGTTTGAATGTCCAATGTAACAAATATTAAATCACAGTGATATAAATTTCCACCAATTCTTCTCAAAAAATCCAGGGAGTCCTTAAGGATGCCCACCTTCTAAGACCAAACCTTTTTTAGCCTCAAGTCCAAATATTTGGCTAGAGGATAGGTTTTAGATCCTGCTGCTGCCACAACTGGTCAGAGAGTTAGGTTGTAGGTTGCTAATAGCCAGTACTTTGACAACCTCTTATTAGTAAACAGGCAGGATATAAAGATGATGACCTATTAAATAACTAATGTTTTCCAGCAGAGTAATAATGTATGAAGAGAACCCAGTAAACAGTTACATGACTTCATGGCAGGATATTAAGCAGCCGTGAAGCACAGACTCATAAATAAATAAATAATAATAAACACCATCTTGTTTACTCCTGCTAATAATTGATGTTTTATGAGGATCAAATAAAAAAGTAAATAAAGAAAAACAACAACAATAAAAAAGAAAACGCAAATACTAAAAAATTATTTTGGGGTTGGCTTTATTGGCCTGAATGTATCCATAAAGACTTAAAAAATTAAAAGTCATTGGCATTCAGAAACCATTAAGTTGAAACATAGGAAAATCCATAAGGGGTCATTTGCATATATTCCATGGACCTCCACTACAGGAAATTTAAAGTATTACACAGTGAAGACACTAGCTTGCCAGTGTCTTTCATGCAGTTTTTACTGAATGGTTTCTCTGTGTGATCCTCTTACTTTTTGGTTAAAGTAACAAAAGTAACTGCAGAACTAGCTATAAGCTGATATTTTACTTTCTGTTTACTATCAGCAGTTAAAAAAATCCACATATAATGAGCATGCTGAAAAAATTAAATAAAACTAAATAAAACTAATACAGAATGTGATTAACTGCAGCAAGGAAGCACAAGGATTGTGTGTGTGTGTGTGTGTGTGTGTGTGTGTGTGTGTGTGTGTGTGTGTGTGTGTGTGTGTGTGTGTGTGTGTGTGTGTCTGTGTGTGTGTATTTTTCTTGGGGACCATTTGAAATGTTGGGATGTCCTAAAGCGAATTCTGAAACATGAAGACCCACTGGTCGAAAGATCGGAGTTACATATATTAAGTCCGAGATGCCGTTTCTCAGAATATTCCCTTTTCTCCAAAGTATGGTGACTTTGGTGTTGGCATATATCTATATCTATATGCAAATATATAAACTCAGGGGTTGTGGGGGAATACCTCTCAACCACTTAGTGCAATGCCTAAAATAATAGGGGGTCCAAAGCCCAAAAATGGGGACAGATTTTAAGTATTGTTCTTATAAACTTAATAATTTGCTAGAATAATAGGACTTATGTTAGTATGTATTTTCTGAAGGATATAAATTCTGAAACTGAAATGTATGTCATTATTTAATGACTTCATTCCTCAGTGATTTACCAGAAAACCACAAATTTTATGAAGAACAGACTAAAACATAAGGCAAAAATCTGGACATTCTGCAAAAATCTGTAAAGTTGAGAGTTATAATGGGGAGATTTCCCCTTCCTCCCTGCAAAAACGTTTTAAGGAGATTTGCACTTTTCCTGTGATTTTGGCCTAGTGGGCTAATGCATTATGCTGTAGTTTGCAGAGTCCTATGATCAAGACTTGGCAGAGATGATTTTTTCGAGTGTGAGGTTGGCATAATGGTTAAGGTGTTTACCTTACAGACATAAGGTGTAGGGTTTAATTCTCACATGGGGTAAATAGGTATACTTGAAATGGCCCCCAATGGCAGTTAGCCCAGTACTAATCTATGAACCTGTAAATAATGGATCTCAAGGACAGACAGTTGTAAGCTTAGTTGATAACACCTATTCTAAATTTGCCTCCAGCACGAAAGTGGGCAGTACAAGATGGACTGGGGCTAGTATGTAAGACTACCTTTCTAAACATATAGTTTACTGTGAAGGTTGCAAAGATGCTATTGTGCTTGACTTGAACTGGAAATTTGTTACAAAAATAGGGAATATCCAAAAAACACCAAAGCTCACAGGAATACAGTAATCACAGCTCCACAAAGTGAATAAGGCAGCAAAATTTAATCTTGTTTGAATGTCCAATGTAACAAATATTAAATCATCCTGATATAAATTTCCAGCAATACTTCTCAAAAAATCCCAAGAGTCCTTAAAGATGCCCACCTTCTCAGACCAAACCTTTTTTAGCCTTAAGTCCAAATATTTGGCTAGTGGATAGGCTTTAGATCTTGTTGCTGCCACAATTGGTCTGAGAGGTGGTTTGTCAACATCCTTATGGACCTTGGGTATACCAAAATTTGAAGGAACTTTAGGTTTATCCATAACTAGGTATTGATATACTTCTTGACTAATCATGTCATCCTTAACCATTTCTTTTAAAATAAAATCAATTTTCCTATATGCAACATTAATTTCGTTGCGAGACACTCTGGTATATCTATCCGTGTTATTTAACATGTCCAGCATTTTGGCTGAGTATGTAATACTACTCATAATAACCACTCCTCCTGCCTTGTCAGGCTTCATAACCCTGACATTCTCATTTTTCCTCAAAGAATTCAACAAGTCATTTTTCTCTTTGCTCAGGTTGTAATGCCTACTTGAATTGCTTAGACTCTGTCTGAGCTCCATTTCAATCTGGGTCTCAAAATTCTTGAGCTGGGGGTAGAGGACTGGATTGTACGTGCTCTTTTTCTTAATTAAATGGACATTAGGTCCGTTATTTTGTATAATAAGTTCTAAATTATTTTTCCTCAAAAATAATTTCAAGTCTATTAAGACACTGGAGATGATACTTACAGTACTTGGTACAAATTTAAGTCCTTTACTAAACAAGCTAAAGTACACATGGTCCATATCTTAATAACTCTAATTGAATATGCTGACATTCTGATACATATGTCTGTAACCTTCCACTACAATATGTCCATCTTCAAGCATATCTTGTGCCATGCTACAGTTCTGAACATTTAAACTTAGTACCTCCTCCCTTTCTGTTGTCCCCCCCTGGGGTAGTGATAATTCATTGGTGCCTGTTTGATTCTCTCCGACCTCCTCAACGGGGGGAATTCTAAAGGTCATCTAGAACATACCCCCCCCGATGTACTGCACCTTGGAAATTAGTATAATCACCTTCAGTATTCCATTCCATGTTATCAGCTCTCTCCCAGGGTCCGTCCCCACTACATGATTAGTATTATTCCAGTATTGTCTCCTGGTGTTGGTCCTGGGTTTGGGATAAGAGCATTGTTCACTATACTCCACTAGGTGCCTATCCAATTGTTTACATTTTCTATCATAAATATACTTACATTGTTCTTCAATTTTGTTCTTCACTTTAAAATACTTTGTTTTTTCTGCATCCACTTTAAACAAGAGGTCTGTTACTATGGCATTATTAATTTTGTTTATATTTTTATACAATGTACCCATTTCTTTTTCATTGTTATTAATAATAGCTCTCATAATATCTAATCTACCACCGTTAAAAATTTTGAGCAACTCTTTATGAAATTCACTACCCTCCCTCACATTGTTGGGATATTTAAAAATACGTAATCCCTTCGGCACAATTTGCCTCCCAATGCATTCCTTTAAGCAACAGTTGTCCATATGCAAGATTTTATAACTGAACATCAAATCATACAATAAATTAACATTTGTGTTGTAACTGTTCACATTCTGATTATTCAATGTCCTAGTCATGTCCGAGTAACTGTCAGCAAAATTACAGTTACTTTTAAGCCATTGAGAAACTGCATGAATTCCCCCCCATTGCACAGTCCTAGTAACATTTTCGGTGTTGTTAACACCGCTAGTAGCTAAATTGGAACAGTCACCTTGTTGTTCTAGGATTCTGGTTTCCTTCCTTCAACTTAAATTGCGGTTCGTAGATCCGGATAACAAATGCATTTCTCCTCGATCTCCTTGACTTAAAAAAACATGCTGAATTCTCCATTGTTCTGAATTCTCTCCCCTCCGTCCTCAAGGCAACTGTTTGTCCAGTAACAATTCTGGAAGTGACGTTGGACATCCTAGTTGTTTAGATAATGCCTCCTGGTTGCCAGGCAAAGAATCTGCTCCATGATTGACATAAAATGAAATGCCAGCCGATCTAGTTGGGTGCTGAGTCAGAATAGCCACCAACTGTGTAGTTGCCCTTCCGCTCGTGCAAGCCTCTTGCTCACACTCTGTAATTCACTTGCTCTTCCAGCTGAAGAGCTGATGCTGGTCTCCTAATCTTCCATAAAGTAACACAAAACTCAAACCTCAAAAACAAGGAGGAAATAGTGCCTTGAAAGTCACAATAACCAAAAAACACAAAAGCACACAGGTATCCAGTAAATACAGCTCCACAAAATGAATAAGGCAGCAAAATTTAATCTTGTTTGAATGTCCAATGTAACAAATATTAAATCACAGTGATATAAATTTCCACCAATTCTTCTCAAAAAATCCAGGGAGTCCTTAAGGATGCCCACCTTCTAAGACCAAACCTTTTTTAGCCTCAAGTCCAAATATTTGGCTAGAGGATAGGTTTTAGATCCTGCTGCTGCCACAGTTGGTCAGAGAGTTAGGTTGTGGGTTGCTAATAGCCAGTACTTTGACAACCTCTTATTAGTAAACAGGCAGGATATAAAGATGATGACCTATTAAATAACTAATGTTTTCCAGCAGAGTAATAATGTATGAAGAGAACCCAGTAAACAGTTACATGACTTCATGGCAGGATATTAAACAGCCGTGAAGCACAGACTCATAAATAAATAAATAATAATAAACACCATCTTGTTTACTCCTGCTAATAATTGATGTTTTATGAGGATCAAATAAAAAAGTAAATAAAGAAAAACAACAATAAAAAAGAAAAGCATAAATACTAAAAATTATTTTGGGGTTGGCTTTATTGGCCTGAATGTATCCATAAAGACTTAAAAAATTAAAAGTCATTGGCATTCAGAAACCATTAAGTTGAAACATAGGAAAATCCATAAGGGTCATTTGCATATATTCCATGGACCTCCACTACAGGAAATTTAAAGTATTACACAGTGAAGACACTAGCTTGCCAGTGTCTTTCATGCAGTTTTTACTGAATGGTTTCTCTGTGTGATCCTCTTACTTTTTGGTTAAAGTAACAAAAGTAACTGCAGAACTAGCTATAAGCTGATATTTTACTTTCTGTTTACTATCAGCAGTTAAAAAAATCCACATATAATGAGCATGCTGAAAAAATTAAATAAAACTAAATAAAACTAATACAGAATGTGATTAACTGCAGCAAGGAAGCACAAGGATTGTGTGTGTGTGTGTGTGTGTGTGTGTGTGTGTGTGTGTGTGTGTGTGTGTGTGTGTGTGTGTGTGTGTGTGTGTGTGTGTGTGCGTGTATTTTTCTTGGGGACCATTTGAAATGTTGGGATGTCCTAAAGCGAATTCTGAAACATGAAGACCCACTGGTCGAAAGATCGGAGTTACATATATTAAGTCCGAGATGCCGTTTCTCAGAATATTCCCTTTTCTCCAAAGTATGGTGACTTTGGTGTTGGCATATATCTATATCTATATGCAAATATATAAACTCAGGGGTTGTGGGGGAATACCTCTCAACCACTTAGTGCAATGCCTAAAATAATAGGGGGTCCAAAGCCCAAAAATGGGGACAGATTTTAAGTATTGTTCTTATAAACTTAATAATTTGCTAGAATAATAGGACTTATGTTAGTATGTATTTTCTGAAGGATATAAATTCTGAAACTGAAATGTATGTCATTATTTAATGACTTCAGTCCTCAGTGATTTACCAGAAAACCACAAATTTTATGAAGAACAGACTAAAACATAAGGCAAAAATCTGGACATTCTGCAAAATCTGTAAAGTTGAGAGGTATAATGGGGAGATTTCCCCTTCCTCCCTGCAAAAACGTTTTAAGGAGATTTGCACTTTTCCTGTGATTTTGGCCTAGTGGGCTAATGCATTATGCTGTAGTTTGCAGAGTCCTATGATCAAGACTTGGCAGAGATGATTTTTTCGAGTGTGAGGTTGGCATAATGGTTAAGGTGTTTACCTTACAGACATAAGGTGTAGGGTTTAATTCTCACATGGGGTAAATAGGTATACTTGAAATGGCCCCCAATGGCAGTTAGCCCAGTACTAATCTATGAACCTGTAAATAATGGATCTCAAGGACAGACAGTTGTAAGCTTAGTTGATAACACCTATTCTAAATTTGCCTCCAGCACGAAAGTGGGCAGTACAAGATGGACTGGGGCTAGTATGTAAGACTACCTTTCTAAACATATAGTTTACTGTGAAGGTTGCAAAGATGCTATTGTGCTTGACTTGAACTGGAAATTTGTTACAAAAATAGGGAATATCCAAAAAACACCAAAGCTCACAGGAATACAGTAATCACAGCTCCACAAAGTGAATAAGGCAGCAAAATTTAATCTTGTTTGAATGTCCAATGTAACAAATATTAAATCATCCTGATATAAATTTCCAGCAATACTTCTCAAAAAATCCCAAGAGTCCTTAAAGATGCCCACCTTCTCAGACCAAACCTTTTTTAGCCTTAAGTCCAAATATTTGGCTAGTGGATAGGCTTTAGATCTTGTTGCTGCCACAATTGGTCTGAGTGGTGGTTTGTCAACATCCTTATGGACCTTGGGTATACCAAAATTTGAAGGAACTTTAGGTTTATCCATAACTAGGTATTGATATACTTCTTGACTAATCATGTCATCCTTAACCATTTCTTTTAAAATAAAATCAATTTTCCTATATGCAACATTAATTTCGTTGCGAGACACTCTGGTATATCTATCCGTGTTATTTAACATGTCCAACATTTTGGCTGAGTATGTAATACAAACCATAATAACCACTCCTCCTGCCTTGTCAGGCTTCATAACCCTGACATTCTCATTTTTCCTCAAAGAATTCAACAAGTCATTTTTCTCTTTGCTCAGGTTGTAATGCCTACTTGAATTGCTTAGACTCTGTCTGAGCTCCATTTCAACCTGGGTCTCAAAATTCTTGAGCTGGGGGTAGAGGACTGGATTGTACGTGCTGTTTTTCTTAATTAAATGGACATTAGGTCCGTTATTTTGTATAATAAGTTCTAAATTATTTTTCCTCAAAAATAATTTCAAGTCTATTAAGACACTGGAGATGATACTCACAGTACTTGGTACAAATTTAAGTCCTTTACTAAACAAGCTAAAGTACACATGGTCCATATCTTAATAACTATAATTGAATATGCTGACATTCTGATACATATGTCTGTAACCTTCCACTACAATATGTCCATCTTCAAGCATATCTTGTGCCATGCTACAGTTCTGAACATTTAAACTTAGTACCTCCTCCCTTTCTGTTGTCCCCCCCTGGGGTAGTGATAATTCACTGGTGCCTGTTTGATTCTCTCCGACCTCCTCAACGGGGGGAATTCTAAAGGTCATCTAGAACATACCCCCCCGATCTACTGCACCTTGAAAATTAGTATAATCACCTTCAGTATTCCATTCCATGTTATCAGCTCTCTCCCAGGGTCCGTCCCCACTACATGATTAGTATTATTCCAGTATTGTCTATTGGTGTTGGTCCTGGGTTTGGGATAAGAGCATTGTTCACTATACTCCACTAGGTGCCTATCCAATTGTTTACATTTTCTATCATAAATATACTTACATTGTTCTTCAATTTTGTTCTTCACTTTAAAATACTTTGTTTTTTCTGCATCCACTTTAAACAAGAGGTCTGTTACTATGGCATTATTAATTTTGTTTATATTTTTATACAATGTACCCATTTCTTTTTCATTGTTATTAATAATAGCTCTCATAATATCTAATCTACCACCGTTAAAAATTTTGAGCAACTCTTTATGAAATTCACTACCCTCCCTCACATTGTTGGGATATTTAAAAATACGTAATCCCTTCGGCACAATTTCCCTCCCAATGCATTCCTTTAAGTAACAGTTGTCCATATGCAAGATTTTATAACTGAACATCAAATCATACAATAAATTAACATTTGTGTTGTAACTGTTCACATTCTGATTATTCAATGTCCTAGTCATGTCCGAGTAACTGTCAGCAAAATTACAGTTACTTTTAAGCCATTGAGAAACTGCATGAATTCCCCCCCATTGCACAGTCCTAGTAACATTTTCGGTGTTGTTAACACCGCTAGTAGCTAAATTGGAACAGTCACCTTGTTGTTCTAGGATTCTGGTTTCCTTCCTTCAGCTTAAATTGCGGTTCGTAGATCCGGATAACAAATGCATTTCTCCTCGATCTCCTTGACTTAAAAAAACATGCTGAATTCTCCATTGTTCGAATTCTGTCCCCTCCGTCCTCAAGGCAACTGTTTGTCCAGTAACAATTCTGGAAGTGACGTTGGACATCCTAGTTGTTTAGATAATGCCTCCTGGTTGCCAGGCAAAGAATCTGCTCCATGATTGACATAAAATGAAATGCCAGCCGATCTAGTTGGGTGCTGAGTCAGAATAGCCACCAACTGTGTAGTTGCCCTTCCGCTCGTGCAAGCCTCTTGCTCACACTCTGTAAGTCACTTGCTCTTCCAGCTGAAGAGCTGATGCTGGTCTCCTAATCTTCCATAAAGTAACACAAAACTCAAACCTCAAAAACAAGGAGGAAATAGTGCCTTGAAAGTCACAATAACCAAAAACACAAAAGCACACAGGTATCCAGTAAATACAGCTCCACAAAATGAATAAGGCAGCAAAATTTAATCTTGTTTGAATGTCCAATGTAACAAATATTAAATCACAGTGATATAAATTTCCACCAATTCTTCTCAAAAAATCCAGGGAGTCCTTAAGGATGCCCACCTTCTAAGACCAAACCTTTTTTAGCCTCAAGTCCAAATATTTGGCTAGTGGATAGGTTTTAGATCCTGCTGCTGCCACAATTGGTCAGAGAGTTAGGTTGTGGGTTGCTAATAGCCAGTACTTTGACAACCTCTTATTAGTAAACAGGCAGGATATAAAGATGATGACCTATTAAATAACTAATGTTTTCCAGCAGAGTAATAATGTATGAAGAGAACCCAGTAAACAGTTACATGACTTCATGGCAGGATATTAAGCAGCCGTGAAGCACAGACTCATAAATAAATAAATAATAATAAACACCATCTTGTTTACTCCTGCTAATAATTGATGTTTTATGAGGATCAAATAAAAAAGTAAATAAAGAAAAACAACAACAATAAAAAAGAAAACGCAAATACTAAAAAAATTATTTTGGGGTTGGCTTTATTGGCCAGAATGTATCCATAAAGACTTAAAACATTAAAATTCATCGGCATTCAGAAACCATTTAGTTGAAACATAGGAAAATCCATAAGGGGTCATTTGCATATATTCCATGGGCCTCCACTACAGGAAATTTAAAGTATTACACAGTGAAGACACTAGCTTGCCAGTGTCTTTCATGCAGTTTTTACTGAATTGTTTCTCTATGTGATCCTCTTACTTTTTGGTTAAAGTAACAAAAGTAACTGCAGAACTAGCTATAAGCTGATATTTTACTTTCTGTTTGCTATCAGCAGTTAAAAAAAAATCCACATATAATGAGCATGCTGAAAAGATTAAATAAAACTAAATAAAACTAATACAGAATGTGATTAACTGCAACAAGGAAGCACAATGATTGTGTGTGTGTGTGTGTGTGTGCAAGGAAGCACAATGATTGTGTGTGTGTGTGTGTGTGTGTGTGTGTGTGTGTGTGTGTGTGACAGACAGAAAGAGAGACATACATCTCATTTTAGTTGTCCATGAATTCTGCACAAAACCAAAAATTATGGAGGGATAGCAGCTTAAAATCAAGGACAATTCTGAAACATTTCTCTTAATTAACTTGAACCACAGGTTTTGCTTCAGCATGTATTTTCTGCACTTTTAGAAGACAAAAACAGTAATGTGGGTGGTTATTGATGGCAGTCCTCAGTAACTAATCAGAGAGATTAACATAATAGTTTATCTATTTAGCTTACAGACACAAGGTGCAGGATTTGATTCTCAGATGGGTAATTGGATAGGCTTAAAGTAGACCTCAAGGGCAGTTAGCCTAGTACTAATCTATGAACAATCAAAAGGTTTGCAACAGTGCAAATATATTAGGCAAAATCTACATCACTTTATGGATCCTGAGGGGTAGACAGAGTGAGACAGAGTATATGTGTGTGGGTGTGTGTGTGTGTGTGTGTGTGTGTGTGTGTGTGTGTGTGTGTGTGTGTGTGTGTGTGTGTGTGTGTGCGTGTATTTTTCTTGTGGACCATTTGAAATGTTGGGATGTCCTAAAGCGAATTCTGAAACATGAAGACTAACTGGTCGAAAGATCGAAGTTACATATATAAAGTCCGAGATGCCGTTTCTCAGAATATTCCCTTTTCTCCAAAGTATGGTGACTTTGGTGTTGGCATATATTTATATCTATATACAAATATATAAACTCAGGGGTTGTGGGAGAATACCTCTCAGCCACTTAGTGCAATGCCTAAAATAATAGGGGGTCCAAAGCCCAAAAATGGGGACAGATTTTAAGTATTGTTCTTATAAACTTAATAATTTGCTAGAATAATAGGACTTATGTTAGTATGTATTTTCTGACGGATATAAATTCTGAAACTGAAATGTATGTCATTATTTAATGACTTCAGTCCTCAGTGATTTACCAGAAAACCACAAATTTTATGAAGAACAGACTAAAACATAAGGCAAAAATCTGGACATTCTGCAAAAATCTGTAAAGTTGAGAGGTATAATCGGGAGATTTCCCCTTCCTCCCTGCAAAAACGTTTTAAGGAGATTTGCACTTTTCCTGTGATTTTGGCCTAGTGGGCTAATGCATTATGCTGTAGTTTGCAGAGTCCTACGATCAAGACTTGGCAGGGATGATTTTTTTGAGTGTGAGGTTGGCATAATGGTTAAGGTGTTTACCTTACAGACATAAGGTGTAGGGTTTAATTCTCACATGGGGTAAAAAGGTATACTTGAAATGGCCCCCAAGGGCAGTTAGCCCAGTACTAATCTATGAACCTGTAATTAATGGATCTCAAGGACAGACAGTTGTAAGCTTAGTTGATAACACCTATTCTAAATTTGCCTCCAGCATGAAGGTGGGCAGTACAAGATGGACTGGAGCTAGTATGTAAGACTACCTTTCTAAACATATAGTTTACTGTGAAGGTTGCAAAGATGCTATTGTGCTTGACTTGAACTGGAAATTTGTTACAAAAATAGGCAATATACAAAAAACACCAAAGCACACAGGAATACAGTAACCACAGCTCCACTAAGTGAATAAGGCAGCAAAATTTAATCTTGTTTGAATGTCCAATATAACAAATATTAAATCATCCTGATATAAATTTCCAGCAATACTTCTCAAAAAATCCCAAGAGTCCTTAAGGATGCCCACCTTCTCAGACCAAACCTTTTTTAGCATCAAGTCCAAATATTTGGCTAGTGGATAGGCTTTAGATCTTGTAGTTGCCACAATTGGTCTGAGAGGTGGTTTGTTGACATCCTTATGGACCTTGGGTATACCAAAATTTGAAGGAACTTTAGGTTTATCCATAACTAGGTATTGATATACTTCTTGACTAATCATGTCATCCTTAACCATTTCTTTTAACATAAAATCAATTTTCCTATATGCAACATTAATTTCATTGCCAGACACTCTGGTATATCTATCCGTGTTATTTAACATGTCCAACATTTTGGCTGAGTATGTAATACTACCCATGATAATAACCCTGACATTCTCATTTTTCCTCAAAGAATTCAACAAGTCATTTTTCTCTTTGCTCAGGTTGTAATGCCTACTTGAATTGCTTAGACTCTGTCTGAGCTCCATTTCAACCTGGGTCTCAAAATTCTTGAGCTGGGGGTGGATGGGTGGATTGTACGTGCTCTTTTTCTTAATTAAATGGACATTAGGCCCGTTATTTTGTATAATAAGTTCTAATTTATTTTTCCTCAAAAATAATTTCAAGTCTATTAAGACACTGGAGATGATACTCACAGTACTTGGTACAAATTTAAGTCCTTTACTAAACAAGCTAAAGTACACATGGTCCATATCTAAATAACTATAATTGAATATGCTGACATTCTGATACATATGTCTGTAACCTTCCACTACAATATGTCCATCTCCAAGCATATCTTGTGCCATGCTACAATTCTGAACATTTAAACTTAGTACCTCCTCCCTTTCTGTTGTCCCCCCCTAGGGTAGTGATAATTCACTGGTGTCTGTTTGATTCTCTCCGACCTCCTCAATGGGGGGAATTCTAAAGGTCATCTAGAACATAACCCCTGATCTACTGCACCTTGAAAATTAGTATAATCACTTTCAGTATTCCATTCCATGTTATCAGCTCTCTCCCAGGGTCCGTCCCCACTACATGATTAGTATTATTCCAGTATTGTCTCCTGGTGTTGGTCCTGGGTTTGGGATAAGAGCATTGTACCCTATACTCCACTAGGTGCCTATCCAATTGTTTACATTTTCTATCATAAATATACTTACATTGTTCTTCAATTTTGTCCTTCACTTTTAAATAATTTGTTTTTTCTGCATCCACTTTAGACAAGAGGTCTGTTACTATGGCATGATTAATTTTGTCTATATTTTTATACAATGTATCCATTTCTTTTTCATTGTTATTAATAATAGCTCTCATAATATCTTATCTACCATTGTTAAAAATTTTGAGCAACTCTTTATGAAATTCACTACCCTCCCTCACATTGTTGGGATATTTAAAAATACGTAATCCCTTTGGCACAATTTCCCTCCCAATGCATTCCTTTAAGTAACAGTTGTCCATATGCAAGATTTTATAACTGAACATCAAACCATACAATTGTTAGAAAAATGTGTATTTGAATATATGAGAAATGTTAGTTTAAAAGCAAAGTAGTATATAATGCATTTTATTCTATTAATCATATAGCAGTACAGATTGATTCATGTGTAAATGTAAATAGTTTTGAAACTGCAGTGTGGCTTGAAGCAAAGCTGATCTCTGACCCTGGCAGAATGCTAGCTTAGCAAGTTTTGATGTTTATGCTTTTAACAAGTGATTATCTGCTGGGTCAGGAAATTAAATGTGTGAAATAATGAAATCTTCTGCTCTTTCCTGTTGGAATGATTTGGCCTTGGATATGTGTTACTAAGATAGCACGCAGCTGTGTGAGAAAGTGTAACAGAGAACAAAGACGTGCTTTAAAAGACTGAAGCTGCTATTGTATTCGAACTGATATGAAACCTTGAACAAGTAACTTTACAAAAAGACATTATGACTGACCAGCTGGATAGCAAGGCCGTATTGTATCTAGAGGAAAAGTTTTTTAAAATATACAGCATCAGCAGATTTAATGAATGAAGAACTGTAAGCTAAAGTGATGTAGATGCCCTGTGACATATCACGTCAGTAAGGTGGGCATAGCTTAAATGTTAAACCTATATAAAATTGTGTGCTTCCTGTTTCATGTCAGACAAAATTCTGCACTTGTACGTTTTTTGCCTCCTGGTGTACACTAGTAAACTTTTGAATCTGAACCTCCTGTGTATTGAATTCTTAATTTTATTTAACAGTTTGGTCCTTCGTAGACAGAATTCCCTTGGTAAGCTGCAGATCAGAGCGTATCGGTGGTCGAATACTGCGCAGGAGAAGTTACCGAAATGGTTATTCTTGAGTGAAAAGACCTCAGACCGAATTGTCATGTGTAAAGAGGCTGGCCACTTTCTGATCTGTGGCCGAAAAGCGGAACTTGAACAGTTCAATACCGGAGGCTCAGGTAGGAAGAATTTGCCTTTTTTCTGTTTTAGATCAGGGACTAGGTTACATAGTTGTCAAGATTTGTTTTGCTGATCAGGGACAAAAGGAAGTACTGTATATTTGGTCATAGATCAGGGTAACAGAATAAGGTAGGCAATTATTCTAGATAAACTGTGAACAGGAACTGAGAACTTGATATCACGTGATAAAAAAAAGTTTTATGTAACATTTTCTTTGACATGGGTAATCAGTGCACCAAAACCTCACGAGATCCACCCCTAACCGAAGAAGCAAAATACGTGCAATTAGAACGTTCTGATAAAGTTAGGTATTATACGAAATGGGTTAGCAAATATGAATTTGATGGTAAACTAGATAAAACTTCACTAGTTAAACTCCTAAACAGCTTAAATCTGATGTGGGAGGTCAGGCAAAAAAGCAACGCCAAATAGGCATTCCTCAAGCACACAGGTGGATTAAGGAAGCAAATTGTAGAGAGCAGAAGCTTAAAAATTCAAAAACATTATTTTTAGACAAAGAGGATAATAACTTGGTAATAGCAACAGCTCCTCCTCCTCCTCCCTTACCCTTTTCAGGATATAAAGCGAGTGGACAGGCTGGTCCGCCTCCGCGTTATCCTGAAGTTTCAGCAAGACCACAACCATTTGTTAGAGATCCTATTGAGACTAGGTCCCGAACACGTAAAACACATAGGGACACAGAACCATACCAAATAGAGAGAAATCTACAGGATGAGAGTGAGGAAGAAATACTCCCACTTATAGAAGTCCCAAATCCTCAGGCAGGACAAGAAGGGCAAGACCCAACACTCTTAGTATATAGACCATGGACACCGGAGGACATCCGGAAGGCTACTGAGAGAATCCCCCATCCGAAAGTTAATTTTACGAAATTTTTAGAAGATTTACAAGGCATTAGGTTAAGTTACCACTTGAATGGAGAAAAAGTAGAAAAAGTAGTAAGACAAATTATAGGTCCAGATTGGCACATGATTTGTGGCACCTGGAATCCTCGTAATGCAGAGCTTAGACGACTCCCACATAGTGACGCAGAGTTAGACAACAGAGTGAAAGGTCTGACAGACCGAATCTCTGAGAAATAGAAACCCAGAGCAGACTGGACTTGCATTAATCAATGCATATAACAGGAAAATGAGACAATAGATGGATATTATGCTAGATTATTAGAATGTTTTAATAATCATAGCGGTATGTCGGTTCCTCAGAACCAAACGGATGATTCCCCGTATGAACAACAATTAAAAAATGCATTTTTGAAAGGTTGCATTGCACCTATTAGTAGCTTCATTATGAAGAACATGATAGACCATCGAACAGGGAGGCTACAAGCCTTACTCGAATACTCTAGACATGCTGAAAGACATTTTAATAGTAAAAAGATAAAGAAAGTGCAAGTCTTCACTGCTGAAGACGGAGCTGAAGTATTTGTATTACAGTCACGTAAAAAGGGCAAGAAGAATGCCCAGGGAAACAAACAGTCTGACAAATGATCAGAAGATTTTGAAGAGAGGAAAAAGAAAGGTGAATGCTTCACGTGCAGGAAAAAGGGACATCTAGCAAGGGATTGTAGGCAAAACAAAAAGGTAATTACAGAAGATAATTGAGATGAGGACTGACTATATGATAGTGAGTATACATCAAGTGAAAGTCAGAAATCATAAGGAAAAGTTAATAAACAAAAAGCAAATGTAAATGTGATAGAGGGAGTTGAGGAAATGCAAGTAGATATGGAGGATGAAGAAAGTGAAATTTTGGACTTAGCATTATTGAGCTTAGAGCTCTACTTGGCAGATACGAAACCGGAAGTTACACTTCTGGTGGAGGGAAGGGAAGTCAAATTCCTGTGTGACTCAGGAGCATCATGAACTTTGATACACCCCTCCAAGTTACCAGAACATTCAGAATCACCTGATTATATACTAGTAAAAGCCGCAAATGGACAGCTATACAGGGAACCGCTTTCCCATGATATAGCAATAACTGACCCTGTTTCAGGTATGACCCAGAGAAGTAAAATTGTTGTTTCTGCAAAGTGTCCAGTAAACCTATTGGGCAGGGACCTTATGCAGATATTTGGCATAGCAGTAGTTCCAACTGTACAAGTTATGGAGGCACAGAGACAACTGGATACCTTTGTAGTGCGATCGGAGGGTGAAACTTTTTACTGGTACAGCCAGGACCTAGTCACGACTGGTCCAGGGGCAGTAACCAAGGAACTGATGAACATAGCCATCAGTAAAGCCCCCTCCCTTGACATTGATCGACAGCATTTGTTACACTGTACTCTATACTACTGTACTACATCAGGACCTGATAGAGAGTATGAGCAAGAATTGTCTAGAAATCGTGCAATTAGATTGGTTTTGCATACTTTGTACTGGGATACTGAGGGGAACAGTGTAGTTAGCTGTTTATTACCTCAAGAATTCCTTGCATTGTATAGATCAAATCGGCTACCGCATGTCAACTTGACAAAGAACAAAAGTGTCAAATGGGCAGATTTAGGAGGAAAAAGTAGCAAGATGGGAGAAACAAACTGATTTAAAACTATCAGAACAAGGGATACAAAAACAAAAACTGAATTGGTTGACACAGACACATCCAGCTGTACACTTGCAATCTAGTGAGGACAGCTGGCTAGCATTATTATTAGAAGAAGAAGAAGAAAAGGCTTTATGTGAAATTCCAACAACTCTTTGGTCAACAGGCAAGTCAGATGTAGGACTTATTTGAACAGCAGGACCAGTTACAATTACCCCAAATCAGCTTTTAGGCCACAGAAAAGACAATACCCTTTGAGAAAGGATGCAGAAATAGGAATTAAGCCTATAATGGCAGCATTACTCAAAGAAGGAGTATTGGTAGAATCTCCTGATTCACCATGTAATACACCCCTATTTCCTGTTAAAAAAGCAAACAGGGAATGGTGGATGGTACAAGATTTACAAGCTGTAAATAATGCAGTGATACCTAGAGCACCTACGGTGCCAGACCCACATACCTTGTTAAACAATTTAGAACCACAACAGAAGTATTTCTTTGTGGTAGATATTAGCAATGCTTTCTTTTCAATACCTATACATCCTGATAGTCAATATTGGTTTGCATTTACATTTCAGGGTAAAAGGTATACATATACTCGACTACCACAGGGATATTGTGAGAGCCCAACAATATTTGCACAAGAAATGGCTAGCAACCTGGCAGGGTTTACCCCACTGGGAGGTAATCAAATTCTACTTTATGTAGAAGACATCTTGCTAGCAGCCCCCACCCAGTAACAGTGCTTGGAGGATACTGTAGCATTATTGAAATTTTTAGCAACACAAGGACACAAAGTAAACAAAAGTAAGTTACAACTTTTGGAAAAAACAAGTTAGATACCTAGGATATGTAATATCTAATGAAGGTAGAATACTAGATGAGGAAAGAAAAACAGCAATTTTGCAAGCACCCAAACCAACAACCAAGAAAGAAATGATGTCTTTCTTAGGTACAACTAATTTTTGTCAGAGCTGGATACCAAATTATACTTTGTAATCTGCTCCACTGACTGACTTGATATATAAGACACCAATGGCAGCACAAGATATCTTACAATGGACAACCGAAGCAGAAACGGCTTTCTGTAGATTGATGCAGTTGATAGCTTCTTCATTAGTTTTAGGACTTCCGAATTATCACAAACGGTTCTTTCAGACCGTAGATTGTAAGCAAGGATATATGACGTCAGTATTGACGCAACAACATGGGGACAAGCAACACCCCATAGCCTACTACTCATCACAGTTAGACCCAGTGGCTTGATCTTTGCCTCACTGTGTACAAGCAGTAGTTGCAGCCGCAATGGCAGTACAGGCTTGGGCCTCAGTGGTGTTATTCCACCCTCTCACATTGACAGTGCCTCATGCAGTTGCAATAATTTTACTGCAAGAGAAAGTGGCATACTTTTCTCCTGCTAGACATCTTTCATGTATGACTATACTGCTGAGCCAATCTCATATGACAATTGAACGATGTACGACATTGAATTCATCAACATTAGTTCCCACTCCTGCAGAGGGCACACCACACAGCTGCCTGCAGGAAATTGAACAGTTAACCTTACCTAGACAAGATCTTACAGATATGCCCTCGGATAGTGCCGAGGTGACATATTACGTGGACAGCTCATGCAGAAGGGGTCCTACAGGGAAGAATCTGGTGGGGTATGCAGTAGTTACAGACACTGACATTTTAGAAGCTCAATCCTTACCACACAACTTATCTGCAGAAGCAGCAGAATTGATAGCTTTGATGAGGGCATGTACTTTAGCAAAAAACAAGAGTGTGAACATATATACTGATAGTCAGTATGCTTTTTCTACAGTACATGTATTTGCACAACAATGGAAAAAAAGAGGAATGATAACATCTAGTGGAAAACCTATTAATCATGCGCCATTTATTTTGGAGTTATTAGAATCTATTCAGTTACCTACCAAAGTAGCTATTTGTAAATGTGTAGCTCATACAAAACAGCAGGATAAGATTTCGAAAGGCAATGCACGAGCTGATGCAGCTGCAAAGCAAGCAGCCTCAGACTCAGAAACTTTACTTTTAAATGAGGAATTACAACCCTCTGAGATTTTAGATTTAGACATGTTAAAAACAATGCAGATGCTTACTACAAAAGCAGAAAAACAGAAATGGGTAAAACGAGGTGCAATTCTTGAGAATGGACTGTACATTTCCAAAGAAAGAAAACCGATATTGCCGTATAATTTATTTAGATATGCAGCTTTGTTGAGCCATGGGCAGTGCGATGTTTCAACAGGGGGGATGGTACAGTTAGTAAACCGAATATTCCAAACATACGGATACACAAACTATACAAAAAAATTTTGTGCAGCTTGTCATACTTGTAACAAGCATCATGCACAAGGAGCATTTAAAACCAAGCAAGGATGTTTTCCTATACCACCATACCCGTTCCATACTATTTGTATGGATTTCATAGAATTGAATAAATGTGAAGGGAAAAAGTGTTGTTTAGTTATTGTAGACATATTTTCTAAATGGGTAGAAGCTTTTCCAACTAAAAACCCGGATGCAGCAACAGTGGCAAAAGCTCTGATAAAAGAAGTAATCCCTAGATTTGGCATTCTGGAGAGGATTTATAGTGACAATAGCACACATTTTGTAAATCAGACAATCCATCAGCTTGGGAGATTCTTTGGTATCTCCTTAAAGAACTATTGTGCTTACCACCCACAGTCAGCAGGACTGGTGGAAAGGTACAATGGTACCCTAAAAAACAAACTTAGGAAGCTAGTAGAGGAGACCCAAAAGAATTGGATATACTGTCTGCCTTTAGCACTGCTGAGTATGAGAACGGTTCCAAATGTAAAGGGTTTGACTCCCTTTGAAATGGTTTTTGGGAGAGCATATTATGTGCCTCAGTGGAAAGCTCTCATGCCTGCAGAGCAAGAGGCTGACAGTTCATTAGCTAGTTATATGAGGAAACTGTTAACAAATAAATCTGTTTTGCAGTTTAACTCTTTTTCAGATAAGGAACAGACCAGACCGGTGGAAGCAGTCTTGGCCCCAGGGACGTGGATCTGGCTGAAAATGATGAAAAGGAAGAATTGGGTGAGTCCAAAGTGGGAGGGACCGTACCAGGTTCTGTTGGCAATGCCTACTGCAGTTAGAGTAGCCGAGAGGACGTCCTGGGTTCATTTGATGCATTGTAACCCAGTAAAGAACTTTCAACTTGATAAAAACTTTGTGACTGATACACAACCAGACCAAGATGGCCAAAAACAAAGCGAATAGAAGTTTAGATCAACCCCAGAGATGTTGCATAATCATTTTGTTAAGTGTACATTTATTAACTGTAATTGTGACAATTTTCCTCTTGTTGTGGTTCATCCTACACACAACCACACAAGTGAAAGTGGGAAGGCGTGATGAAATGCCTATAGACTGGCATCCAAATTTCAACACATACCTAGCCATGAAACGTGTATATGCAGTGACTATGAACATTTCAAATTGCTGGGTTTGTACAGCTATACCGAGAGCATATGGAGGACTGATAATGTCCGCTGTCCCTTTGGGGATAAATGAGACTTGGGAGAATTTACTTTTCGATACAGGAACTGTGAGATCACAGGACAGAATAGCTTTATTTTTACCTGTCACACAAAAAGGAATCGTATGTTTTTTCAAAAATTACACCCTCCAGGTGGGCTGGAGCAATTGTAATATAACCATATCTTACCGATGTTATATTAAGAATAGTAATGGCAATACTTTTTGCAATACTAATTATGACTCGTATTTGAACTCATTGAAAACAACTATGAATGATATTCAAAAAAAATCCAGTTTTGTTTAAACAATTGTCAGTTATAGATCAAAAAATGTTTCATGCAAGGCTGATGCGTATTAGTACTAAAGTAGAAAACTGTTATTTTATTTGTGGGAAAAAGGCATATAAATGGTTACCTGAGAATTGGTCCGGCAGTTGTTTTTTGGGTTACTTGGTTCCGGCAATAAGACATACTACAGAATTACCTTTGGGTAAGATAAGAAACGTAAGAGAAACAGCCCGAAAACCCAAAGGTCCAGTTAAAAAACCTGTGAATCCAGTTGGAAAGATCGAAGCTGGCTGGAAGGACCACAATTCAGTAAAAGATAAAAGCGAATTGACTCATATGGACTTGAGTGACAGTGTTATATCCTGGACAGGAATATTCCCAGCCTATGGAGCAGTCAAATCGATCTGGGAGCTGAGGAAGTTGTCAAAACTTCTCGAAGTAATGAGTAATGCAACTTTCTCCACCTTAGAACTGGTGACTGATGAAGTGAATGCAATGAGAACTGTTGTGCTACAAAATCGGATGGCTCTTGACTTCACCCTAGCGGCGAGAGGTGGTACATGCACGCTTATCAAAGAAGAATGCTGTGCTTATATTCCTGACAATCATCATGAGATTAATAACCACCTAGAGGTAATTCAGCAAGTATCAGCCATGACTGAACCAGGCCCAAACCCACTGACGGACTTTTTCCAGAATCTATTTGGGGGGGGGGGTTCCATCCTAATGAATATTCTGATTGCCATTTGTGTGGGTATACTCCTAATAGGAGCATGTGTTTGCTGTGGAATTCCTGCATGAAAAGATTAATCAAAGATTTTATTGATGTATCTGTTACTGAAACTTTTTACCAAGATATCGAGATTGAAAGATTGATCTCAGATGACGCTTTTTCCGAAGTATAGATTGAATGACTCACCTAGCTGAAAATCCTAACTGGAAAAGGCTAGGAGATGAAATGACACTATGCATACTTAGAATAAAAAGTATTAATAGGGGGGAAAATGTTAGAAAAATGTGTATTTGAATATATGAGAAATGTTAGTTTAAAAGCAAAGTAGTATATAATGCATTTTATTCTATTAATCATATAGCAGTGCAGATTGATTCATGTGTAAATGTAAGTAGTTTTGAAACTGCAGTGTGGCTTGAAGCAAAGCTGATCTCTGACCCTGGCAGAATGCTAGCTTAGCAAGTTTTGATGTTTATGCTTTTCACAAGTGATTATCTGCTGGGTCAGGAAATTAAATGTGTGAAATAATGACATCTTCTGCTCTTTCCTGTTGGAATGATTTGGCCTTGGATATGTGTTGCTAAGATAGCATGCAGCAGTGTGAGAAAGTGTAACAGAGAACAAAGACGTGCATTAAAAGACTGAAGCTGCTATTGTATTCGAACTGATATGAAACCTTGAACAAGTAACTTTACAGAAAGACATTATGACTGACCAGCTGGATAGCAAGGCCGTATTGTATCTAGAGGAAAAGTTTTTTAAAATATACAGCATTAGCAGATTTAATGAATGAAGAACTGTAAGCTAAAGTGATGTAGATGCCCTGTGACATATCACGTCAGTAAGGTGGGCATAGCTTAAATGTTAAACCTATATAAAATTGTGTGCTTCCTGTTTCATGTCAGACAAAATTCTGTACTTGTGCGTTTTTTGCCTCCTGGTGTACACTAGTAAACTTTTGAATCTGAACCTCCTGTGTATTGAATTCTTAATTTTATTTAACAACAATAAATTAACATTTGTGTTGTAACTGTTCACATTCTGATTATTCAATGTCCTTGTCATGTCCGAGTAACTGTCAGCAAAATTATAGTTACTTTTAAGCCATTGAGAAACTGCATGAATTCCCCCCCATTGCACAGTCCTAGTAACATTTCCAGTGTTGTTAACACCGCTAGTAGCTAAATTGGAACAGTCACCTTGTTGTTCTAGGATTCTGGTTTCCTTCCTTCAACTTAAATTGTGGTTCATAGATCCGGATAACAAATGCATTTCTCCTTGATCTCCTTGACTTAAAAAAACATGCTGAATTCTCCATTGTTCCGAATTCTCTCCCCTCCGAGGCAACTGTGAGTCCAGTAACAATTCTGGAAGTGACGTTGGACATCCTAGTTGTTTAGATAATGCCTCCTGGTTGCCAGGCAAAGAATCTGCTCCATGATTGACATAAAATGAAATGCCAGCCGATCTAGTTGGGTGCTGAGTCAGAATAGCCATCAACTGTGTAGTTGCCCTTCCACTCGTGCAAGCCTCTTGCTCACACTCTGTAAGTCACTTGCTCTTCCAGCTGAAGAGCTGATGCTGGTCTCCTAATCCTCCATAAAATAACAAAAAACTCAAACTTCAAAAACAAGGAGGAAATAGTGCCTTGAAAGTCACAATAACCAAAAAACACAAAAGCACACAGGTATCCAGTAAATACAGCTCCACAAAATGAATAAGGCAGCAAAATTTAATCTTGTTTGAATGTCCAATGTAACAAATATTAAATCACCCTGATATAAATTTCCACTAATACTTCTCAAAAAATCCCAAGAGTCCTTAAGGATGCCCACCTTCTAAGACCAAACCTTTTTTAGCCTCAAGTCCAAATATTTGGCTAGTGGATAGGTTTTAGATCGTGCTGCTGCCACAATTGGTCAGAGAGTTAGGTTGTGGGTTGCTAATATCCAGTACTTTGACAACCTCTTATTAGTAAACAGGCAGGATGTAAAGATGATGACCTATTAAAAAACTAACGTTTTCCAGCAGACTACTAATGTATGAAGAGAACCCAGTAAACAGTTACATGACTTCATGGCAGGATATTAAGCAGCCGTGAAGCACAGACTCATAAATAAATAAATAATAATAAACACCATCTTGTTTACTCCTACTAATAACTGATGTTTTATGAGGATCAAACAAAAAAGTAAATAAAGAAAAACAACAATAAAAAAGAAAACGCAAATACTAATAAATATTTTTGGGGTTGGCTTTATTGGCCTGAATGTATCCATAAAGACTTAAAACATTAAAAGTCATGGGCATTCAGAAACCATTTAGTTGAACCATAGGAAAATCCATAAGGGGTCATTTGCATATATTCCATGGGCCTCCACTACAGGAAGTTTAATGTATTACACAGTGAAGACACTAGCTTGCCAGCATCTTTCATGCAGTTTTTATTGAATGGTTTCTCTGTGTGACCCTCTTACTTTTTGGTTAAAGTAACAAAAGTAACTGCAGAACTAGCTATAAGCTGATATTTTACTTTCTGTTTGCTATCAGCAGTTAAAAAAATCCACATATAATGAGCATGCTGAAAAAATTAAATAAAACTAAATAAAACTAATACAGAATGTGATTAACTGCAGCAAGGAAGCACAATGATTGTGTGTGTGTGTGTGTGTGTGTGTGTGTGTGTGTGTGTGTGTGTGTGTGTGTGTGTGTGTATGTGTGAGACAGACAGAAAGAGAGAGAGACATACATCTCATTTTAGTTGTCCAAGAATTCTGCACAAAACCAAAAATTATGGAGGGACAGCAGCTTAAAATCAAGGACAATTCAGAAACATTTCTCTTAATTAACTTGAACCACAGGTTTTGCTTCAGCATGCATTTTCTGCACTTTTAGAAGACAAAAACAGTAATGTGGGTGGTTATTGATGGCAGTCCTCAGTAACTAATCAGAGAGATTAACATAATAGTTTAGCTATTTAGCTTACAGACACAAGGTGCAGGATTTGATTCTCAGATGGGTAATTGGATAGGCTTAAAGTAGACCTCAAGGGCAGTTAGCCTAGTACTAATCTATGAACAATCAAAAGGTTTGCAACAGTGCAAATATATTAGGCAAAATCTACATCACTTTATGGATCCTGAGGGGTAGACAGAGTGAGACAGAGTATATGTGTGTGTGTGTGTGTGTGTGTGTGTGTGTGTGTGTGTGTGTGTGTGTGTGTGTGTGTGTGTGTGTGTGTGTGTGTGTGCGTGTATTTTTCTTGCGGACCATTTGAAATGTTGGGATGTCCTAAAGCGAATTCTGAAACATGAAGACTCACTTGTCGAAAGATCGGACTTACATATATTAAATCCAAGATGCCATTTCTCAGAATATTCCCTTTTCTCCAAAGTATGGTGATTTTTGTTTTGGCATATATCTATATCTATATACAAATATATAAACTCAGGGGGTCTGGGGGGGCATACCTCTCAACAACTTAGTGCAAAGCCTAAAATAATAGGGGGTCAAAAGCACAAAAATAGGGACAGATTTTAAATATTGTTCTTATAAACTTGAAATCACCAAACAAAAAGTCTATTGCACTAAAGTCACTCTTGCTCAGACATGTGTGCAAATAGACAGTATAACAGTCTTGAAATCGCCAAACAAAAAGTCTATTGCACTAAAGTCAATCTGCTCAGACATGTGTGCAAATAGGCAGTATAACAGTCTTGAAATCACCAAACAAAAAGTCTATTGCATTAAAGTCACTCTGTGACAATGAAAGTGTTATAAAACCAGCGGATAAAGGGGGTTCTGTAGTTGTCATGAATAGAGAGTTGTATTGTGTTAAACTAAAAATGTTGTTGGAGGATGCCTATACATTTATTAAACTTTCTCCCATTATGGTAAAAAAGTCTGGCAGATAAGGTAAAGAATATTATCAATAACCTACAAGTTGTAGGCTTGTTGGATGAAGAATTAAAGAAATTTTTATGGATTCAACATCCAATAATACCTGAATTTAAAGAGCTTCCTAAAATCCATAAGAGTGCTACTGACCCACCCCTAAGACCTATTGTTTCAGGTAGGGGATGGGTCACTGAAAATATATCCATTTGGGTCGAATGTGCTTTAAAACCTATATTAGGTCTTTATCCAAGAATATTGAAAGATACAGCACAGTTTGTTTTATCCTTGTCAGAGTATTTAACTAAGGTGGATGATAAGAAATTTATGTTTGTCACATTGGATGTAAATAATCTTTTTACAGTGATTGATAATAAGTATGGTATTCAAGCGATAGAGAGCATATTAAGTAATAAAACACAATTTAATATGGACACCATTCAAAGAATTAGTATGCTCTTAAATATTGTCTTGGAATATAATATTTTCACATGTCAGGGAGTTTACTATGCACAACAACAGGGTGTTGCCATGGGCACACCGTGTTCGAACTCATATGCCAACCTAGTGTTGGCATATTGGGAGGATAACACCATATCTGAAGTTACACATGCATGGACCAACAATTTATGCTTTTATGTACGTTTTGTTGACGATATTTTCTTTTTATGGGATGGTACAGAACAAGAACTGAAAGCTTTTATAGCTTATTTAGAAGAGAGTTCTGAATTTTTTAGGTTTTCTGTCAACTACTCTGAATTAACTTTAGACTTTTTAGACATATGATTAACTAGCTGAGATGGAGGTGGCTTGATGACATCGCTATACAGAAAAACTTGCTGGCGTAAAAGTTTGCTACCCTTTGACAGTATCTACCCACAACACACTTTTGACAATATAGCCAAAGGGCAAGTATGTAGGATTTCAAGACTATGCAGTGAGGATGTTAAGTTCCATGAAGAGGTGGATAACCTTCAGAATAATTTAATGTTGAGGGGCTACAAATGTGATAAGTTAGAATCTTTAATAAGAAGTAGCAAGATCAAACGCAATAATACCACTAGACCTTGGCTTAACAGAGTGGGTGGAACAACAGCTAATAATGAACAGCAGGGGATATTATTTCATGGTAAAGCTAGAACTAATATGATACTTACATAGAGTAGTGATGTGGGTAGCATCTGTGAAATTATTAAACATCATTGGCAGGTGCTACACACGGATCCGAAGTTAAAGGAGATTTTTAGATATTGTACCAAATTTTGTATTCAGGAAAAATAAGAACTTGAAAGACATACTCTGTAAAGAACCCAAGCATTTTGTTAAGGGTAATTCATTTACAAGGAAGATAGGCACACATCCATGCCATCAGTGTAGAGCATGTCGTTATATTCTGCAAGAACATACATTTGTGTATCCAAAGACAGGTAGACAGTATAAATACAAGGGATATGCAGACTGCAGAACAAAGAATTTAGTATATATAGCTGTGTGACAGAATTGTGAATCATATTATGTGGGTAAGATCAATACAATATTTAAGACAAGGATATTCCAACACGTCAGATATTAAGCACTACAATGAACATAATGCATTAGCTCAACATGTAAGAGAGAACTTGAATCATTCATTTCTATTTATGGCAATACAAATGATTACTCCCAATATTAGAGGAGGTGATCTATTTAATGATATGGAATGTGCAGAAACTAGATGGATTATAAGGCTTGGAGCAGATAAGCCACCAGGTATTAATGCTGTTTTACCTTTAAAATCCATCCTGAAGAAAAGGAGGGTAAAATATTGAAAGCTGATTGGTTGCTTTGTATTTTAAAAATGGTCTCTTGTGATGTTCTTTGTTATCTGATGAAGGGCATGTAGCCTGAAAGTGCTTATACAAGGTTTTATCTCTGATTTTATTGAATAAAAGACTTGACCAGCTCTACGTGGAGTCCTCTGCCTAATTGTGTTTTTGGTTTTTGTTCTTATAAACTTAATAATTTGCTAGAGTAATAGGACTTGTGTTAGTATGTATTTTCTGAAGGATATGAATTCTGAAACTCGAATGTATGTTATTATTTAATGACTTCAATCCTCAGTGATTTATCAGAAAACCACAAATTTTAAGAAGAACAGACTAAAACATAATGCAAAAATCTGGACATTCTGCAAAAATCTGTAGAGGTTAGAGGTATGACAGGGCGATTCCGCCTTCCTCCCTGCAAAAATATGTTTTAAGGAGATTTGCACTCATCCTTTAATTTTGGCCTAGTGGGCTAATGCATTATGCTTTAGTTGACAGGGTCCTAGGATCAAGACTTGGCAGGGATGATTTTTTGAGTGTGAGGTTGCCATAATGGTTATGGTGTTTACCTTACAGACATACGGTGTAAGGTTTAATTCTCACATGGGGTAAATAGGTAGACTTGAAATGGCCCCCAAGGGCAGTTAGCCCAGTACTAATCTATGAACCTATAGATAATGGATCTCAAGGACAGACAGTTGTAAATGCAGTTGATAACACCTATTCTAAAGTGGCCTTCAGCACGAAGATGGGCAGTACAAGATGGACTGGGGCTAGTATTTAAGACTACCTTTCTAAACATTAGTTTACCGTGAAGTTTGCAAAGATGCTATTGTGTTTGACTTGAAGTGGAAATGTGTTACAAAAATAGGGAATTTGTTAGGCTATGAATCTTTCATATCAGCAAGTCTTATTATCTGTTGATGAAGGGTTAGTTCCTTTAAACAATTATTTGAGGGGTATTTGTTTTGTGAAGTAACAGGAGGTCAAAGAAAGCTATATCTTTTATGGTCATGGTTCTAAAGGATAAACCTAGATTATTACAGAGGAAACTAATTGCAAGTGAGTAAAGAGAGATAACTTCCTGTCTGTCCTGCTATGATTTTAAAGGCCATAAGCTTTTTTAAATTGGACTCTCCTGAGTTCCCTCATGTTGAGTGATATGTTTAGAAAAATATAAGGCAACAGTTGTATTATAGCCCAGTTTTTAAGCAACACAGGAGCAAAATAAAATTGGAACACCAACAAAAAATGACACTAACAGAAAAAAGATGTACAACCTGTAGCAAGAAGTAATACTTCAAATTAGTGCAACAACAATAATTGAATCAAAAGAGACAAAACATGTATAAGCAGTAAAATAATGACATACATAAACATATGAGCTGTGTAGATTAACTCAGAATAATGATACTATATAACTATTTAAGTATGGGATAGCTATATAGAGTGGTTAAAGAATTAGTTAGGCTGAGATGCACATATCTAGCATTGAGAAGGAGTAATATTTTAATGCTTATATAATATGTTTGGCATTGTGGCATTTTCATTTATTTTACAAGTAAAGAAATTGAGTTTTGGTGGGAATATACATTAGCTTGTAATTTCTGTGAGGGAAATGACTGCTATAGTTCGTCAGAAAGGAAAGGGAAGCTGTGGTCACAGATGTGCAGCTTGCTTGAGGAAGTTTGGAGTGTTGATTCTGTGCAGGTTTGACTCTTAAAATTATAGATATATGCGGGTGTGATAATTCTCAGAGATAGTGGAGGTGGGGTGCTTTGTTGTAGTAGTTTGAAAAGCATGGGGAACCAGGAGGAGGTTAGCTCTGCCTTGTAAAGTTTGTTGTATGACTTTTGAAAGAGTTCAACAATGATGTTAATGCAATGGGGAATTGATAATGAAGCAACATATCTGACTGGAGAAGGTTTCCTGAGTAAATGTATTGCTGAATGCAGTAGTAGCAAATAGCACTAAGCTATAGTCAAATTGTACAAGTAGTATTCCTTTCCCAATGGCTACCCTGGCTGGTAGAGAGATTTTGGGCCCAGAATAATAGCTAGTTTCCATTTATACCTGGGTCTTTTAATATATTTTATTATTTATTGTTTAACATTTGTTTACCGAGAAAGTCCAAATTGGAACTAAGCCAATTTTCAGCAGAAGCCCAGGGAGAAAAACGCTCAAGATGCATGTCTTTGTAATATGTCCTTGACACTTTAGTGATTGTTTGAGCCAAATATAATGGTGGCTAGTGACTTCAAATCAAAGGGGTGCTGCAGGAGACAGTTGAATGGGTGGGGTCAATGGGAGGTGGGGTCGATGGGAAGGTGTGCCACCAACTAGAAAGGGGTGCAGCTATGCTCAAAACCACAAAAACAGGGACTTTAATTAAATACGCTGCCCTGGGTGGCAAACAATAATTATGAGAGTCCAATCAAGACAAAATTAAGTGTAGAAGCAAAAAAATATTTCAATACATTGGCTACATGACAGCGTATTTAACATAAAGATTGTGAGGCATGAAAAAATAAATTATTTTTTAAATAAATTACTGGAATGCCAGTCAAAATCAAGTATAAAAAAAACAAGCAGCACTCAACTCAAATCACTTCTCCTTGCACTGCAGTTCTAATTATAATTTATATTCAGCTTTATAAAAGTACCAAGTAACATGCTGAAAGTAGCAATCTCTGTGATACCCCCACTTGTAAAAATGTTTCTTATCCTAAAAAGACCTGCTGCCGGACAACAACTATCTACTTGCTTCATGGGGAAAATGTGGTCAAAGTAAAAAATGAACAGCAAACAAGAAACACGCTCAAGATAAATTGCTTAAAGGATTACTGCACAGGTTATGGACCACACATGATAAATTGGCATTCTGTTTAGTTTATGGGGAAAGCCTGCAAAGATGACTGCAAGTCTCCAACAAATGTAATGAGCTTCTGAAAATATTGTAATCCCATCCTTTATTATAAATATGGTCATGTGCATTTCAGTACACAAGGCTTATATGTTATCTGGTTATGTAAATATTCTCTGCATGTCAACAACAAAAAGGCTTTCAGTGTTGGTAATTATTTAACAGTATGTTTATTAAAGCTTACTTACATCTTACAATCTCAGACAAGCTTACCTGATAGTCATTAAAGCATTGCTACTTAAACACAGAGCAACAGAGACTGCAACAACATGAATTTTCTGAATAATAAGAAGCATAAATCAACACTATAAAAATATGACAGAAAACCAGAACATTCTGCAAAATGAAGAACAGATGAAAAGCCACTGTAGTGCTTGTGTTTACCTTGGATGAGGTGATACCCTGTACACTTACACTGCATAACTGCTCTTTTCCTTGCTTGGATACATCCAGAGTCACTAAATGGGGGAGTGGGGTGCAACAAGTATGTCACAATTTGAAATGTCTCTGGCTGATGGTGATGGCCCTGAACATTTGTCATACCTCTCAACCTCTGAGCAAGAAATCCGGACAAAGCCATAAATAGAAGTGGGACAAAGGCCCAGAAATAAGAACAATTTTTAAATATTGCTCTTATAAACTTAGAAAGATAATAGAATAGTAGGTCTTGCATTAGTATGAATTTTCTGAAGAGTATGAAATCTGAAACTCAAATGTCTGTCATTATTTTCTAACTTCAATCTTTAATGCTTTGCCACTAATTTGCCTGAAAACCACAATTTTATGAAAAATGGACCAAAAATGTGATGCAAAAATATAAAATAGCCACACAATTCAACTCGGAACCTGTCAAAGAAGGGACACTTTTTTAATATTAGTACTGTTAAGTTGAGCAGCTGACAAAGTAAGATAATCTACATGCATTTCTGCAATAAAAGTAATCTATAACTCTGATCATTACAATTATTTATTAATTGTAAACCCTCTACATTTTCTACCAAAATTGGCATTTTGCAAAGGGATTATTAGGGGGAGAGCAACATTTTGAGCCAAAGGTGGGGGCAATTGAGAGGTTTTGATATACCTAATTCTATAAAGCTATTTGTTTGCATGTACCTCTCAACCTCTTAACACAGGACATCTGGACAAGGCCAAATATATTGGGGGAACATACAGACAGTACTAAAAATTGCTATTGTATAAACTTAGACAGGTGACAAAATAACAGGTCTTGCTTTAGCATGCATTTTTCTGAAGTGTATGAAGTCTGAAACTCAAAGTCTGTCATTATTTAGTGAGTTCATTCCTAAATGATTTGCCAGAAAACTACAAATTTTATGAGGAAGAAGCCAAAAATAAGAAGCAAAAATGTATTCATTCTGCTAAAATCTGGACAGTGGAGAGGTATAGTTCAACCGGGGCTGACTTTGAGATTGCCATCCTTTCCCCCTCACAAAATCTTGATCGAATGGGGCTCCCCCCTGCAGCCATTCTAATGTCCCATTACTTGGCTATTTCACCCCATTTACCATAAACACTGTAATATGCATACTGCTTTACTTATGTGATGATTTGGATTTCATTTAAACATTTTATTTGATATTTTACAGCACAAACACTAATAGACATCTGCTAAACAAAGCAATGCAGTCTCATAATGAAAATAGACTTAGCATTAAAACTTCTCTGGCCTTGAAACTCACATTCATTGAAACAGCATTAAAACCCACATTCAAAGAAAATACATCTGGCCAGTGGCAGATAAAGATTAACTATGGTCTGCTTTCAAATCATCAGGCTCCTTGCAGTACACACACACAAAACATACATGTGCTCTTTGATGCACCTTCCTTATTGTATTAAATTATATTCCCTGTATAATGCAGTACAGTTGTTAGAGGGTGTTTTAAATGTATTGTTTTGAACATTTTTCCAGTAAACAATGAAACAAACTGAATGCACCAATAATGCCAAAACTGTCCAATTCAGAACAGTTCCATCATAAAAGTCTACTCAAACTTCTACAATCCACCAGTATCAGTAAATATATACAATCTCTGCAGAAGTAAAAGTCATCTAAATAATTCCATATTAAAGAAATTTGTAACTAATGAAGAGGTTGCTGCTAGCAAATAACTTTATATTTCATTGTTTCATCTACAAATAAATTGCCTGTTGCCCTTTAGGAGTAAATTACCCATGTTCATTTACAAAAATGATAAGTTAGTAATATTGCAATAGGGAATAGATGGCAAACTGATAACAGGTTGATAGTTACTGGGTATCTCTGCCAAAGAGGACATTCTCAGGACTGCAGCATCCACTCCCTTTAAAAGTACAATATAGTACAGTATCAACAATGCATCTACATATTGTAGGAGTAGAACCCACAGCCTTCTGAATCAAAAGCAGCTACACTACCTGTTGTGCTATTAACAATGCAAACAAACTCAGCATAAGCAGCACTAAAAGTCTCTTCCCCTGAAGCTTTTAGCTCCTTGTAAAATCCACTCAACACTCAACTGTATCTGTCAACTTTGCAGCACATGAGCGCAATAAATCTGGGAAAAGCCAAAATGCATGGGGGGTCAAAATCCCAAAAACCAGGGACACATTTTAAACATTGCTCGTATAACCTTGGAAAGTCAGTAGAATAAAATGGTGTGCTACCACCATGCATTTCACTGCCAAGCCTTGAACCCAAGACCCGATGCACTACAGTCAGAGCACCATACCACTATGCCAAATCAGCTGTTTCTTGAAAGACAGGAAGAGTGAAACTTAAATGGCCATCATTTAGTGAATTCAGTTCTCACCATAGCTCTCAACGTCTTAGCACAAAACACATGGACAAAGCCAGTAATGGGGGAATACAGCCCCAAAACATATTCAGTGAATTCAGTTCTCACCATAGCTCTCAGCCTCTTAGCACAAAAAGCCCTGCACAAAGCCAATAATGGTGGAATACAGCCCCAAAATAGGGAGAGATTTCAACTATTGATCTTATAAACTTAGAAAATTGTTAGAATAAAATGTTTTGTGTTACCGTGTACTAGAATATGAAGTCTGAAATTCAAATGTCTTTCATTATTTAGTGAATTCAAAATTCAGAAAACCGCAGATTTTATGAGGAACAGAAAGATATGAGGCAAAAATCTGAATGTTTTCCACAAGTGGTGGTGGGTAGGGAATTCAGGCTCTTGCTACCTGAACCCAAGGTTGAAGGTTTGAGCCTGAGTTACTCTCTAGTCACTAATTATTGTTAACTTGGGTATTTCACACACACACACACACACACACACACACACACACACACACACACACAGAGTTAATAAAAGATGGAGTTCAAAACTAAGTTCCCTGACCATACCAAATAATTTTCCTGAGCTGGACTCGATCCTGGGCCAGTTTTCTGAATTAATAAAAGCCAGAGTTCAAAACTAAGTTCCCTGACCACACAGATGACTTAATTGTCCACATAATAACTTCCTGATAAACGTAAAACATAAACACTCTTCCCAATAAACATAAACACACTGCCTGACTTAAGTTGTTTCCCATCCACATAAAGCTGGAGTTGTTCCTGGGCTGGAATAAGCCATGCCATAGCCAGTTTCCTGTTTCCCAGCGCTGGATCAAAATGTATGTCTACTCGCATGCATGCTCTGCCTCTGCTTGTTCCAAGCATGCACCAGACTGCAAATCTTGCAGTCTGATTCCCCTCCCAGTCTATGTGGTTGTAACTCCATAGACTTCTGGGGCATCTGTAGACTGCTGCCTTTTTTCTGAATACGGACTGGTTAAACAGTCCGAATTAAATTTTCTAAGCATGCATACATGGATTTTTTTTTTATTTATTTTTTACAGCTTGGGGGGGGGCTGCAGTCCTGCAGTCCAATATCACAAGCCATCACTGCCTGGCCAAATGTAAAGGATGTTTGCAATGCAAAGGGCATATTTCTAGACTTTTGTTTGTTCCAAAGAGCATATATTTGGTTTGAATTTTAAGGCTGAGTAGAAGTTTTTTGTAATAAGCCAGTTGTTTATTTGTAGGATTCTAGCGTGATGCCATAGAGGTTAAGACACAAGATTACCAATTGGTAGACCTGAGTTCAAAATCTGTCTTGGGAACAACTGGGCAGCAGCAGCGGTATCTGGGCAGAAGAAAGGCCTGGCAATCTACTTCTGTAATATGTCATGAAAACTCAGTCAGGCCTTCCCATATAGTCATCATGAGTCAGTTTTAACTCAGGAGCAATTACTTTCTTACTTAGTAGTAGAGGTACACTTATAGTTGACTTTAGATCTTGAGGTGTGCCTGACTAGATACAAAGATGATCATATCATAAGAACACAAACGTAATTATGATAAGTAATATGTCAGTTTATTAATGAAGAGTGAAAATAGAATTGGAATAGAAATGTGAGTAAAGGGGAATTAAAATGCCTTTGGATCTCAAGAAGATGCTTTCTGAAGTCAGATGAGCAAGACAGAAGGCTTTCTGAAGTAATGTGAAGACATGATGGCCAAGAGATAAAGAACAATCAACATAAATGTCTACATCCCTTGCAACAGTGTCTGATCTGAGAGGTTTATCACTTGTATGTTATGGAAAATGTTTGGCTTACCAAAATTAACTATATTACATGTTTCACATTTAATATAGGACCAGCAACTATCAACATGATCAAACCATGTTGAGGCAACAGTGTCAGCAGTAGATCAAATAATAACACCCAATTTACAGTCATCTGCAAACATAGAAAACTATATGCCAGAATGGTTGGCCTGAAGGCCAGAGAAATAGATGGCAGATGCAGATAGTAGAAGGTAGTCCAATACACTGTGATTGGACTGTTTCATGGTTGTGCATTTGCAGAGCTGGCATATATAAGTTGCACATGGTAGTGGGGTACACCATACCCTATTTGGATGATGTTTGGTGGCTTGCCTCTGGAAATATATTTTATAAGAAGAACATCATCCTGCATTGATGACTTCAGATAGTTGAGGAGCTGGTCTTTTTGATGTGTTGTAGGGGGAAGGTTCTGGCAAGATCAGCATGTTACATGCAGAACTAATGACTGGATTTTGTAGAGTAGTCTGTCAGCAAGTTTGCCACCACAAAAATGTTCCTACCCCATTATGATTAATTATTCCAACCTAAAATGCTAAAGTCAATTAATGTCATTTTTTTTTCCATTCTTTCTCAGTTATAATTTTAAAGTTGTTTTAGTGTTTTGCTGAGAAATATGGAAAAGCAGTGCCTTTCTGATACTGAACCAGATACTGTTCTATAAATTCCGCAATTCTAAAGATGGTATTAGTGCTCCTTTCATTGTATTTTGTGATACATTTCAGTTTTTGTTTTGACCACAGCACTATATTATGATTTCTGCACTAAAAGAAGGACTCAGTATAAACATTATCCTTCTGCAGGAAAGTTGTTTGGTCAGTTTTCTCTTCCGGTTTTCTTATTGTAACCTTATAAAGTCTGAACTCTGTTATGTGGCTTTGTTCCTAGTAGAATCTGCTTGTCTAGCACTCAGTGCAATATAGTTACTTAATAATATTTGCTAAGAATCTGTTATAGCATGTTGCTATGCTCTTTCCACTGTCAGTGACACAACAGGTAGCACACTTACCTTTGATGCTGGAAAGTTCAAAGGCTATAGGTTGTGTTCCCACACTAATCGATTGGATTACTGACACTGGAGTGCAGTATTAGGCAGATGCTTTATTCCTGAGTATACCATCCTTTAGATGAGGTGTTAAACCATGATTCTATCTACTTGATTTGATGAAACTTCAAGAGAATATAAAACGTCCCATAGCCCCTCTTGAAAAGAGTAGGGGTTCTTTATTGATTATCACCTGCTCTTTCTTTACATAGAAACTTAAATATCAAGCACTTCATGCAATAATATTAAAATTCAATCAAGAATTGCACAGACTAAAATTAACAATTCATTTTTTGACATACAAAGCTTTTTATTTCTACAAATATCTGTTGCATGCCAAACTTTATTAAACAAAAATTCCTTCATCTTTGCTTGGCAGATTTGGAGGACCACTGCCATAGATGTATCCTTACTATCTTGTATTTTTTCATCTTGTTTTTTATAATATCTGTATACAACATTGTCTATCATTATCTCTTCTAACTGTTTCAACTCTTTTTTTATATTGGTACTTTCCCTAACCTTTTAACACTAATACATTCCAAAAAACAAGTTCTATCACTTCCATTTTGTGAATATGCCTTGTATTCTACCACTTTATATTTCATTTCTTTCTTAATGGGTAACTTTTTAATCACCTGCCTCCACATGAAATTTTGTACTTCTTCCCATACTCTAAATCTCTTTCTTCTATTTTAATTTCTTCCTTCTCTCTCTCGTTCCCATTTATACACCATGTGATACATTGGGAAATGAGCACCGTATAGCGCTCTTTGCTTCTGTAGCAGTTACGGGTTATACAGGCTCAAGTTGGTAGCCCAAGGGCCCACCATCCATAAACAGTGTACCGCACACAGTTGCATGGACACACTCATACCTAGGGCCATATTAGACTGTCCAGTCCACCTATTGCATGTCTTTGGAATGTGGGAGGAAACCGGAGCACCTGGAGGATACCCACGCAAATGCAGAGAGGACATGCAGACTCAACACAGAAGGGACCCCAGCCAAGAATCAAACTGGGGAACCTCTTGCTGTGAGGTGACAATGCTAACTGCTACAGCACTGTGCACCTTTCTTCCTTCACTTCCCCCTTAAAATATCTACCAGGGATTTGCATAAAAACTATCCATAATTTCTTCATGGTTTCTTTTCCTCTTTTCTTCTGAATTTTCAAAATCTATTTTCCATTCCAATGCTTTTCTTCTATCCCCCTCGTCTTCTCATTTTTTTTGTCCTTCTGATTCCTTTCATTCATTGCCATAACTCCTTGTATCTACTTCATACTATTTTTAGTAAAATGTTTTATTTTTTATACTTTCTACCAATTAACATTTTATACAAGCATTATGAGGCTAAAATGGCAGCTGGATTCCTCAAGTTTAAACCACCTTTCCTCCCTAGATTTAGTGCTGAATCCCATAAAAAGAATAAATAAACACTATCTATAATATTTATTTTTCCAGTTCTCATAGACAAGCCATGGTTGTCATAAATATTCTAATTTCCCCTGACACACAGCTTTTTACCAAACAAACTTTTTTCTTAAAGTTTAAATTAAAGGCTTTCAGGACCTGCTTGTTTCTGTGTACTTCCAGTTGTTTTGTCTCTTTCTATTGTTCTTTTTAATATTTTCAGAACTTCCAAAGACTATTCCTAGAATTTCTATTCATTTATTATTAAAATAAAATTCACTACTTCTCCAAATACTCTACTTTTCTATTTGTTGATTGTCTGTCTATTCACTCTAGACATTTTCCATCCATTCAATATTTTTAACAATCAGTGCAACATAATCAGCGATGTGATAATGGAACCTTCATCTCCCCTCCATATCTGTATACAGCTTCTTCCATATCTTTGTTAGACTGCCCGTGGCTGCATTCATTACTCATACAAAAATTATGTAGACATGCCCTGTCTTACCCCTCTTTTTATTTTATCTTCCCATTCATCCATCCATATAGAAGTACCCGAACCATATTCTTTCATATGCTAATGTCATTTGCTTTATTATCTGTTTGTCTAACATATACTCAGACCAACATTTCCCACAGTTGTTCACTCATAGAGTTGAGTATTTTTTCAAAATCATATCCTATCATTCTTTCTTCCTCAACTTCTCCTTTTATCCAATAAGCCGTTTATTTCTATGACTATAATCGATATCTCAATTACTTTTTCTCTGTAATGCATATAACCTTGTGTCTTTATTTCTAACATTTTTCCACTCTCACTGCTATCATTTTCATAGGTATTTTATAATCTATTCACCAACATAACTGGTCTCTATGTTTTCAGATATTCTTTACTACCTTTTTTGCAAATTAGGGTTATTATACCTTCACATGTCTTTCCCTCCATAAATCTTTATTATTTCTATTAATTTATAAGTTCCACTAAAATTTTCCTCAGCTTTACATCCCTATTTTTATAAAAGTTACAGTCTATTCCATCCAGCCCTGGGGATGAATTTTCCCTAGCCATTGTAAACAATTTGTACCCCCTTGACACTTAATTATTTTCTTAATCTTTCATTTTCTTTTGCAGAATACTTTTCACTTTCTCATCTTACTTTCTCATTTTTCCATTTTACCCATCACTTTTGTCAAGAATCTAATAATGTAATGCAAAATCTTCTCTTCTTCCCTTACTAGCTTCCCTTCTTTTTTATCACTTGTTCTGTCACCATATTTTAAATTTTCACCTTTACTCTCCAAAATGGTGACACATTCCTTCTTTCCTTGCACCTGACATCCCAGTAACTCTAAGCGATCAGTGAAACATTTACTCAGTGCAGGCGGACACATTGCTGTTATATAGATTTGTTCACTGGTTTGTGAAGCTCAGTGCCATCTCCATTGCTTACACCATGCAGATTAATCTGCCTGGATGTGTCAGTTTTGTAAATGATGGCTCAAGTTATTCCTATTTTGAAATCACTCAGTCTCCATGACATACTGGTTGGTCAAACCTGGTGCAGTTCTACACATCCCTGTGCACATGCCCGGACAGTTGCAGGCTATACTGGACTTGCTTGGTTCACTCCATGGCTCTGGAGGGTATAAGTAAATCTGTATCTGATCTAATGGAAATATAATGCATGCTGTATTCAAAGCAATAAGCAGATGCAGTGATGCCATTCTTCACACCTTACACTGCAGTGGTCAAACATTATAATATAGTACATGGATTAGGTGTTGTCATCACACATTATACAAATGAGCTATCCAGCATTGCTTCTTGTAGACAAACCTGAATACAGGTTTGAAAGTGAAGTATCTGCCATGTTTCTCAGGTATGTCTCAGTGATTGGGCATGTCCCCTGAAGGAGAAGGGAGTGTATGTTTTAGGTCACAAATATAGTGTCTGAATGAGACAAACATCTTTCTATACTTCCTACACAATGTCTGCAACCACGGACAGTTAGAGGAGGGCTATAAAAGTCCTCAGTACAAGACTGAGGCCTGGAATGGTTTGGTGCAGTCAGTGACACATACAGATGGCATTCTCCAAATTAGTGAACAATCCTGTCACCATTACAGTGACATGATGGGGTGCCATCTCAATCTCCCATTGCCAATGTGAGGTTTAGGAGGTTTAGGATAGAGCTGAAGCATCACTAATGCATCACCAATGCACTGTATGATTTTCCTACACCTTCAGCCTGCCAGTGTGTGCTGTCCACACGTCTTGCACACTCTTGTCTCTCTCACCATAGCCATAAAAGCTATTGCAGAGAGTTCACAGCTGCTGAGGAGGATGACAGATTGCCCTTGGGAATGCTGGGGGTGAGTACACCTGCTCCATTCAGTAAAGGTTTATACATAAAATTCTGTTCAGATAATATATCTATAGTCTGCTATAGTAAAGGTTACCTACAGTATTGGCACTTCTGAGCTAAGGTCAGTAGTTCAAAGGTATCAGTATGACTGTTTCATGTTAGTAGTGTGCGTGTGTGTGTGTGTGTGTGTGTGTGTGTGTGTGTGTGTGTGTGTGTGTGTGTGTGTGTGTGTGTGTGTGTGTGTGTGTGTGTGTGTATATCTTTTGTTTGACCTGCTGTACAAGAAGCTTGCCATGTTAACACTCTGCCTTTCAAACTCCCTGTGCCAATGGCTGTCAGTTTGATTATCCTCTTGAATGTCTATTAGGATATAATTGGGTGTGGATATTTATCATACTTTTGATTACAGCATCTACAAAATTATAAGGGGCAAATAAGAATAAGATGCATTTTCTTCATCTAATCTGTACATTATAGCCACATATCCTCTTTCTCAGTATAAATTGTCTAATGGCATTATTGTGAGCTTGAGTAGATGCTGGATTGTACAAATAGCTCAGCATATTATGGGTTTGCCTTTTAGATGACATGCAATAATTTGCTACAGGGTTGAGTTTCCTTCTCGATTGTATATTATGCCATCACTCGACATTTCTGTGTGTATATCTGTTATTCTTTTGAACATAGTAACTATAGCATTGTCAAAGTAAAGGTAGATATAACCTGCATTTTTCACTGCATCTCTAGTTCTCTTTTCCTTACCCTCTTTCTCACCATCTTTTTTGTTAGCTACATTTATTTTGTTCATTATTTTGTTTTTCTCCATTTATTTTACAATTGTATGGAGCACATCTAGATCTGCACCCATTCCCCAAGCAGGGCCTGTCAGCCCCCAACAGGTGGCATCACCAACACCAACAACATCCACAACATCTGCAGCCCATGCTGCCATGGACATCTCCACATCTGTAACAGTGGCTGCACCAGGCACACTAGATATTCCTGCACTGTTTTTTTGGTACAGTTGTACAGGCCAATCGCATTGCAAGTATAAGTGACAGCTTTCTGACCCATCTGCAAGTTACAGATATTGTGGATGAGCTTGTTGACCAGAGGCCAGGTGACTGCATTGACTATTTAGAGAACCTCCACTTGTGGATCATTGAGTTGCATCTCTGCCCTACTCCATCTGAGTCAGGGCTCAGTGATGAGGGAGTCTGGGATGATGACTAAGCTCCCACTGGAGTGCAGATGGCAGGGGAGACAGCTGCACAATCTCATCTTATCACCTATGCTTATATTACCTTCCCTATGGTGTCTATATTTATCACTGGCCAGAACAACAGTACAATAGTCTGTTATTGTCCATACTACAGTAAAGCCATCTGTGTTGAGATGATGTTATTTTTGCCAATCATGCTTCAAATGTGGGTACCTCTGCCTACTATTTTTTTATGTGCAGGGCTTCAAAGCCAATAATCTGTTAAAAGGAAAGCCTCAAAAGAGAGGACTTTTAAGGTGTCAAGGCAGTCTCTAGAATATAAAGAACAAGAAATATCTCTATTCTGTGGATGATGGATGTGTGTTTGTGTGTCTGATATGATGAATGTCTTATTGCTTAGGGGAGAGCAGAGATGTCAGTGACAAAGCCTTTCATATTCCTCATTTTTCCATATTAAAGATAATACTACTGGATTTTCTTTCAAAACAGAGGATAATAGAGTGAGTGAACACACCTGTCTTTAATCACCAAAAAGATACTACCATTCCTGGCCAGTAGAAAAACAAATTTAAAACAAAAAAAATGCTGCGTGGAGGATGTAACAGTCATTTTATTGAGACACCAACTCACTTAAGTGCATTTGTCAAGTAAGACATCATCTGAACTGAGTGCAATAAAATATGTTGTAGTTATACTAACTAACGAACTACAAAGTCACCTTTGAAAACTAGTCAATCATATTTTCCATCACAATGATGTAAAAATATAAATACATATTTATATCTTTAGTTATTTAAAACTTCTGTTACATGTAAGAATTTTAATACATTTTTATTTTGTATAATTGACAGTGTGTGTGAATGACCAAGGGGGTAGAAATTTTTAAAAATGGTTAGAAGTATTAAATCTACATTGGTATGTGAAAGTAGTTGCTACTACATCTATAGGCTGGAATGGAAATTTAAATATCAAATGTCTTCGGAAGATATTATTTTAACTTAGTTTGCTGAAGCATAAAGCCCCAAATTATTAGGGCAACATGTTTGCTTGACCAAGAGGCAAGAAATGTAGGAGAATAATTCTGACCTATTTATTCAGATGAAAGTTACATGGGTGATATACTAAGGATGAGACACTATCAGATATACAACTATCTCTTCCAAGATACTTGTTACAGTCTCTTAGGCTTAAAATTAGAGAATATCAGTCTCTTTTTTACATTGTTCATTGTTATTAAACAATTTCAGGTTTAGCAATTCCACATTCCATACCTCTCAACTGTCCAGATTTTTACAGAATGTCCAGATTTTGTCTCATATTTTAGGTTTGCTCCTCATAAAATTTGTGATTTTCTGACAAATCACTGGGATCATCTGAGGACTGAAGTCACTAAATATGACATACATTTGAGTTTCAGACTTCATATCCTTCTGAAAATGTATGTTAAAACAAACCTTGTTTAACAACTTTCTAAGTTTGTAAAAGCAATATTTAAAACTTGTCTCTATTTTGGGGACTTTGTCCCTCACTATTTTGTTGGACTTTGTCCAGATGTATTGTGCTACATGTTTGAGAGGTATGCCACATTCACAACTCTGCAACAGCATATATCCATCAGCAGATAACATATTTGGGCTGTTTTGAGTAGAATTGCTGAGGCAGTTAATGGTTGCCTGCAGGAGAATGCCTGGATCCGCCATATAACTCATGCACTCAAGTCACTCCACAACAAGTACAAATATGACTCTGTCATTGTCCATGTTGGAGTGAATGACTTGAGATGTACCTCCCTGGACTACATGAAAAGAGACATGGAAGAGCTCTTGGATCATGTGGCCCAGGCAGGTATGACCCTAGCCCTGAGTAGCATCCTGCCTTCGCCCAGAATGATACCACAATATAAGGACAAAATGATTGACTTCAAAAATTGGCTAAGCTTCTGGTGTCATTCAAAGGGGATCCAATATCTGTCTGCATGGGACGACATAATCGACAGACCACGATGCTTTGCCTGAGATGGTCTGCACCTGTCACCCCTAGGATTCATGTTACTGGCTAAGGCTCTTGCCACCCCTATAGTGCCTTTTTTAGGCAATGTTCAAAGGATAAAACCACCACCATAACAGGTACAAGCATGCAAAATCTGAAGGTAATGCTACTCAATGCTAGAAGTCTAAACCTCAAAATGCACTCTCTCAAGGCACTCCTAAAAATGGAGAACATCGATATCTGTGCAGTAACTGAGACCTGGTTCAAGGCTCTAGAGAGCACCACTGCAATACCAGGCTACAACTCTTACCAAACTTTTTGGCTACCAAACCAGGATCGAAACACTAAAGGTGGAGGAGTGTCCATATTCACCAAAGATATTCACACCACCAAGTTAGTTGCCCAACAGAATGCATCTAAAATTCTCCAGGTGCAACTAACACTAGGTAAGACTGCAATCTAAATTGTAGCTTGCTACAGATCCCCCACCATGCCCCAAGATTCTCACTACATCTTTCTAAACATACTGGAAAATATTAATATACAACCAAACACCCTAATACTGGGTGATTTCAACTACCCTGCCATTAACTGGGAAAACTACTCGTGCACCAATACCTTTGCCCAATGGTTCTTGGAATTCATAAATTCCAATGCCCCGGATCAACTAATCCATAGTTCCACCAGGGTCTCCAATATCCTAGACCTGGTCATTACCAACACGGGAAATTGATGCTCCACACCTATGGTCACCCCCTCGTTGGTCAGGTCAGACCATAAGCTAATCACCTTTAACATCCACATCCCACCCCCAGCCCCCAGTAAGGAAACCTCCATAAAAAAAACTACTTTAAGGCCAACTTCATGCTACTCAAGTCAGAAGTTACAAACTTCATGGCACCCATGCAGATGGGAATTGAAAGTTTGACTGCTAAGTCCTACACTAAGGCACTGTATGAGAACATCCACTCATGCATGAATCGTACAATCCCAAATAGAACCAAAATGCTCTCCTCCAACAAAAGGAAGCCAATCTGGTGGTCCCCTGCCATAAACAAACTTTACAACAAAAGGAAAAAGCTGTTGCAGAAAAGAGGAAAATCCCAGGATGCAAAAAACTCCCTTACCAGCCTCAGTAAGAAGCTGAGATCTCTCATACAATCCTCCAAAGCTAGTTACGAAAATAAAATTGCCAAAGATTCCAAAGACAACCACAAGGCATTCTATAACTATGTCAAGAATCTAAATGGCAATACTCAGATCTGCTCTGAGCTACAACAGAATGGCATTAAATATACTGATCCTAAGGATATTGCCAATATCCTGGCAGATCAATTCAGTGCCAACTTCTCCCCCCCCATCACCCCCTAAATGGCACATCTCAATACTGGCAGATTGCCAAATTCTGATAATAATGGCCACACAGGTAAAAAACACACTCTTCAAAGCTAGGAATACAGCATCCATGGGACCAGATGACATCCCGGGCTGTGTACTAAATGAACCACAAAATGAACTGGCACCTCACCTAAGTGTCATGTTTAATCATACCCTCACCTAAGGCTTCATGCCCACTGAGTGGCACTCAGCTACAGTTATCCCATTCCACAAGGGGGGATCCACCTTGGATCCCAGAAACTACTGCCCCATCAGTCTGACGAGCCTGATCTGCAAGGCCATGGAACGTATTATCATGGAACTTATAAACAAAGACATTGGCATCCTTAAAACACTGGACCTCACCCAGTTTGGGTTTGTGAAGGGCCAATCTTGTCTCCTGAACCTTATTGACTTCTTCAAATCAGACTCCAGAGCCATGGACGAGGGTAAGGC